>NC_083281.1:5253924-5590893 GCF_963506605.1 Zootoca vivipara | reverse complement strand
CACAAGCCCTGAGGACACAAGTGCAACACACACAGCTCCCCTCCCCTACCCCCCATCTAGGGAAAACAAGAGGCACCACACACTGAAAGCACTTGATAGCAGCTGCATCCTCACCAAAAACTCCTGAGGCAGCTCAGATTGTTTAAGAACCAGAACAGCCACAAGTCACTCACCTAAGAGTTAACAGAGATGTCTTTACTAAAATGACAAAATTCTGAAGAATCTTTTGAGTTAGCCATTATCAAAATCGCAAAGCAATCTTCATGAAAAAGCCATTTCTATCTACAGTGGGGGCAGAAAAATACTCACAAATTAATTAGCCAGAATCAAAACTTTATGAGACAATATCTTCTCTGTCACCCCTTTAACCCACCTCCCTCCCCAGGGAGTCACCCTTGCATAAACTGAATAATCTGAAGCAATTACTAGGCCCCAACACCAAATTTTCAAGCTCATGGGTTCAGAGTAGGTCTCGTCATATGCTTAAAGAGGGATTGGCTCCCCCACCCCCAGTACACGTGGGCTACCTGCGGAGAGGAAGCCTTCCCACACTGAGCCTGGCATGGTGGTTTTCCTGGATCCAAGAAACCTGCACCAGCAAGGGCGCCATGGAATGGCTAAATATATCACCTTCCCCCATCTCAGACGCTACGATCAGCAGGTGAGCAACCTTGCAGGTGATGCCAACACTGGGGGCTGCCTGGTTGGCAGAGCCTTCTCTGTGACACCTCCCAGTTTGTGGAATGTTCTCTTTACGAAGGCATTCAATGTCTACAAGACACTGTTCTTGGCAACCTTGGCTGAGATAGTGTAACGGTTTTTAGAATGCTTTGCATATTGTTTTAGTGGTGCATTTGCCAACTTGGACTCCTTCGGGAGGAAGGGTGGTATATAACTTGAGGGGGTGGTGGTGGTATATAACTTGGGGGGGGGACTGCATGCCATGGGGGCAAGCCCTGCAGCCCTTCTCTGCAGGAGTTAATATGTGCAGAGGGCTCAAGCCAACAGGAAATCTATGAACCACCTTAAACTGGCATTCACCACCACTCTGGATAACCAACAGTAACGTGCGGCAACTGAACATTTTATATATTTTTTCCCACTGAAAAATCAGTTTCTTATGTTCATTAGCAACAGCGGATGGATGTCGATTACAAATAAAATATTAAGCAAACTTGGCAGCTCCAACTTTTTTGTTGTTGCTTCATTTACTAAATACAAAGAAAACAAACGTGTTAAATTGGGTCACACTGGGACATCTCCCTTCACAAACTTGGAAAAAATTTCCCCGCCTCTTGATTACCCAACTCGAATCACCCTAAGTTGCACAGGGAAAATTTTCCTGATTCAGAAATCTCTGGAAATTCGACACCACTGGCCACTAGTTTCAATTGCTGCAAGACAAACGCCGCTCCTAAGGTTCAGGCCTAAGAAAGGAGTTGTGCTCAGTCCCAGGAGCCTTCTTCAGGCAGAGATGGAAACAGCCTTGTGATTGGCAGCCAGTTACGAGCTCTCTGACTTGCCCAGGCCCAGTATATCAATAGTAGGAGGAGCCTGGCCTTCTATTCTCTGGTCAACAGAGAAACACCCTCCTGCCTGCATGCAGCAAGTGTCTGCAAAGATCCTGGATTAGACAACATGCACTCCAAGTTATGGCTGCCAGCTGACTTCCCCTCTAGAAAACAGAGCCAGCAACTCACGGAAATGTTTACATGAGTTCAGAAATTCTCCTCCTGCACGTATGGGGACTTCTGAGAAATGCTCCCAAATAATACCCCACCTCTCTTCCGATGAAGCAATTATTTCCCATATTTCTCATACCCGGAGTACCGTTTATTTATTTGGGGGAGAAGAGAACAGAACAGAATGCACATTTATAGAGTTTTCTCAAGTTGCTCACAGAACAACCAGCCAGGCTTTATCTTTGCAAATTCAGGGCAGTCCCAATTAATATTGCCTCCCCAATCGCCCATTCTGGGCACACGAATTGCACATTTATCACAGTGGTAGTGGGTCTTCAGGGAGACTGCAACAGAGGAACACCAGTATATAATGACCTGCGTATCTATTGGCAGAGAGGCCTATAATCATAGAATTGTAGAGTTGGAAGGGACCACAAGGGTCATCTGGTCCACCCCCCCACAATGCAGGTCCACCCCCCACAATGCAGGAATCTTCTGCCCAATATGGGGCTGGAACCCATTATCCTGAGATTAAGAGTCTTGTGCTCTACTGACTGAGCTATCCCTGCTCCAAACACACACAGCAGTGGCCTAGCGGCTGGTGGTGTGGGTTTTCCAGAAAATGTTTTCCATTGCCTAATACAGATCAATATCTAATCTTGCATGCTTATTTGGCTGTTATTTAGCAAACAAAGCAAAAAAAAAAAGTATGGTGTGTACATTTTGATTAAGGAAGGAAGGAAAAAGAGCAACAAAATACCCAAGAAAAATACAAGGGGGGAAAAGAGGTGTGATTTAAATTATGGACAAATTCAGAGATTTACTTGGAAATTCTCTCATTAGAATATCTGTAGATAATTTGCGGGAGGCAGTGCAAGACAGGAGTGCCTGGCGTGCTATGGTCCATGGGGTCACGAAGAGTCGGACACGACTATAAACGACTAAACAACAACAGATAATTTAAGGCATGACAGCTGAACTGCTTATACTTCTAGGTGGTTGCTATTTTAAAATGGAGGCATTGAACACAGGTGAGACTATAAACTCTGTACATTGTTTCATGCATCACTTTTAAAACTCTCTCTCTCAGGATAAAATTTGACAGGTAATGAATCCCTGCATATAACTTTTCATGCAGCGTCAAGGGGCAACCACCCAGGTTGAGCGGAGGTGGCCAGTAGAGGACAGATTGACAACCCCATCCTGTCCATTTGGTTGCCATTCTAACTAGCCCACCAGTCTCTCAGTAGACCAGTAAATAATTCCGCAGCCTAGTGACAAGGCTGTGGGAACGTATAAATCCCAACTGCCAGGTCTGACTGATACCTGTTACAGATTCACAATCTTATGCAATAATTGAATGAAATACTGTGTTTCTAAAGAAAGGAAGATTTTTAGCGATCACTTAACACAAGAAGATTTTCTGTGGAAAATCCTCTACCCAACGTCACTGAGGTGGCTTCATTTCTCAAGGAATATTCCTGGCCCTCTACATTTTAAAACTTCCAATATTGAGGCAGCTTCAGGGGTTGGGAAAGAGGCTGGTAACACAGAGGCCAAGGACTGCTTAGAGGCTGCAGAATGACCCAACAGCGAAGACTCAAAAGCAAGTGCAGAACTGGGCAGCTAACCTGGCACAGTCTAGATGTTCTGGACCACGAGTCCCATCTCCCATGGGGTGTAGATGAACAGATCAAACCACACCCTGCACACACTTCCCTGCTTCTGTTGCCCCAGATGAGCAAAAGAAGTAGGAAAGAGGTATGCGGATTTAGAATGAATGGCCACCATTATTTGGGGACTCCCTCCCCTCAAGCCAATCACACTAATCCAAGTGAACTAGCAGCAAATAAATTGGGGGTCCCCCCTCAATGCACATTTTGTAGTTGGGTGCTCCAGTGAGTAGTACCTACCGGTATCCTCCATAAGGGCATCCACACAGACCACTGCTCTGCATGTGGTGAGTCAAGGCCTGATCTAAGGTGGGTTGGAGCAGCAGTACCACCACTGTACAGATCTATGGTGTAAACTTAAAAAGTGGTGGGGTGGAAGGTTTCCTGGTGCTTTATTTTCCTGAGGAAACATTATTTCCTAAGTTCATTAGCAACCATGAATGGATGCCAAATGCAAATACAATATTAAGCAGGTTTGGCAGGTCAACGTTAAAATAATAAAAAAATACCACTGTTACTTAAATAAACATGTCAAATTGAATCACTCTCTAGGTAATCAGAAAAATTTCCTATGCAAATTATCCTAATCTGCATTGCAAAATTTCCCAGAAAATTTCCACAAAACTCATACCGTGTTTCTCATATTATAAGACATGTCTTATATTTATTTTTTCCTCTAAAAAACACACTATGGCTTATTTTCAAGGGATGTCTTATTTTTTTCCTCCTCCTCCTGCCGTGGCCGGCATTCCTGCTGCGCCTATCACTATGTCTTATTTTTGGGGTATGGCTTATATTCCTTGAATGCTTAAAAATCCTGCTATGGCTTATTTTATGGGTATGTCTTAAAATATGAGAAACAGGGTACCTCTGCAAACCAATCTACATGAAAACTGCTAACCTCCGAAAAATGTTTAATAGCCAGCTTCTGCATGTCCACTACAAATGTTTGTAGTCTGAAAGGGTCAGCTTTTGTAGAGTTTCTATATGTGGACACCTGGATGGGTTTCTCATTCGCCCAGGTGACGGTGACTGTGGAAGAAGTACCGGTATAACATTAACACCAAGGTTCAAAAGCTACACATCCCAGGAAGATTCAGGGCAACAGCCAGACACTCCTCCAAATTAGATACATCCCAAAATGCTGCCACTTTACAGTTAGCAACTGCCAGCCCTATAGATCCTAAAAGTCAATCCCATATAGAAAAGATGATACTGTGATGGGGACATTACTAAAAAGAGATAAACACATCATGACTTCTGAACAGCCAATGGCAAAAAAAAAAATTCTTTGAAATAGCTGCTATTGGGGGGCCAGAAGATCCCAGTAAAATAAATTTGATTGCCAATGGCTACAAGCTACAGGAAACACCCTGCTTGGGTTGGGGACTAGATTCTGGAAAGGGAAAAAAACACTTTTGAAAGTTAGTATGTAACCAAAGAGAGATGTCAGAGATTCCTGCTTCAAAAGATGAGCACCCCTCTCCCACAGCAGGTATTGCCGCAAGCAGAGCACAAGGAAACCTGAAGCTTTGAATTCTCAGTTTTCATACCAATGGATTTCTGAACACTTGAGGGAGTGCAAAAACATTTGAGTGTATAAATAATGGCACCTTTTTCTTTTTTTAAATAACCTGGGCAAAAGCTTGTTGGGATTTTCCAGCCTTAGTTGAGGCACCCAGGACCACATAAAGAAAATGATAGGGCAGTTGTAGACCAATCTCGCGTTGGGGAAAGGCAGCAACTATAGTTCAAAAACCTGACTGCCAGAGCCTTATTGAGCTCCCACTACTTAGGCAGCTCAATGGACTCAAATTAGCTCCGCACAATCTAAATGCATCTAAACACAGTTTGATCCCCAGAATTTCCAAGTTTGGCCGACTGGTGTGGTACTAATTAGATGGTACGGCACAATTTTATTAGAAACTTTGCTTTGAGGGTCAAAGGTATCTTTGCAGTGCATCCAGACCAAAGTTTCCCCAAATTTCTTATTAAGGCTATTCAGCCTGAAGATTGTGAAGCGCTGAAACATTTATGATTTTAATTTGCGTCACAGCAAAACTCCCAATGCTAGTTACTGCCAGGACTAAGTTATGAAAATCAATGTAAAAATAAAGTTGTGCCCATGTACTGAGCCAAGTTATGACAACTATCCCCTGCACATTTATATGGGTTTAAGGAGATGGAGTACCTGGATATAAATTACTTAACTTTAGAAGTTAAGCAGGGACCCCTATTTTATTTTCAGATAGTCTGAGTCCAACAACATCGGGAGAACACCATACTGAGCTGCAGGGTCAGAGGCAAGACTACTACAAACTGCTTCCTTTGAAGGGTTATTTCAGGTTTAAAAATGGCTTGAGCGTAAAGCTGAGAGAAGGATTTCAACTTTGTGAATCTAGAAAGCAAGCTCAGAAGAGGTCTACATCTCAGCAAGCCACATTTCAACCAGTCCTTAGCTCATCAGGGTCATATTTAGAGACCAAAGAACTCTCAACTAGGAGGAGAGAATCGCCGCCTCGAAACGAAGAGACACTCAAGAGAAACATTATGCTAGTTTAACCATATTCATAACTGCATTCAGGCTAGTCTGGGTTGGCACCTAAAGTTTGAAACCAACTCCTTAATTTTTTTATTTTGCTGTGGCGTAAGAATGTTAAGGTTGCTTTCTCTCTCATCTGAAGAGACATGTTAATGTGTAACACTACATTTGGGAGGGGTGGCAGTAGGAGCAAAAAGTGGATGGGGGCAGAAGGAATATTCTACAAGAGGTGAGCATTTACAGGGCTGGTAGCCTGGAAAGGTGTGGGTTGCAGAGGTGGCACTACTAAACGCAATGCACACAGGGGGTTGGAGAAGACACAAAGTGAGAGAGCTCCTTGAAGCATATAGTACAGGCTGAAACTTCAGGTATGAGGTTGCTATGTGCCTAAAGAGGATGGGAAGATGTCAAAAAGGAGGAAGAGAGTCATCAGAAAGGCTGGAAATGGAAGGGGGGGGGGAAGAGAAGAAATACTCATTCCCTGGATTCTATGCCTTAGGGAGGAAGGCAAACATTCCACACACACAGATGGAGGCAATTATGGAATATTTTTTTTGGGGGGGGGGGGGTTAGCAGGAGGGCGGATATCAGGAAGAAGAGCCACCATGGCAGCCTTTTGGCTAGGAAGCAGGATATAAATCCTAGGGGGGGGGGGAATTACAAGAGACATGATGAAAAGGGCCAAGAATGAAGTTGTCTGAGAGAATCTGGTGTTCTTAACTGGGGCGGGGCCCTTACTTTCGATTCTATTTTTTTTATTAAAAAAATGCAGCAATTCTGAGAAGGAAAGGAAGTCAGCTGTCAGGAAAGGGAGCCCCAACGAGAGTCTCATTGGCTAGAGAGTGGAATATAAATCCCAGGAAGAGCTACATTATATAATAGAACTGACTGCTTCTCACAGTCTGCTCCTTGGTCTGTAAGACTCAAAAAGGGGCCTGAATTTTCTGACAGCAGCACCCTCTACCATGATAGTTCGACGTTCAGCTCTCTGGCTACCCCTCTGATAATTATTTTTGTTAACAAAACTTCTATATCCTGCTTCAAAACAACTAGCAGTCTCCACCCCTATGAAGGGCACCCCAGCTTCCCCTCTTCTTAGGTGACATCCAACCAAGTCAAACTCTGAACAGACCTACTAAATCAATGGGGCCACCGATTTCAAGAAGTATGCTGTGACTATGAAATGACATTGGGTACTAACCCTTATTCCATGCACACATGCTCAAAATGGAATGAGATCAAGATGTTGAGGGACAACAACTGCATGCTCTCTGCCCACACTGGCTGAGGTGGATTGGAGGTGGAGTTCACCTACATCTGGAGAGCCACAGGTAGCAATGGGGTTCAAGCAGGTCAGTTTACCCCACCAGCCACTTTTATTTTACCCCCAACTGACACCCAATGCTCTGTGGCTCCTGATGCCACCAAACTTGTTCATCTAGGAGAGGTGGGAGGTCCTTAATGGGGGATGAAGGGAGCAAGAGCTTTTGGGAGAAATAAAACAGCTAAGGAGTGTCATATAAATAAATCTAAGAAAGTAATTCCTATTGTCAATAATTCTGTCGTTAATAAAATACTGATGTGGAATGCTAGCCAAGGACTGGGAATTAGATGCTATGGGGTGAAGAGGGAACTATCAGGAAGAGAAAGAGAAGTGGTATGGTGAGAGCAGTATTCAAAATTAGCCAGGCACATTTTGCACTTGGCTTTTGACCATTTGTAACCAAGTGAAGATGCCTGGGCACAAGGATGGAGCCTGACATCTCCAAAATCTGGAGGTGCATGCCTGGGGATCATTGGATCTTGACTGTTTTCAAACACTCATATCCCATCCAGTTGAATTCTATCAGATATTTTATTTGCACAATCAGAACAAATTTCAGGAACCAAAATGCTGTTTCTGGGCAGCCTGAGCAGGAGCAGTGAACTACGTTATAATTAATTGTTGTCACTTGTCTTCACTCCTCCGCCCCACTGCCCTACTCACAGTTGTGAAGAATATTCTTACGTTATGAATGGTCCAAGTCACCATTAAGAAAAAGAGGTAGGAATAGGCCAATATATATGTGGACTGTCCCTGAATAAAGTGATTTTTCTTCAAGTTCTCCAAGTTCTTAACTTAGCTCAAGGTTGTCCTCTGAACTAGCCCAGATGTTTAACTGATAATCACAGCCAGTCCATCATTTGACAAATAAGACTTTAGAGCCGCCTTGCCCCAGATGGCACTTGTGGTTGATTTACTCTTGAGAACATATGGGGACAAATTCCTGGTCTCCTCCTAACCTACCTCACAGCATTATTTTGAGCATAAAATAATGATGAGGGAGGGAAAAGGTGGAAGGACAAAAGCCACAGGCACCACCTTAAGCTCTGAGGGGATAAGTATTCAAAAACATACATAAGTGAGTGAATAAATTTAAATCTACTAGGAAGATCAGAAGGTAGGCTTATGTTTGGTTTCTTATTGAGGAGGCAATATAGAAGGAAAGCTATTTGTGTGTAAACAGCGGAAGAGATTCTGCCACATTCTCTTTCAACCTGACCTGCTCCACAGGGCTGTTGTCATGCCAATAATAAGGGAGAGGGAAAGAGTGGAAGAGAAGAAAGGGACATACACATTTAAGCATACAAAGAGAAGGAGATTCTTATCTTTAGTTTGTCTTTAAAGGATTGATATGCAGAGGAAGTTCTTAGTTGGAAAAAAATCTGCCTCTCTCTTTGTACCTGACAAAGGTTGTTGCGAGGATTTAAAAAAACATACCACACCCTGAGTTCCTTAGAAGAGAGAGCAGGGAGATGAAATCTGAGCATGTAAGGCCCCATTTAAGGCACTAAGAGCTGTTAAGAGATACAGTACTTATTCTCCACAGCTACAATTCCCAAAGTTTCCTAGAAAGAGAGATTTACTGTTACACAACTCTTGAAACTGTAGCTCTGTGAGGGGAATACAGAATATCCTAACAAGTTTCAGCACCTTTAACAAATTTAACAAATTACAGTTCCCATGATTCTTTTTGGGAAATTATGACAATCTAAAGTGGTAGGATAGAGCCAAATAGGCCCTAATACTGTTATATATAGGTTGCCATGTTGCACACAACTGTAAATGTATATAAAATATAAATATAAAACATTATAAGGACAAATAAGCAGCAATATATATTTTGTAAACCCATTCTGAAATTTTCTACAATCAAGGAGTATATTAAGTTTTTTAAAAAATAAAATATACATAGCTAAGCAGCTGCAGTTATATTACACACATAAAATAAACACATTCTTGTGTGTGTATTACCATATGTTTGATTGTATGCACATAAACACACAGGGTGATGCCCATAACAGAATTGTATCCAACCAACCCCTACTCAGAATAGACCCACTGAAATTAATGGATCTAAGTTGGTCATGTCTATATACTCAGAGCAGAACTTAGCTGGACGCAACCGAAAGTAAAAGGCACACAGGGATAAGCCTAGAGGTTTAAAAAGTAAGTCAACGAGGAAATGAAATATGGATGCATGCACATACAACATGAGTTGCATCCAACTAGACGCTATGCAAAGCAGATCCACTACCATTAACGGACCTCAGAAGAACTTAAAATTTCAGAAAGGATAGACTATTAACAACACGTTATATTTATGGCCTTTTATAAGAGTAGAACCACTGGCATCAATGGGCCTTAAACTCATTTAATTTAAATCGGCCCACTTAGAGTGCGAGTAACATAGGATACAACTTGTACTGTAAACTGAAAACCAAGGATGCTATTCAGGGGCTAAAAGAATGCTATATCATGCTATATATGAAATTAATACGTTGCATTCAACTAAGTTATACTCAGAGTAGATCTGTTGACGTCAGTGGAACCAAGTCAGTCATGCACTTGAATTCCAAATGGTCAACTCTTTTAGGTCTTAATGCTAAGACATCACAGGTTGAATTCAACTAAGTTCTACTCAAGAGTGGACCCACTGAATATCAATGGTTCCAGGTAAATCATGGATATTTCGCAGAGACACAAGTAAATTTCAATGAATCTACTAAGGATACAACCCAGATTTAAGGATTTAAACGCACTGAAGTTAATTGGTTGAACCAAACTTGCATCCTTACTCAGAGCAGACCACTGAAGTCAATGGACCGTTAGCGGAGTTATTTATATCCAATTGATCTACTCAAAATAAGGCTAACATTGGACACAATCCATTAATGTCAATGGGTCAACATTCTTCGCATCTGTTTATGGGCTATATCCAACTTTAGTCACAACAAATCCGTTAAAAATTATTTACATTTACATTACACAAAATGCACATAATTTCCTTGGGTCCAATGATTTCTCCAGTGGATCTACTCTTGAGTAGAACTTAATGCTAAGACATTATGGGTTGACTCTGAAGACCTATAGAATGAAATGGGCACAACTGTCGTGATTTCTTGACAGCTGGGCCTACTTACGAGTGAAACTTGGGCTTCAACCCAGGATGCATTCGCATAAAGACATTAAGAGAGTGGACTCATTGTAATGAATGTACACGGTTTCCTTAAGACACATTGAGGTTTTTTTCTGGCGAGTCTACTCTTAGAACTTAGTTTGGATTCAACCTAGAGAGAGAGAGATGTTCTAATGTATTGGTTTTAATGCATCTCAGTGGAGTGTTTTGGTAGGTTGTAGGTTGCTCTTCGTGACCATGGGGTCACAAAGAGTCGGACACGACTAAACGACTAAACAACAACAAAGGTTGCTCTAGGTTGCCCTGATCAAGATAAAGTGAACAACAATTTAATAAATAATAATAAATATATGTATGTATATGTATATAGCTGTGTCTGTATAAGTGTATCTATAGATATATGTGTATATATATGTATACAGATGTATATGTTCACTCACTCTATGCACATATAGAATACGTACAGAAACAGAATATTAAAGAATTGGAAGGGACCCTGAGGGCCATCTAGTCCAACCCCCTGCAACGCAGGAATCTCCACTAAAGCACCCATGGCAGATAGCTAATAAACAACATGTTTGTTAGCCTATGGAATAGCAGTTGCGCCTATGGAATAGCTCAGACTCGGGGCCATGGGTTCAAGCCCCGCATTGGGCAAAACACACACATTCCTGCATTGTGGGGGGGTGTCGGACTAGATGACTCCCCATGGTTCCCCCAATACTATAATTCTATGATTTTAGTTTAGATAGAAAGATTTGTGTGTGTGTGTGTGTGTGTGTGTGTGTGTGTGTACATACCGGTATTTGTGTGTACAAGCAGAGGGCCCGCCCTCTGGAACGCCCTCCCATCAGATGTCACGGAAACAAACAACTATCTGACTTTTAGAAGACATCTGAAGGCAATCCTGGATCTGGAATTTTTTTTAATGTTTAATGTTTTAACATTTTTGTGTGTGTTGTAAGCCGCCCAGAGTGGCTGGGGAAACCCAGCCAGATAGGTGGGGTATAAATAATAAAAATATTATGATTAATTGTAAATATGTGTGTGTGTGTACAATTTGTGTTATATATATATATATATATATATATATATATGGTATAAATATATATATGCACACACTTTTTAAAGTATGTACATATATAGGTTTGTGTGCATATCTTTTTTGTGTATATATGGGTGGGGTGGGGGAAGGCATATGTATAAATATGTGTGTGTACATACATTTGTGTGTGTGCATACATTTACATATGTGTTATATATATACATTTTTGAGTATGTACATATACTGTATATATGTGTGTGTGTATATGGGCGGAGTGTGGTGGAAGGTGTGTGTTTACATTCGTATGTGTGTATCCATCTTTTTGTGTGTGTACATTTTTTTGGTATACAGTATATATATAAGCATGGGTAGGGTGGGGGAGGCGTATATATATGTATCTGTGTGTATACATTCTGTGTGTGTGTATACACATGCATACAGTATATGTATTCATATTAGTAAATATTAGTTTTGTGCATGTACTGTATGTATATACAGTATAAGCATGGGGGTGGGGAAGGCAAGGCGGGCATTCAAAGGAGGCCCCGTGGAGGGTTGTTTTGTTTCGGTTCCTAACGGGCAGCGATTGGGGGGGTGGGGTGGAGGTGTCGGTATCGGGAGCCCCCCTCCCCCCCACTTCGGAGGGTGTGTGTGTCTGTGCGCGCCCCTCCCCTCCCTCCTTCCCCTCAGGACTGACCGAGCAAGAGGAGCTTGAGCTCCCTGCGGGCGTCGCGCTTGTCCCTCCGCAGCTGCTTCTCGATCTCGGCGTTGATGCGCTTCGACTCCTTCACCTCGTCGCTGAGGCAACAGGCCATCATGGACTCCAGCGTCATGGCTGCCGCCCACCCGCCCACCGGCGGCGAACGGGAGGGAGAGGAGGCGGCGGCGGCGGCCTCGCTCCGTCAGCTTGGCCGGGCCTTCCTCACAGGGCTGCTGTTATTTTTATCGGGGTGGTTTTGTTTTCTCCCCCTCTCCCCGCCGCCACCTCCTTCCTTCCTTCCTCCCCTCTGCTGCCGCCTCCTCCTCCTCCTCAGCCCCAGCCGCCGCCGACCTAACTTGACGCGCCTCAACCGAACCTCAGCAACAAGCGGAGGGACGGGCGCCGCGCCCAATAGGAACGACGCGCAGCGGCGTCTGGGAACGCCCGATTGGACGCGCGCTTCGACGTGCGCGCTCCCGCGCGCCTCTCCCTGTTTCACATCCTTCCCCTCGCTCCCGCCCGCCCAACATCTCTCTTCTCAAGAGCCAATCGGCAGGCGAGCCCCCTCAGGCGAGAGGCGGGCCCCGGCGCGCGCCGCGGATGTGAAGCGATTGGCCGAGCGGCCGCGCCCCGGCCAATAAGGTAATCGCAGAGGAGGGGCAGAGAAGGGTTGGGTTGTTGTTTTTTTTCACGCCGACGTGCGTTGAAGGATGTAAGGAAGGCCCCGCCCCCTTTTTCCTTCCTTTCTTTTTTTAAAGCAAGGTTGGGTGGTTAGATAAGAGATTGGGAGGGAGGAGGAAACGAGAAACGGTTGGGCCGAGCGGGCCGGAGAGATGCCCGCATGCGCGCTAGCGGGCAGGGCCGCGTAGAGTTATGGGTCGCTGGAGGACTTAACGGGGAAAAAGAGAGTGAAAGCCTAGAGAGGTGCAGGGTTTTGTTTTTTGTTTTTTAAAAAACGTTTATTTTATTTTTTTAAAACCGTTTTAAAAAATTATGGTGGAAGCTTAAACTTAGGGCAGTGGGAAGATTATTGGCCTCTGGAATCGCCTCATATAGGTTGGGCCTCAAGCATGGGAAGAGTATAGAGATTTTGGAGAGTATAGAGTTAAAGAAGTGAAAGAAAAGAGAGAGAATGGGGAGGAGAAAAAAAACACCACACGCATATGAAGAGAGAAAAGAAAAAGAAAAAAACACAGAAAAGGACATATATGAAGAGGAGAGAGGGATGACATATAACCAGGACTCTGTAAGACCCATGAATAAATTTGAATAAATTGCCCTTCCAGAAAGTTAACAAAAAAAACACCACGCACCATTTACCGTATTTTTCACTTGCTAATTTCACTTGCTTATTTCCAGCATTCTTCGACCCCCAGCAATGCAAAATCTGCTCGTGCCACCTCTGACTTTTCTCACAGGTAAGCATGTACGAGACGGTAGCCTAAAGTAGCTTGTGCCAAAATCTCACTAAAATTAAGAAAATTACTCAAAAACACACACACAAAAGTTTCACTTGTGCAAAATAATAATAGAGCTTAATGCAAGGACAGAGGCAAGATTGGGGGCGGGTGTCCCTAGGTTTAAATCTCTACAAATCCCTTCACAGTGAGTGAGCTTGGGACAGACACTCTTATCAGCCCGGTTTACCTCACAAGGGTGTTGTGAATATTTTAAAAAGAAGCAAAGGGGAACCATGTAGAAAGCAAGGAAAGACGTATGTTTGGAGAAGATTTGAAAACGGTTATTGGATTTATGGGGGGAAATTGTGTACACCTGAAAACGTTGGCAGCATTAAGATAAATTCAACAGTGTAAATACGGTAAGTTTTGAAAGATGCAATACAGTGGTACCTTGGTTCTCAAACACCTTGGTACCCAAACGCCTTGGTCCCCCAACGCCGAAAACCTGGAAGTAAATGTTCTGGGTTTTGAACGTTTTTCGGAAGCCGAACGTCCAATGCGGCTCTGAGATATTGTTTCCGGGGTGCTTGCACCAATCTGACCCTGCGCCTTGGTTTTCGAACATTTCGGAAGTCAGACGGACTTTCGGAACGGATTAAGTTTGGCGTTTTTGTTTTTGCTATTTATTTTGCATTTTTGTTTTTGCGGCTTTTTCAGTTTATTTACTTTTGTGATTGTGTTCAGCTGCTGATGGGTTGATTGTGTGACTGCGGAAATGGATAAAAGCCCCCCCATCCAAACAATGACTATCATCAGTGCAGGTAAGAAAATAATAATAATTTTAATTTTTTATAATCTTGATATAGGCAAAAATCTGCCCTTATTCCCTTATTGGGTTCTCCATCGGTTGGAGAATATAACAGAGGCCAACCAGAGAAGTTTGAGAAGCAAAGCCTTTATTTTCGCTGTTGCAACAGGGTCCTTCCTCTCACGCAGGAGAACAAGGAAGGAACCCCAAACAAAGGTGTCCTGCCCTTAAAAAGAAATTTGAAATTGGTTTCAGCCCACCCCCCAGAAGCATCATCCATATGTCACAGAAGGGGTGTAGCCCAAGACCCCTCTCCCTAGATTCATCATAGGTACATCATGAAAGGGGAGGTCTGGTGGCAGTAATCTGAGCATCCTGGACCCTGCCCCCTGCCCCCAAAACCTAATCAACAAAAAAGAGATATTTACATTTCCCTGTTTCCCAGCCAAGTTAACCACACCCTTTTTGTCTGGCACTCAGGTATCAGGATGCCAGGGATTATCACTTTAATTACTGAGACAATGAGAAGGTTCCCCCCACCCCCCTTCTTCCTTGCAGAGGAACACCTGGTCAGAGAGAGAGAGTCAAAATGGTGTCAGTCAGGCCTGTCTTCCTGTGCTGCTTCAGACATGTTTCTGTACATTCATGTACATGTTTTATGAACAATTATATATATATGACCTCAAAATTCTTATAACAATCTACAATACTGTCTTGTTTATTTTATAATACAGTACATTGATTATTGCTTTTATTTTATGGATCCATGGTCTCGTTAGATAGTAAAATTCATGTTAAATTGCTGTTTTAGGGGCTGTTTTTAAAAGTCTGGAACGGATTAATCCGTTTTGCATTACTTTCTATGGGAAAGCGCACTTTGGGTTTGGAACGCTTTGGTTTTTGTAATGGACCTCCGGAACGGATTAAGTTTGAGAACCAAGATACCACTGGAATGGAATACTGAATGGTTTAGTTTTTGCAAAATATGCAGGGACTTAACATATGCAAAAAGAACCATGGAAAGAGAAGAAGGGAAGTCACTGATATTTTAAAGATGTTTAAAAGAGTATTTTAAATTGTAAAACAGAAAATTTAATAAAAAAAATTATATATATATAGCAAGAATGATGTTGAATACCTAAGGTAAGGTGTTTGCAGAAGACCAATCTGAAAATATATACAGTACTAAAGCACACATTATTATATGTCACATTTCATCCTACATTTCTTTTCTCCCCTCTTTTGTTTTCTTTTCTTTTCTTTAATGTTTTCTAACAAAACCAGTCAGGTAGTTCAAGCGGCACAGAGGATGCCTGGCCTAGGACCACCCGAATTAACATATCATACCCTCAGCGGCGGGGGCAGAGAGCAGGCGCGCTGCCCCCAGGGACATGGCGTGCATTCTGGGGTGGGGCGGGGCGCGCATTCTGGGGGTGGGGCGTGCACACTTCTGCATACGAAAGCTCATACTAATGACAAACTTAGTTGGTCTCTAAGGTGCTGCTGGAAGGATTTTTTAAATTTTTGTTTCAACTACGTCAGACCAACACGGCTACCTACCTGTAAATAAAATTTATACACTGCTTCACTGGAGGGGGAAACGAGACTGAAAGAAAATACAAGAAAACCAAGAGAAAATCACAACCGCGCTTTAAGACATACAAAAGCTAAAATGCCCAAACAGATAAAAATCACGTCAACTTTCTAAGCATCTGGGTAGGCTTGTTTAAACAAGAATGTTTTTAGCAGGCACCGAAAAGAATAGTGCCTGCTTGATCTCAAGAGGCAGGGAGTTCCGAAGGGTAAGCGTTGCCACACTAAACGATCGAGTTCTCATAAATGCGGAACGAGTATTATTTGACTCCCGCAGTAGTGCCCATTCTGCTGCTCGAGTGGGCACTTGTGGGGTAAGGCGATCTCATAGGTAAGCTGGCCCCAAATATAATAGTAACACCTTGAACTTGGTCTGGTAGCAAGTTGGCAACCAGATCTCCGAGCACAGGCAGCCTACGCTGACAAGGCTTCACTCTTGTCAGCAATCACACCTCAGCATTCTGCACTAACTGCAGCTTCCAGATCAAGAACAGAGGAAGCCGGAAGATGCAGTTTAGTGCAGAATGATGCAGCTGTATGAAATTTGCATGGCGCATTATGCACCTGGCTGTCGGCCACTTGTGACCAAGTGAAGATGCCCAGGAGCCAGGATGGCCCCTGACATCTCCGCCACCTGCATGCCTAGGGAGCATTGGACGTTGACTATTTTCACGAACTAGCAACACATCCTGTAGAATTCTGTCCGTTATGTTTTATCTGCACAATCGGAATGAATTTCAGCGACCAAAAATGTTGTATTGAAAAACATGGCTTTCTAGCTGTCTGGCCCCAAAACGGCAACTAGGCATTCTGTTGTGGTGACTGTAAAGAACCTAGCGTGCAGGACCCTGAAAAGAGGACATGACCAGGAATTCCCTGATTTATGGCAACCCTAGTTTAATATTTCCGATCCATCGATTATAAACACTGCAGTACTGATAAAAAGGACGGGGTTTGTATCCAGTGCTAGAGCTACTGAGGAGATCTCTTCTGCATCCACTTTAAAATACTGGCTGAAAACTTCTCTGTTCTGCCAGGATTGCAAATACATCCTTTGACAATGGTTAACTGATGTCTGTTTTGAACTTTTAAAAGTTTTTTTTAATAGTTTTATGTTTTTATGGTTGCAAGCTGCTCTGATGCATATTTTAATGACACAGCAGGATGCAAATCTATATACCGTGTTTCTCAAAAAATAAGACACCGTCTTATATTTATTTTCCCTAAAAAAACACACGGTGGCTTATTTTCAGGGGATCTCTTATTTTTTTTATTAAGTATGGTACAGTTTAACCTACAAGGTTAAACTGCCTATCACATTGGCTTATTTCTGGGGTATGGCTTATTTTCGGGGTATGGCCTATTTTCGGGGTATGGCTTATTTTCGGAGAAACACGGTATATAAATGTGAACTGGGCATGTGGGTTAGTCTCCACTTTTCTCCAAAACCGCTTGACTGATTGTGTTCAAATTTGGACACAACGTCCCAAGCGAATTTGCGAGTGACCATATACAGGTTACATAGATAGATGTCACACCTATGGCAGGTAAAGCAGGTAAAACCCACTGTTCTAGAACACAAAACTCAGACAGCCAGGGATGCTGGGAGCACAGGAGAGGTTGCAAACCAGCGCCCTCTAGCGATGGCTACACTGGTACTGCAGCTAGGAAACCTTCCCTCTCCACAGCATCTTGGCTCGGCTTTGCAGACTGGGCCGAGGGACCGGGATAGGTCATGGGTTGGGACAGGGTGGGGCCAATCACAGGGATGAGCCGGGGGTGGGTGGGAAGAGGAGGGGGCAGAATAGGTCATGGGTCAGAACAGGGTGGGGGCAGTCACAGGGATGAGCCACAGCAACTTGTGGCCGGGCCAGCTAGTGTTTTTATAAATGAACCTAATTTAGCCATGTCCATTAACATCAATGGCTCCACTCTGACGTGGCGGATTTGTATTTTGCCCGCCAACCTGAAAGTTTCTAGGGTGGTTCATAACCAATGCTTCCTACAGGGACTTATGGAAGTCGTAAGCCAAAACATCTGCAGGGCATTAAATTTGCAGGAGGCTGGTTGGAACTGTTGCTCTGGCTAAGTAAAAGCCGAAATCCAAGACTTCTGTATTTTGGATCTTATCATTTCAGCTTCCCGATGAAGCAAAACCCCATTCTTCCACCTGTTCCTTCTTGTGTGGACTTTGTGTTGCCTTGGACGGTGCGAATTAGCCGGCTGTAAAACAACCCTAACGACCCGATTATCTTTAAATCGCAGGAAAATTTTGAGCGAGAGAACTGGGCCCGAGTTCGTTCTCGTTTTCTCTGTCGCTTTGGAAAAGGCGCCAACCCTCACAGGTCGGCACTAGGAATTGCTGCCGTGTTCTCTCCTACTTATCTCTCACGTGCAGTTTGGATTCCAAAGCTCAAGCAAGTTAATTCATGAGATATACGCCCTCATGAGACTCATGAGATATACGCCCATGAGATATACATATTTTCCCTTCGCCTTGACTGTAAGAAGAACCCTAAAAACCCCTTTTTAATCCCAGACTAATTTGGGGAGATTTATGGCACTGCGTTTTAAGGGTTGTGTGATCTCCCGGTTGATAAGGTACACCTCTGAATTCCAGTTGCTAAGGATTCCGAAGTGAAGAGATTATTATTATTATTAAGGACTTACAGGTGCATAGTGGCCCCGAGCCTTCCTCTTCTGACTAAAAGCAGCGTGTTTTTTTTATTAAAAAAGGGAGGGCTGAATGCTTTGCATGTGCAAAAGTGATTTTTTAAGACAACAGTACTGTACCTTTTCTTTTTAAAGCACATCTCACAGAAAAAGCAATAAATTGCATTTCTTGTGTCCCCTTTTCCCATCAGCAGAGGTCACTGTTGCACTTTGGATGATATTTCTGTTCAGTTTAGCGTCCTCGTCCCAGTCCTCCCCAAAGAATTTCAATTCAGAACAGTCCTTTTTAGGCAGCCCTTATAAAGTCCTTAGCCCCACCCAGGTGGCCTTCCCAGGAGCCTATCAGCATTGGTTTTCTGGACTTCCAGGATGAAATACCTTTGGACTGAACCATCCTCTGCACATTTTGAGGTCCTGGATCAGCCCTCAGTTGACGGGCCATGTTGACCCGTGATGCAGGCAACAGTTTGCCATGGAAAACGGCCTCAACTTACAGGCAGAAATTCTGAACTTGTGTGGAACTGCACCCAGTTATGTTGGGCTCCAAACCCCAGCAGCCAACATGATTGGGGACGTTGAGGTCTGCCATCCCAGTGCAGAAGGTCCCAGGTTCAGTCCTCTTCATCTTAAGAAGTGTCAGGGACTTGACACAGAGGAATGCTGGGGTGAACTAGGTTGCTGAAGACATTCTTGTGCAGGCAATGCTGCCCAGAAAGCTTGCATGAGTTTTAATTTGGTTTAGTCTCGTCCAGTGCAGTTTTAACATTTTTCTATGTTTAAAAGTCGGACGTGGGTGGCGCTGTGGTTTCAACCACTGTGCTGCTTGGACTTGCTGATCAGAAGGTCAGCGATTCGAGGCCTCGCAACGGAGTGAGCTCCTGTTGTTCGGTCCCATCTCCTGCCAACCTACGAGTTCGAAAGCATGTCAAAGTGCAAGTAGATAAATAGGTACCGCTCCAGCGGGAAGGTAAATGGTGTTTCCGTGTGCTGCTCTGGTTCACCAGAAGCGGCTTAGTTTTGTCGCCACATGACCCAGAAAAACTGTTTGTGGAAGTGGACAAACACCGGCTCCCTCAGACTGTAAAGCGAGATGAGCGCCGCAACCCCAAAATCGTTCACGACTGAACATAACTGTCAGGTATCCCTTTCCCTTATGTTTAAAAGTATAGTTGCAAAAAGGGGGGGGTGATTGTGTACATAATTGTCTTTTCATCAACCGTTTTGAGGGTCTTTTCTATGATCAGGTGGTTATATAAACTCTATATAAGTTTCTTCTCTAGAGCGATTTTGGCCTTAAATGGAAAGCCTGGACTTTGAAGTCATCTTATTTTACTTGTTATTTTGTATTATATTTACTGTTTTTAATAAGGTTTTTATAATTTTGGATTATGCGGAATGCTTTATCGGAGTGGATGTAGCAACCGAGTAATTTCGTTGTTCCCGCAAGGGGACAATGACAATAAAGATATCTTATCTTATCTTATCTATGAAATTAATGAATGAATCGGGAACATAACTGTCACTAACATTAAAGGAGGCCATTGCCGGTGGGAAATTTGAACTGGATTTTCCTCTTTCCTTGCGTTCCATGTTGGAAGAGGCTTGATAGCTTAATCAGTAGATCATGAGACGCTTAGTCTCAGGGTTGAGGGTTCGAGCCCCACTTGGGCCAAAAATTCCTGCATTCCAGAGGGTTGGACTAGATGACTCTTGGGGTCCCTTCCAGCTCTACAATTCTGTGGTTTTAATCCTGCAGGGGCAGAGACTGCCTTGTTTTGGCAGGCATCTTTTAATTTCGTGACTGCTGTCACCAGTCACGAAATTAAAAGATGCCTGCTTCTTGGGAGAAAAGCAATGACAAACCTAGACAGCATCTTAAAAAGCAGAGACATCACCTTGCCAACAAAGGTCCGTATAATTAAAGCTATGGTTTTCCCAGTAGTGATGTATGGAAGTGAGAGCTGGACCATAAAGAAGGCCGGTCGCCGAAGGATTGATGCTTTTGAATTATGGTGCTGGAGGAGACTCTTGAGAGTCCCATGGACTGCAAGAAGATCAAACCTATCAATTCTGAAGGAAATCAGCCCTGAGTGCTCACTGGAAGGACAGATCCTGAAGCTGAGGCTCCAATACTTTGGCCACCTCATGAGAAGAGAAGACTCCCTGGGAAAGACCCTGATGTTGGGAAAGATGGAGGGCACAAGGAGAAGGGGACGACAGAGGACGAGATGGTTGGACAGTGTTCTTGAAGCCACCAACATGAGTCTGACCAAACTGCAGGAGGCAGTGGAAGACAGGAGCGCCTGGCGTGCTCTGGTCCATGGGGTCATGAAGAGTCGGACACGACTAAACGATTAAACAACAAGAACAACAAGCTGTTCCGGGAGCCTTTTTGGCTGGGGAGCAGGATGCAAAGACTCCAAATAAATAAAGAAGGGGTGCCCCTTTTCCCTTGGCCCCCTCCTCTCCCCCCCCCAAATCCTGTATTTTGTCTCTGTGCCATATTTCTCTGCAGCTCCTTTCCCTGCATTTTTCTGCCACCATTCGCTCTCTCTTAGGAATGCCAGAGTTACTTTCCAAGATCTCACCGACAGCTGCTTAGATGAACATTAGCAAAACATTGGAAAGCCTCCTGTTTGAATTTGTTGGAAGTTTGGTACCAGGAGATCTGTTCAGCTGCTTTGATGTTGGGGGTGGGTGAGTGAGGGGGACGCAGGCACAAAATGAAAGCATCAAGAAAAGCAAAAGGGTTGGACCAATCTGGAGAAGTACGGCACCATTTTACTGCATTTGCTTCTGGCAAAGGAAACAAATCCATGCCACCTATTTATGGATAACTCAACTTGGCTGATGGTCTCATCTCTTATTTGGATCTGATTCCCTTCCACTGAGTCCCCCTTCCGTTGTTGCTGTTCCAACGACAGCTTCGCGCTGTGCTCTGGACCATGCATTGTGACTCCAATTGGTTAACAATCTGTTGCATTTCACGAAATTGTAGTTGTGAAAAGTATAGGTTAAAAAAAATTAATCCCTGAATTTGCTGCAGCCAGTCCCCAGCGTGGACCCTGGGACTTCACCAGCTTGCAGCTTGCGTTCATAACTGCTAGAAAGAGGAGGGATATTTTGCTCTTCTTCCCTATCCTCTGTTTTCAGTAGCAACAACTGGAACCACACACAGAATAGCATTGCAGTTTCCTGTCAAGAGTGAAAAATGCTCTTTGCATCTCAGGCGGTAAATGGGTGATAATTACAGCTTAATCAGCCTGCAATGCAAATATTCTAAAGGAGGGGAGAGGGGAGGGAGAATTCCTGCCACACAAGATGTATGGAGTTTAATTATTTCAAGTCACTGATAAGGGAGGAAGGGTGGTGGGAATGATTTGTGGGTACGTTCTTTCTCAGCTATAACCAACCTGCATCTCTTCCCAGCCCACCAATCTTCACTTAACTGTTGACTTCATCAGAAACATGCCCCCCCCAAACAAACACACACTTTATTAGCTCTCAAAACTCAGCAAAGTGGGCAATTTTAAATGAGAGGCACCGGTGGGTTTGATTCTCTCTGTTCCCCTCCCTTTATCCTAAATAGCGGTGGCCAAAGAAGGCCCTTATTTATTTTGCCGTCTATAATAATAAAATGCTACTTAAGCGGGGAGGCTTTTTTATTAGCACCAAGCACCGTGGAGTATTTTACGGGCAATTATTAATTAATTAAGCTTTGGAGGCAAATGAGAGGGGGAGGGGAGAGGAAGGAGGAAAGCTCTTGGAAGAGGAGTCTATGGAGCCAATCTCTGCTGCCCCCTGTTAGATGATGGCGGAGGGTTGCACGGGGGGAATGGTTTACCTGTTTTTTAACCTGTGCGGAAATGTAGCCTTGGTGTGAGAAGAGGAGTTAGCCCTTGAAATTCTGTCGCTTCTCCGATATAATTACGGATTAATAACATTGTGGTTAGGAGTTGTTGTTTTTTGCACGGTATATCTTTTCCACCTTGCTCCAATGGAGTCCTCCCCAGAATGCGGCAGCTAGACTGGTGACTGGGAGCGGCCGCCGAGACCACATAACACCGGTCCTGAAAGACCTACATTGGCTCCCAGTACGTTTCTGAGCACAATTCAAAGTGTTGGTGTTGACCTTTAAAGCCCTAAACGGCCTCGGTCCGGTATACCTGAAGGAGCGTCTCCACCCCCATCGTTCTGCCCGGACACTGAGGTCCAGCTCCGAGGGCCTTCTGGCGGTTCCCTCGCTACGAGAAGCCAAGTTACAGGGAACCAGGCAGAGGGCCTTCTCGGTAGTGGCACCCACCCTGTGGAATGTCCTCCCACTAGAGGTCAAAGAGAACAACAATTACCAGACCTTTAGAAGGCATCTCAAGGCAGCCCTGTTTAGGGAAGCTTTTAATGTTTGATGGATTTCTGTATTTTAGTGTTTTGTTGGAAGCCGCCCAGAGTGGCTGGGGGAACCCGGCCAGATGGGCGGGGTATAAATAAATAATAATAATAATAGTAATAATAATTATTATTATTCCACAGCTAGGGAGGGGTGAATCTGTTCGTCGGAGTGCCTCCCAGTTTCTCATTTTCCCACTCTTCAGTTCAATACACCACATATACACGTCAGCTTGAAATTAAAAAACAAAACAAAACACATTTGGATCATATAAAGCTCCTGATTTCAAACCCTCCCCTCCCCACAACTAGGAAGGGGTGAATCTGTTCGTCGGTGTGTCTCCTAGTTTCTCGTTTTCGGTTCAAAACACCACATATACACATCAGCTTGCAATTAAAACACACACACACACACATTTGTGTGGATGCATTAGCAGTTTATTGTGAATTACTCTTGAGATACAGAGTTGCATGCAAGTTTGCCAAACGAGCACATCTTTGCAAAGCAATTTCCCCTAAAATAAGGCGTTTGGGGCAGGTTCCTTTCACTGCTATGCACACTGATAAACACACATCATTCCAGTATCTGCATTTATGTGCACTAGACTTGCCTGGAGAGCCAAACTGCAAAATTCAGAGGAAGGCGAATTTGAAAGGATGGCTGTGTTTCGGATCTTATTCCAGAAAGTGTGAATGAGGGAGGTTCAATCTTACCTTTGAGCTGAATTTAATTTCCCCTCTGTCCCTCTGGTACGTCACCCCAACCATTAGCCTGGAGGAGTTTGGCATGTGAAATGGTAAACTGGTAACTTTCAACCGCCCCCCCCTTTAAAATGCATATTGGTGCCAAGGTCTTTCATATGATTGTCTAGGAATCCTAGAGTTCAGACCAGTGGAAATGCACAGAGCAAGTCCCCTAGGGTTGAAATGAAATGGCTCCTTTTGAACAGGGTGAGAAATTCCCACAGTCCTCGCTCTCCGTAGTCCCAGAGGGCAGCATCCAAATCTATGCCAGGCTGAAGAGGGAGGATGGAGGAAGGTGGAATCATCTGAAGTGAGGTGTGGTTAATCTTTTGGCCATCCAGATGTTGATGGATGTCAACTCCAATTGCTCCATATTGGCCATGTTGTATGGGGCTGATGGGAGTTGGGGTCCAAAAACATCTGGAAGGTGACAGGTTTGCCTCCCCTGATCCAGAGGACAAGGGGGAGATCTATGGACTTTGCTAAGTCCAGACATTTGGACAACAGTGGGGGACCTTTGGTCTTCCAAAGTTTGCTGGACTCCCATTAGCTGCAGCAAACATGGCCAATGTCCAGGGATAATGGGAGTTGCATTTCAGCAGCATTGAGAAGGCCAGAGGTCTCCTTTCTCTGCATTAGAAGAAACCAGGTAGGGCAGGAGGAGTCACTTCAGGGAGTCAGAGGTGTATGGCACTATGAGAGATTGTTCCAGCCGTATGGGAACAGGGAGAGAGAAGAGGCAGAATAGTTCTAAAAGAGTAGAAGGGCACCTTTTTCAGGTGGGAGAGATGAAGCAGTGAAGGTTGGGGGAAGAGGAGTGATGGGGAACACGGTCAGGGCAAGTAGGAGGCCAGCGGTTTTCTTGAAGGGGATGGGGAGGAACTGAAGGAACTTGTGGAAACCTAATCGTGTACGAAACACCTGGTACTTTTTGCAGCTGTTGGGGGGGGGGTCAGTGTGCATGTGGTTGCAGGATTCAAGCCAAACAGCTTATGTAGCAAGCAGAAGCATTGAAAGAGAAAAGAAGAACGAGGCTGTCGCTGCTCTTCCT
This sequence comes from Zootoca vivipara, assembly GCF_963506605.1. Classification (NCBI taxonomy): domain Eukaryota; kingdom Metazoa; phylum Chordata; class Lepidosauria; order Squamata; family Lacertidae; genus Zootoca; species Zootoca vivipara. Next base: position 5,566,136 of record NC_083281.1, on the reverse strand, counting down.
TCTTCTCTTCACTTGGCCATGGTTTCCTTGATCCAAGGAATATACTGGGCGATGCGAGTGTAAACGGCAGGAGGGCAGGGGTTTCTGTAGGAGAGGATTCCATGCGCTACGCCATTGCACACCAAAGGATCACCCATCTCCCCCTGTGGAAGGAAGGAAACAAAGATGGCAGGTGGGGGAAGATTTGGATCCACCTCAAGGAGGACTTGAACTGCAACAAGATAGGCAAACCTGCCAATTCCTTTTTCTCTCTGTTTTGGCTCCCCACTTTGGTACATCACTTCATAGTTTTCTCTGGGTCCACACACAAATACATATTTATTGTATTTATAGGCTTCTCCTGTAAGGAGCTCAAGGTGCTACCCCACCCATCTGGCTGGCTTTCCCCAGCCACTCTGGGCGGCTCCCAACAAAATATTACTGGCAATAAAAAAGTGACGAAACATAAAACATTAAAAAAATCCCTAAAAAGGGCTGCCTTCAGATGTCTTGCAAAAGTCAGATAGTTGTTTATTTCCTTGATATCTGACAGGAGGCGTTCCTCAGGGCGGGTGCCACCACCGAGAAGGCCCTCTGCCTGGTTCCCTGTAACCTCACTTCTTGCAGGGAGGGAACTGCTAGAAGGCCCTCGGAGCTGGACCTCCGTGTCTGGGCTGGATGATGGGGGTGGAGACACTCCTTCGGGGATACTTTGCTGAGACTGTTTAGGGCTTTAAAGGTCAAGACTTTGAATTGTGCTCGGAAATGTTCTGGGAGTCAATGTAGGTCTTTCAGGACCGGTGTTATATAACATAGAGGTTTCAGAAGTACAAGTTAGCTGAGATAGCATACCAAGTTTGAACCAGGCCCAGGATTGTATGCCATGCTACTCCTGCTCAGAGTAGACACACTGACATTATTAGAAATGGTGCTGTTCCAAAAGAGAATAAATAATAGAACTGTTGGGAAACACCTGGTTTATGTTTGGATTATAATGATTGGAAAGAATTTGGAATTTTGATTAGAAAGGCAGTAATTGTATAGATGTATAGAATCCTCAGAATTTGAAGCATGGGGAGTCAAATTTTTTATAATTTGGCATAATATTGGGATTAATGGATACGTATTTGTATAATTTGGAATATTTGGTATGATATGATTGGTTTGTAAGTGAAAAATTTAATAAAAAATTATTTGAAAAGAAAAGAAAAGAAATGGTGCTGTTCCCTTCCCAGGGTCTGCCTAAAACCCCAATAAACCTCGGGATAGCTCAGTCAGTAGAGCAGGGGACCCTTAGCCTCAGGGTTTGGGGGTTCCAGCCCCACGTTGGGCGAAAGATTCCTGCATGGCAGGGGAGTGGACCTCCCCCACCCTCGGGGGTCCCTTTTCCATGTTGCAGATCCCGTCCAATAACAGGAGAAGGTGCGCCTGCTCCCCTGCCTCTGGTCTTATCGCCTGCTGTTTCTGCTGAGTCTTACCTGGTTAAATAACTGAGAGATGTCTTCACGTTTGCCTGCGCAGATCTTTCCATAATCGATCTTGGGATAGAACTTCTGGCACTTGCTTCGGTCGTAGATGCTGGCATTGGCCTCATAGAGCATAAATTTGCAACCATCCTGATACGGGCTCCAGCCGGCCACACTGCAGGGTGTCCCCTCAGAGAGGTCACGGCTAGATGTTGGCAATGGCAGGGGTTGAACGTTTTTACTCAGACGAACCTTTGAACGCAGCTGGGGAAAGGAGAGGGAGATGAGGCAGAAATGAGCGCCTTAGCGTTCCAATAGGAAGCCCTTGAGGGAGCCTGGTAGAATCCTGTTCCTTTAGAATGGGGCGTTTGGGGCCCAAAAGCGGAACTGCATTCATAATAATGAGCTCTAATAAATGGTGGTCTGATCATACTAATGACCAAAGAGCTGGATTCAGCTGAATGAGTCCATTATATTTCACACATGGGGATGGAAGGAGACATTTGGCTCCTTCTGCCTTCAGGATCGCTGCCCTCAGGGGTGCTTGCAGAGTGAGAAAAATGTTTGGGGTGAGGTACCTTGAGCAGAAGGATATCATTTGGAAAGGTGTTGTTCTTAGACATAAACTTTGGGTGCCGGTAGACGTGGGCAATGCGATGATATTCTCTGGCAGATGTGGGGTAATGTGCTCCCAGGACAACCTTATCAAAACTGGAAACAAAGCAACAGTCAGGGTCAGAGATCGCAAGAATCAATTCTCTCCCAGTCCCTGTGCAAAAGACCAGCCTCCAACCCATGGCCCTTAAAAATAACAAGTTGTTGTTGTTCTTTGTACCCTGCCCATCAGACTGGGTTGCCCCAGGCACTCTGGGAGACTTCCAACAGAATATACAAAAACACAGCAGAACACCAGACATTCAAAATTTCCCTACACAGGGCTGCCTTCAGATGTTTACAGAAGTTCATAACATTATTTCTTTGACATCTGATGGGAGGGCATTCCACAGGGAGGCATCACTATTAAGAAGGCCCTATGCCTGATCTCCTGTGACTTCACTTCTCTCAGTGAGGTAACCTCCAAAAGACCCTCAGAGCTGGACTTCAGTGTCCGGGGCCGGGCTGAACGATAGGGGTGGAGACGCTCCTTCAGGGATACAGGGCCAAGAACATTTAGGGCTTTAGAAGCCAGAACCAATTGTGTTCAGAAGCATACTGGGAGCTAATGTAGATATGTTGTTGTATAGTCCTGGCGGCCACTCCCAGTCACCAGTCTAGCTTCCGCATTCTGGATTAGTTGTAGTTTCCAAGTCACCATCAAAGGTAGCCCCATGAAGAGCGCATTGCAGTAGTCGTAGCAGGAGATGACCAGAGCATGCACCACTCTGGTGAGACAGTCTGCGGGCAAGTAGGGTCTCAGCCGGACTACCAGAAGGAGCTGGTAGACAGCTGCCTAGGCACAGAATTGCCCTATACCTCCATGGACAACTGTGAGTCCAAAATGACCCCCAGGCTGCATACCTGGTCCTTTAGATTTTTCAGGAAGTGGTTTAACAACCATTTTCCCTGGGGAGGCACCGTCACAGAGGGAAGCATTCACCACCCCGCAGAGCCCATTGCCCATCCCTGGCACTTTTATGAGCCAGGATGGGCAAGGATCAAGGAGATAGGGGGTTGGTTTTACTTGTCCAAGAAACCTGTCCACATCCTGAGAGGTAACAGGTTGAAATGGATCCCATGCACCTTGACTAGACTGAGCAATGGTGCTTTCCTGCCCCTGCCCTGCTCCCTTCCAGCAATTAGCTTTACGATCACCACTCCTAAAAAAGAGGGCGGCCTTGGGGATACTTACCTTTTGCAGCGCGCAGAAGTCATGACCCACTGGCGATCCACGAGGAATCCGCCACAGATGTAATTGTTACGGTAATCCAGCAAGGCAGCCATGTAGGGTCTGGAGTGAGGCTTGGCTGCATTCGGGCAAGAACTCTGCCTCCGCAGTGGATCTGCAAGAAGCATATGCAGCGATAAATTGCAACTCCTGCTGCTGCTTACAAATTCTAGAGCACAATTCAAAGTGTTGGTGCTGACCTTGAAAGCCCTAAACGGCCTCGGCCCAGTATACCTGAAGGAGCATCTCCACCCCCCATCGTTCAGCCCAGACACTGAGGTCCAGCGCTGAGGGTGGTTCCCTCCCTGCAAGAAGTGAGCTTACAGGGAACGAGGCAGAGGGCCTTCTCGGCTGTGGCAGGCACCTTTCAGATGTCAAGGAGATAAAGAACTACATAACTTTTGGAAGACATCTAAAGGCATCTCTGTATTGGGACGTTTTTAATGTTTGATGTTTTACTATTATTTCATATATGCCAAATCAAAGGATTGGGGGCAGAACCCAGAGACCAAATTTTGGGGATGGAACCTTCATCCCTTGTGCAATGCAAAGCGGGCTCCCTACCATTGATCTAAGGCAGGCATCCCCAAACTGCGGCCCGCCAGACGTTTTGGCCTACAACTCCCATGATTCCTAGCTAACAGGACCAGTGGTTGGGGAAGATGGGAATTGTAGTCCAAAACATCTGGAGGGCCAAAGTTTGGGGATGCCTGATCTAAGGCATACAAAAGGCATTAACACCCTAAGCACCAGAAATAGAAGGAATGGGGCTGGCAAGGCCACAAAGAGTAGTAGGACTTGGCTCGTGAGTTGGTGGGTTAACTCACCTGTTTGGGCCAAGGAGAAGGACAGGAGCAGCAGCAGAGGAGCCTGGCAGAGTCTCCACATCTTGATGCTTGCCAAGGAGGGAGATGCCTGGCGCTTAACTCTTCAGCCTCTTGACCCCATAGCTTTTATTACGTTCACCCTCGGGACCCCACCTGCCCCAAGAATCCACAATCTAGACTTGAGATCTGATAGGCAAATCTCTACATCCCCCCACCCCACCCATTGATGGCAATCGGATAGCAAAACGGTTTGTGTGGTTTTGTTTTGTTGGGGCCAGATAAGGAGACTGGGGGAAAGAGAAGCAGAACAAGCCCTTGGTGCATGTCGAAATGCAGAAGCAGTGAAGGTGCTTGGAGGGGGTGCGAGGATTGGGGTGCTGCCTTGCTGTACACAAAGCACTTTCCCCCTACCCATAGAAAGGCGTCCTGCAGAATCTAAATCAGGACACGGAAATCCAAGCTGCCTGCTCTTCCCTTTCGAGGTGGGTTGGCAAAGAGGGCTGTTGTGGTCACCTGTGCGGTGGGAAGGGGCACAGTCACCTGGCAGAGAATGTGTGTGTTGCGTACATGAGATTCAACCCGTGATGTTTCCATTCAAAAGGCCTACACTACGCGGTGTCACAAAGCCAAGGTTGCATCTTTGATCCCCGTGTGGGCAGCTGCATTGCAAGGGGTTGGACTAGATGATCTGCAGGGTCCCTTCCAACTCTACAGTTCTATGATTCTAAGTCATGAGCTTTTGCGCACCTTGAATTGGTCCTGGAAACCCGGGATTGGCAAGGCTGCCCATTTCTTGCTGGGTCTCATGGAAGCTGGAGGAGAACAACATCCGGAGAGTGGAAGGACAAATGGGATGGTGGTGGTCACAATGTCGTGAAGCATTTGCTCGCTTTCCGTGCTTGTAGCGCTTGTGTTGCCCCTTGTGGAATTCAGCAGGGAACAGGATGGGGAGGAAACCGGGATGATTCAGCACAGGTCATCTTCAAGCAGTGCATGGTTTAACTCTGGAATTCAGCCAACATTAATATACGATGGGGGACACCTGGCTTCTTAGCAGTACTTGTGAAAAGGATTTGGAAGTCTTGGTGGACCACAAGCTTAACATGAGTCAACAGTGTAACACAGTAGCAAAAAAAGCCAGCGCTATTCTAGGCTGCATAAGGAGAAGTACAGTCATACCTCTCTTCTCGAATGGCTTAGTAGTTCAACAACTTGGAACCCAAATGCTGCAAACCTGGAAGTAAGTGTTCCGCTTTTCAAACTTTTTCGGAAGCCGAACGTGCTCTGTTTTGAGTGCCACACACCACCGGTTGTAACCAGTGGTTGTAACTGTAAGGGGCAAGGGAAGAACAGCACAATGTTTTGTGTTTTGCCTGGTTATTTTCTCTTATGTCCGGGATATCGGGGTATCTGGGGGCCTGGCCATGCAACAGTAGAACTTGTGGACATCTAACAGAATAATGTTGGGAGGCTGGGAGGTGAGTTCCAAAGCTTAACTATGCACTGCTTGAAGATGGCCTGCTTTTGCTCTGTGCTGAATCTTTGCACATTCCACCTTGCCAGTCCCAGTGGGCATCATCCATTGCAGACCATGTCCTTTTCTAACTAGAAGTTCCCGGAATGGAACCTGGGACCTTCTGCATGCGAAGCAGGGGATCTACCACCAAGCTCCCAATGTCAAAGATTTTACTGAAGGCTGCTGCCCCTTATGACGGGTGGTGCCGAAATAAGGGAGCCCAACAGTTGGTCAGGCAGAGAGGCAGCTCATCCCAGTTTCCTCCTCATCCTGCTCCCTGCTGTGTTCCACAAGGGAGCTACAAAAAAACGCAAGAGCTGCAAGCACAGCAAGCGAGCACATGCTTCATGCTGTTATGACCACCATCATCCCATTTGTCAACAGGTTAGGAACCTTTGGCCTTCCAGATGTTGTTCTACTGCAGCTCCCGTCAGCCCCAGCAAGGGATGGGCAGCTCTGCTAATTCCGGGTTCACTCTGTTTCTCCTTTCCCCAGTCTCCTTATCTGGCCCCAAGAGAACCAAACTGCACAAATCGTTTTGCTATCTGATTACCATCAATGGGTGGGTTGGGTTGGGGTCCGTCACGTGGCTGGAGAGAAAAGATAAATGTGTTGAAATTTGCCTATCGGATCTCAAGTCTAGATTGTGGCTCGCTGGGAAAGGTGATGCCAAGAAATGCTATGGGGTCAAGGGGCTGATGAGTTAAGGGCCAGGCATCTCCTTCCTTGGCAAGCATGAAGATGTGGAGATTCTGACAGCATCTCCTCCTCCTTCTCTTTGGCCCAAATGGATGACCAAAGCAACAACCCACCCATTATCCCTGGCCATTGACCGTTAGCTTTTTCTGCTGCTGCATGACACAGTTGACTCATGTTAAGCTTGTGGTTCACCAAGACCCCTAGATCCTTTTCACACGTACTGCTAGTAAGCCAGGTGTCCCCCCCCTATATTTGTGCAACTGGTTCTTCCTGTCTAAGTTGTGCCCTCTTGCCTCTGCTGTGCCACGGAGATGGTTTGCCTCAATCTTTTGTGTCTTGCCTGATTATTTACTGTTATGCCGGGGAGTTGAGGGATCTGGGGGCCTGGCCACGCGATGGCATAACTCATGGACATGCGACAAAGATTAACGCTGGGGGACTGGGTATGAGTTCCAGAGTTTAACTATGCACTGCATGAAGAAGGCGTATCTTTGCTCTGTGCTGAATTTTTGCATGTTCTTCCTCGCCAGTCACAATGGGCATCATCCATTGCTGACCATTTCTAACTAGAGCAATTGAACCTGGAATGTTCTGCATGCGAAGCAGGGGCTCTACCTCCAAACTAACAACTCTCCACATATTGGAGATTTGGCTTGTTCCACTGGTGGCTGCTGTCCTTTGCGATGGGTGGGAGAGAAATCAGGGAGCCCAACAGTGGTGCCATATCCAAGCTCAGGCAGAGAGGCAGCTCATCCCAGTTTCCTCCCCATCCTGCTCCCTGCAGAGTTCCACAAGGGAGCTACAAAAAAACACAAGAGCTACAAGCACGGCAAGCGAGCAAATGCTTCATGATGTTATGACCGCCATCGTCATATTTGTTGACAGCTTAAGAACCTTTGGCCCTCCAGATGTTCTACTGCAGGTCCCATCAGCCCCAGCGACGGATAAGTAGCAGCTCTGCTAATTCTGGGTTCAATCCGTTTCTCCTTTCTTCAGACTCCTTATATGGCCCCAACAGAACCAAACCACACAAACCATTTTGCTATCTGATTGCCATCAATGGGTGGGGTGGGGTGGAGTGGGGGTCTGTCACGTGGCTGAAGAGATAATGATGTTGAGATTTGCCTATCGGATCTCAAGTCTAGATTGTGGCTTCCTGGGGAAGGTGGAGTTCAAAGGGTGGAGGTAGTAAAAGCTACGGGGGTTAAGATGCTGAAGAGTTGTTGTTGTTGTTATTATTATTATTATTATTATTATTATTTTATTTATTTATACATACATACATACATACATACATACATACATACCCCACCCATCTGGCCGGGTCTCCCTCCTTGCAAGCATCAAGATGTGGAAACTCTGACAGCCTCTTCTACTCCTTCTCTTTGGCCTAATGGATGGCGAAGGCAACAACCTACCCATTATCCCTGGCCATTGGCCATTTTTGCTGCAGCTGATGAGAGTTCAGCAACTTTTGGACGATCAAAGGTTCCCCACCATTGTCCAAATCTGGACTGACCAAAGTTCCATAGATCTCCTCATCCTTTGGATCAGGGGAGGCAAACCCTCCAGATGTTGTTGGACTCCAACTCCCATTAGCCCGAGACAACATGGCCAATACAGGCGATTGGAGTAGACATCCATCAACATCTGGATGGCCAAAAGATTAACCACACCTCACTTCAGATGATTCCACCTTTCTCCATCCTTCCTCTTCAGCCTGGTATAGATTTGGACTTTGCGTTCTTGGACACCGGAGTGCAAGGACTTGGGGAATTTCTCACCCTGTTTAAGAGGAGGTGTGAGGGACAGGGGATATCGCGAAGTCCCTCCCCTCCTGAGTTCAAGCCCGTCCCCGAGCAAAGGGGAAAGCAGGGAGAGTTCCGATTCCAGTGGGGAAGCAGGAAGTCGTGTCCGAGGCTCAGGCAAGGTAGTGGAGCCAGGGTCCCAGGTGGGACAGGAAGGGGCAAGCAAGGGGGGAAGACCCATCCCCCCAACTCCAGAATTACGCAGGAAGAGGAGGGGCAAGAGGATGGGTCTGCCAAAGCTTTTGTGTTGGAGAAAGACGCGCCAAAAGCCATTAGGAGGTTCTGAAACCGACTGACCACATCACTCCGTGTAAATAGCAATGACTTGAGCACTGTAAATACGCAGCACCAATAAAAGAATAAAATGCAGAGCTGCGTGGCGTCGTTACTCTGAAGTAGTCCACTCCGGCCACCGTGACAGCAACCTCCTAATCATTTTTGGGCTACTTTGGAGTTGCCGGGATGAGCGTGTCAGAGGCGGAGAAGTGGCGGCAGATCGCTGAGCAAGCCCAGCTAGAACTGCAGCAGCTGTCGCTGCAGGCGCAGGGAGAATTGAAGGCAGCTAAAGAGGAGACTAAGAAGGTCCAGGACGACCGGCTACAACTTGCGGAACAGGTGAGAGAGCTTCAGGAAAAAGAGCAGCAATTAAGGGCGGTGGCGGTAGACCTCCAAAACAAGCTGGATGCAGAGAAAAACAAGGCGGGAGGGGCACCCCAAGTCCAAGTGCTGCCAGGAAGGAGAGCTGGGACCCTAGTTAGCAAGTTCAATGGAGACCCGAAGGAATTTCAGGGCTTTGAGACTGAGATTGTGTATGCTCTTGAGCTGCACCACGATGAGTTCCCTGATGATGAGCACAGAGTAGCGTTTATTGTGGAGCACCTTACCGGGGCAGCCAGGGAGTGGCTAAGACCGTTAATTGCAACAAGGAATCCTTGCATGAAGAATGTCAAACTATTTCTAGAAGGTTTGAAAACGATGTATTCGTCCGATAGTCATATGGACCAGACTAAGGAGGAACTTCATAATTTACGCCAAGGAAATATGACAGTTCGCGCGTATTGGGCGAAATTCACCATGCTGGTGCACAGATTGGGGTGGGAACTGGGGTCCCCCCCAATGCAAGCGGCGTTCTACTTGGGGTTGCATGAGGAGGTGAAGGATGAGCTCTCGAGAGGTCCAAAGCCCAGTAATATGGATCAGCTGAGCAAAGCGGCTCTGGCGGTGGGGGTGAGACAGGAATCCCGGTGGAGCGACAAGCAAGCAACGCGCGCAAAGCGGGCTTGGTTCCCACGGTCGCAGGAGAAGCCACTCCCCCAACAGCCCTTTCAAGCCACGCCTGGGGCCAGTCAGGACCAGGAACCCATGCAGATTGATAGCGCGCGCGCGCGGGCTTTTCAAACCCCAGCGGCGCCAAGACGCAAGGAGGGAAGGGGTGGGAATTGCTTTCTCTGCAACTCCCCCCAGCATCTCGTCAGAGACTGCCCACATCGCAGGGAGTGGCAAGGAAAGGCGGGAACGGTTGTGCCCTCCCCCACTGAAGCAGCACCACAGCAGGGAAACGGGAAAGCCTGGCTGCAGGAGACAAGGGGCGGCAGCCAGGCACAGTCAGCAGACAACAGCCCCAGCCCACCCACCCGCACAGAGAGGAGCAGAGCCAGCCCACCCCTCCCAGAGCAGGAGTGGTTCTAGAAGTGACGCTCACGCTTCCAAATGGCTATCCCCTGACAGTCCTCGCCCTAATTGACAGTGGGGCGTCAGCGAACTTCTTCTCGAGAAACTTTGCAGAAGAGCACCAGATCCAGCTTCTGCAGCTGGATTTTCCTCTGCACGTGGCAACCATTGACGGCAGAGAGCTGCTGGGAGGGGCCATCACTCATCAAACCCCCCCCATGAGAATGACGGTGGGGAGGCACTCAGAGACACTGGCATTCAACGTCACCACCATCTCAGACCCCCCCATCGTCTTGGGCATGAGCTGGCTGGCGCGCCACGACCCCTCCATCAGTTGGCACCAGAGATGCATCACTTTTGGATCGGACTTTTGCCTGGAACATTGCATGCAGCACCAACCAGGGGAGGGGCCTCCGATAGCCACGGTGGCCACCATGCACGTCAAAGGGGGTGAGGCGATACCCAAGCCGTACTGGGACCTGCAGGAGGTCTTCAGCGAAGCGGAGTCCGACCACCTACCCCCGCACAGGCCTTTTGACTGCCAGATCAACCTGGTGCCAGGGGCAACTATACCCCCAGCCAAGCTGTACGCCATGTCAGACCAGGAACTGGAGGATCTGCGCGCTTTCATCGACAAGAACCTCAAGCGGGGGTTCATCAGAGAAAGCAAGGCAGCAGGGGGCAGCCCAGTCTTCTGGGTGGACAAGAAAGACACGCAACAGCGCCGTCTTGTGGTGGATTTTAGACGGCTGAATTCGGTGACAGAGCCAGTGGCTTTCCCCATGCCCAGAGTGGATGATCTCCTGACAGCGGCACGCAGGGGTAAGATTTTCACCAAGCTAGACCTGAGGGGGGCGTACAACTTAATCAGGATCCGGGAAGGCGATGAATGGAAAACCACGATGTTCACGCCTCTGGGCTCTTTTGAATATCTGGTGATGCCCTTCGGTTTGCAAGGGGGCTCAGCATGCTTCCAGGCCTTCATGCACCACGTCCTGGGGTCCCTCCTCTTCAGGAAATGCTTGGTCTTTCTGGATGACATCCTTATTTATTCCAACGACCCAGTGCAGCACGTGAAGGACGTCAGGGAGGTGTTACAGCGCCTGAAGGAGAACCACCTGTATGTGAAGCTGGAGAAGTGCAAGTTTCACACCAAGGAGGTGGACTTCCTGGGCTACAAGCTGTCAGACAAGGGGCTAGCGATGGACAAGGACAAGGTGCAGGCCATCCTGGACTGGCACAGCCCCAGGACGCGCAAAGATGCCCAACGCCTACTAGGCTTCGCCAACTTCTACAGGAAGTTCATCAAGAACTTCTCTCGAGTTACGGCTCCCATCACTGACTGCCTGAGAGGCAAGCAGAAGTTCCGGTGGACACCAGAGGCGCAAGCAGCGTTCGAAAGCCTCAAGAGGGTGTTCGCCTCAGACCAGAACCTGTTCCACGTGGTTCAGGACGCGCCCCTACGCATTGAGACAGATGCCTCTGATAAAGTTGTGGGCGCCATTTTGTTGCAACTGGACGCCAACAGAGAGTGGAGACCCTGTGCCTTCTTCTCCAGGAAGCTGACCCAGCCAGAGCGGAACTACACAGTTTTTGATCGGGAACTTCTGGCGATCCACGCGGCGTTCCAGCACTGGAGACACTTCCTGGTGGGCGCCAAGCACCCCATCCAGGTGTGCACAGACCACAAGAACCTGGAGTTCTGGAGAACTGCCAGGGTGCTCAACCAGCGGCAGATACGGTGGGCAGAGTTCTTCTCGAACTTCAACTTCTCCATACACTACATCCCGGGAGAGCAGAACGTCAGGGCGGATGCCCTCTCCCGCAAGCCAGAGTACATGGAGGAGGAGGAGCCACCAGCCCCAAGGCACATTTTCCCCCCGTCGGCATGGTCCTGCGGAGCAGCAGTGGTGAGCGAGGCAGAACTCACAGCACTGACGGCAGCGGATGAATTTGCCAACCGCATCTTCAGAGAACTGAGAGGGGGGAGGGAGCAGGCAAAAGACTTTGCAGAACGCAGAGGGCTGCTTTTCTACAAGGGTGCACTGTACCTGCCCACCACCCAGCTCAGACGTACGGTCCTCAAACAGATGCACGACAACCCAACGGCGGGGCATTTTGGAAGGGACAAGACCACTCACCTAGTCATGAGACACTTCTGGTGGCCAGGGGTGAGGGAAGATGTTCGAGACTATGTACGGGGCTGTGACACCTGCCAGCGGGCAAAGGTGGTCAGAGCAGCGCCACCAGGGTTGCTGGAGCCCTTAGCCACGCCACACAGGCCGTGGGAAGTGGTGTCCATGGACTTCATCACAGATCTGCCTTCTTCCCGGGGTAAGACCGCAGTGTTGGTGGTGGTGGACCTCATGTCCAAAATGTGCCACTTTATACCGTGTGCCAGGGCAGTCTCTGCAGAAGAGACAGCCAAACTGTTTGTTGATCACGTTTTCAGACTGCATGGATTACCTTTAAGGGTTATTTCGGATCGTGGCCGCCAATTTGTTTCCAGGTTCTGGCGGCGGCTCATGAACCTCCTGCAGGTGGAGGTCAGCTTGTCGACGGCTAGACACCCGCAGACCAACGGACAAGCGGAGAGGGTCAACGCCATTCTGCAGCAGTACCTGAGATGCTACGTCAGCCAGAGGCAAACGGACTGGGTGGATCGCCTGCCACTAGCAGAATTTGCCTACAACAATGCAGTGCACGTCTCCACAGGGGTGTCGCCCTTTAAGGCCAATTACGGGCGCGACCTCAGATCTTTCCCAGAGAGGGAGGGGGAGGAGGAGGAGGAGGGCCCACAGGCTGAGGATTGGGCAGAGGAACTGGAGACGGTGCACCAGCAGCTCAGAGAACACTTGGAGAGGGCCAAGGAAGCGTACAAAAAGGGGGCAGATCGCCACAGGCGACTAGGGGAGGTCATCAGGGTGGGGGACAAGGTGTGGTTGTCCTCGGAGGGCCTTCCCACCAGAGGGAGGTGCAAAAAGCTGGCACCCAAAAGGCTGGGCCCCTTCACGGTCACGCAACAGGTCAACCCGGTGGCATACAGGCTGGCACTGCCAGAGGACATGAGGGTGCATCCAGTGTTTCATAGATCGCTGCTGTCGCCGTACAGGGAAAGCAGCAGGCTCCGAGACAGCGAACAAACCCCCGAGGGAGGGGGGGAGAGGGAAGGCAGGGAGCAACTCAATGAGGCCACGGCCATCCTGGATTCAAGGTGGGGGGTGGGGGGACTGGAGTACCTCATGGCATGGGAGGATGCTCCACCGTCCCAGAATGAATGGGTCCCAGCCACGCAGATACAGGAGGAATTCTTGGTGGAAGAATTTCACGCCCTCTTTCCCCACAGACCCAAGCCCTGGCACATGGAAAGGGAGGGGGAGGAGGAGGAGGCACGGGAGAGCAGCTCACCATGGCGCTGGGAAGCGGAGTTTGAGGAACCAGAGGATGAGGTATGGGTGTCACCGAGATCCACCCAGTCAGAGGAAGGAGCAGATTGGCAGAACGTTTTTACCCCCACCAGCTCTGACGCCACGGACTTTTTGGGATTCCCGTCCTCCCAGGCGGAAGGGGGGGGCTCGCAGGACTGGGGGGAGGTATTCACACCAACGGGCTCGGAGAGCACTGAGTTCTTAGGCTTCCAGTCGTCACCGACACATGGGGGGGGGCCTGGGGAGGGGTGAAGGAGAGCTTGGGAGGGGGGTGGATGTGAGGGACAGGGGATATCGCGAAGTCCCTCCCCTCCTGAGTTCAAGCCCGTCCCCGAGCAAAGGGGAAAGCAGGGAGAGTTCCGATTCCAGTGGGGAAGCAGGAAGTCGTGTCCGAGGCTCAGGCAAGGTAGTGGAGCCAGGGTCCCAGGTGGGACAGGAAGGGGCAAGCAAGGGGGGAAGACCCATCCCCCCAACTCCAGAATTACGCAGGAAGAGGAGGGGCAAGAGGATGGGTCTGCCAAAGCTTTTGTGTTGGAGAAAGACGCGCCAAAAGCCATTAGGAGGTTCTGAAACCGACTGACCACATCACTCCGTGTAAATAGCAATGACTTGAGCACTGTAAATACGCAGCACCAATAAAAGAATAAAATGCAGAGCTGCGTGGCGTCGTTACTCTGAAGTAGTCCACTCCGGCCACCGTGACAGGAGGCATTTCATTTCAACCCTAGGTGACTTCCTCTGTGCATTTCCACGATGTCCAATACACTGAGCTCTAGGATTCCTACTGTAGATAATCATATGAAAGACCTTGGCACCAAAATGCATTTAAAGGAGGGAGGGCGGTTAAAAGTTACCAGTTTACCATCTCACTTGCCAAACTCCTCCAGGCTGATGGTTGGGGTGACATATCAGAAGGGCAGAGGGGAAATTAAATTCAGCCCAAAGGTAAGACTGAACTTTCTGGAATAAGATCTGAAACACAACCATCCTTTAAAATTTGCCCTCCTCTGAATTTTGCAGTTCGGCTTTCCAGGCAAGTTTAGTGCACAAAAATGCAGATACTGGAATGATGTGTGTCTATCAGTGTGCATAGCACTGGAGGGTATGCCAGGAAACAGGGAACTGTGTTCACATGTGGTGGGGGTGTAAAATTGTACATTTTTTTCTGACAAAGGGTCTTTAAGGAAATAACAGAAATCACTGGGCTAAAGCTGACCGGAAGTCCAGGGGTAGCATTATTTTCAATTTGCAATGGGGTGGAAGGTTTGCAGGCTATGAAGGACTTGATCACAGGTGTATTGACAGCTACACGAATTATTATAGCCAGGAAGTGGAAGGGGCAAACAGAATATAAAATGGAAGAATGGTATGAAGAGGCGTGGGATATAGCCATTTATGAAAAATTAACATGCCATTAAGCCTTAGGTAAGACGGGGGAAACACAGGAGAAATTATTTTGAGGAGATATGGAGGGTGTTTGTTGAATTTGTATTGTTAAAATGGAAAGGGGTCAAACAATCGCAAGGGGTGTTGAAATTTTGGTAACTCATATCCAGAACCATGCAGCCCTTAACAGTGTCTTTCACGTTGTTTAACCATGCTGTCATCCTCTCGGCCCTTGTGGCACCTTTCCTGATTTGTGGAATGCTCTCCTTCCAAGCTCTCCACACTCTTGTGTTTCTTAACAACTCCCATGTATTTTTGTGTGATTTAACCATCCTGACTTTGCCTTCCAGCTTCCTTTTTACCGCCCCACCCTCCGGCTTTTTAAAATCTTTTCCTCAAGTGTTGGCTATTCTTGGCAACTGTAGGTGTGTCTTTAATTTAATAGTACTATGGTCACTGCTCCCAACTGGTTCAACGATACTGACGTCTTGCACTGCAACATGGGTCCCTCTTAAGAGGAAGTCTCGCCTGAGCCCCCATGAGGCCGCCAGGTGTTTTAGGACACAGTCTTTGGGGCAACTAGACATTTTACCTCTTGGTTATGGCAGGGACACAAATGCAGCCTGTTTATGTCAACATAGTTGAAGTCACCCATGCCTACAGCATCTCTTCTTTCGGATGCTTTTTCAATTTCATGTTTCATCTGAAGATTTCCCTGAGCTTTGACCTCTCTGAATTAGTGTCCTGTGCTCTGGCACTCACAATGTGTTGTTCTCTGCCACCTCCATTTAAATTTCTACCATCTTCATCCCTGGGGAGAGATTCCTTCTATAGTGGGCCCTGCTGAGCTCCTTTAACTTTCCCTGCTCTGGGTGGACAGATGGACAAAGTGTCCACTTTTATGCCTTCCAGTTTCTTTTTCCAATCATAAATTCAGTTATCTACATATCTGTATAAATTTGCAGGGTTCTGGGTTGTTTAAAAGAAAAAAAAGAGAAACTCATGAAAATTGAACAGCATTTTAATGTGAATTTCTTTTGATACACACTTTTGTATGCAGTTGTGTGAAATATTCACATTTATTTTGTGAAGCAATTTGCCCTAAGATAATGCATTTTTGCATGCTTTTTTTTTAAAACTATTCCAGGCATCAATAGACACACTTTGCTCCCATTAAGTGCATTCCCATAAACATGACTTGGCTAGAAACCGAAACAGCAAAATCTGGAGAAATGTTAATTTTCAAGGATGACTGTTTTTGGTGTGAACCTTGTTTCAGAAAGTGTGAATGATTGGGCTTCAACTTTCAATGCATCCAGGCTAAATGTTAAATGTCTCCTCCATTCCTACAATCTATCGCAACAACCCACAGCCTAGGGGAGTTTTGTGAAATTGTTATTTTTGAGATGTTGTGGGTGCCAAAATGTTTTGGATCTGCATCTAGGAATCCTAGAGATTAGAATAGTCTTGGGGGGGGGGCTGATGCAATACACAGAGGGAACCCTTTAGTAATGGGATAGAATCTTCCCCTGTTGGCAGAGAGGACGTCTCTGACATTTTGGGCATCCAGAACTCCCATCAGCCCTCATAATTGGCTAAACTAGCCAGGACTGATGGGAGTTGGAGTCCAACACTTGGAGAGTCACAGGTCCTTCCCTCCTGATCTAAAGGAACATGGCTCCAGCATCTGGGGGCCACAGGTCCTCCATGCCTGCATTAGGGGAAGGAAGGGAGAAGAGGGCTTCCGGTTCAGCGCCAGCGCCGATCGGCGGGATCCCGTCTCGTCTCTGAGACGGCCCGTCTCTGCTAGGAGTGGGGAGGGCAGCGAGAGCGACGCTGCGCCCCTTAGAACCTCGGGAAGAGTGTCCCGGGGGCGAATTTTGCTCGGCAGAGCCCCAATCCGGACTCCCCAACTCTCCGGCAAGCTCTAATAAGAGCTCCGGAGCGAGGAGGGTAGAAGTCGCGGGGGCCATTTTGAGCGACAACGTTACCCTAGCGGAGAGAAGCTTCAAGCCGAAGGCGGAGAGCGCTGGATTTTTCTGAAAAAAAACGATTGGAAATAAGAGTGTAAGTAATCTTACGATTTGGATTATAAAACAATTTGGATTTGGGAGAGAGGGGGAAAAAGAGGAAGCCACCCCCCCCACCGGCAATCTAAGAGACAGTAAATAGAAACCCGAAGCCGTAAATAGAAGATTTCAATTTAAAAGGTTCCCTCAAAGGCATCAAAGAGGATCTCCCCTAGAAGCAGGGTAAAAGGGGAGAAAGACTGCGGTCGTGAAACCCTGCAGAAAGAGGTTAAGATCAAGAAAGACCTTTCTTTTCCCCGGAAGCCGGCGGCCCAGACAACCCAGTGAGTTGATCAGGATTTATAAGTGGAACTTTATTTTTATTTCTATTCTTGGACTCTCTGGAAATCCTTTTCTGGTTTATATGCTTTTGAAATGTGTAAAAAAATGTGTGAGTCTGAACTTTATTTCTAATAAGATTTGGAGAATGCAGCCAGCTTGTTAAAATGGAGTCGAGAAAATAAACTGTGACCATTTTCCACCCCATGTGACAAGTTTTGACCTTGATAGGATTGAACTATGTCAACAAAAAGGTACTCGCCTGAGTTCCAGCGGACTGTTTTGACCATAATGTGGGAAACAAGAATAGGACTATGTCAAGAGGAGACACAACAGCAAGAGTTAAAGCAACAATTCCAGATGGTGATGGCAGAATATGGGTTCTTAGAGGATGAAGCTACTGAAACTGAGGAAGACGAGTGTGAGAATGACAATGACAGTGATTTGGAGGACTTTGACAATGATGGGGACTGTGATTTGGAACGAAAAGATGAAGATGAGGACTGTGACAATATAATACAAAATGAAGCCCACCACGAAAGAAAAGACGATTTTACTCTACAAAAAGTCAGGTGGAGTGCCCCTCCTCTGAGGGGGGTACGATTGGATTTACTAGAACTCCAGAATACCCACAGGGAAGAGAAAAAAAATAAGCAGAGAAGAGAAGAAACTCAGGGGTGCTGTATGGAGGCCTGGATGGCAAAATACTGCAAAAAGGGGGTGGGGTGAAGGGAAAGTGAGGTTGTGATTAATAGGACGGATTGTTAGGATTAAAACTGGACTGCTGACTACGGAACTTGCTGGATTGGGGGGTTGGAACCGGAAATTGGGGATGAAAGGTTAGATTGAGAATAGTTATAGCTTAAAAGTGAATTGATTTCGGAAAAAGGTGAAAATATGGAGGCTTATAGAGGGGGAAAAATTAGGCACGGGAAGAGAAAATAGGAGTTTGATTTTTCAGTGATTTGGATATTTGGTGAAAATGATAATAGTTAAGTTTTAAAGTAGTATAAGGTACAAAGGTAATTATTTTATAGAATAAGAAACTGTTGAAGAGGATAAAAAAGGGGTGAAAACCGGGGAAGGGGGAGGTTGGGGAAGCCCACAAAATATGGTTTAGTAATTATGAATGGAAAAAGGATTATTTTTGTCTTGTTTTGTTTTTCCTTTTTGTTTTTCTTTTTTCTCTTTTTTGTCTTTTTTTCTTTTTTAACTCTTTTTTGGTATAAGAACAGTTGGTTGGGTGGATGTCTTCCTGCATACTGCCCTGGTTTCCTGGAGCTCTCTGGTGGCAGGGGGGGGGGCTTTGGGGACAGGGGAGGGGGAGGAGGACAGAAATCTAATCATAAAATGGACCATCTCTGACTGCCCACCTGCGTGGGATACTTCTGTGGCAGGGGAGGACCCATGGAGGAGGGTGGGAAGAAGGTGGAAAAGGTGTTTATGTATGTACCGTTTTTTGTAATTTTGTAATTTGTAAAATCAATAAAAATTATGTTTAAAAAAAAAGGAAGGGAGAAGAAAGGAGCTGCTTGAGGGAGCTAGAGCTCTGTAGAGCTCAGGGAGAGAGTTTCAGGCATATGGGGATATCGAGAGAGAAGGGGCAGAATGGCTTTAAGGGAGAGGAAAGACCTGGAGGAGCAAAGATCCCAGGAAGAGGGCTGCTGGGAAACAAGGAGGCGAGAGGGTGAGAGGGATTTCCTTCAAGAGGAGGAAGGCTGTGAAGGCACTTGCCCAAACACCGTTCTGTTGGGAACATCTGATACTGTGGGGTTTTGTGTTTTTCACAGCCATTGACTGGGTCTGTGTGTGTGTGCATATTTTGTTGCAGAAGGCAAGCCAAGCAGGTTATTCATGCAAGCAGAAGCATTAGAACAAGAAGAAGCCACAATGTCACTGCAGTTGCTTCTTCTGTTCACAATTTCATGGTTTTCTTGATCCAAGGAAGGTAGTGGGCGATACGAGTGTAAACTCCAGGAGGGCAGGGATTGCCATACGAGACGATTCCTTGTGCCACATCATTGCACACCAAAGGGCCACCCGAATCGCCCTGTGGAGAGGAGAGAGAGAACAAAGATGGCAGCTGGGGGAAGATTTGGATTCCCGTTGTGGCCAACTCTCGTGCTTGAACCAGGGCAAATGCCGGGTTAGGGTTGGTTTGATCTGTCAAATCTGAGTGGAGATCTTTGTGCACATTTCCGCTAATATACACATTTGGGTAGGCAATGTCTGTCTAATCAAATGCGTTTTTGTGCATTAGTTTTACAAATATATGCATTTCTATGTGCTCTTTCTGATAATGTATTCTTTATGTCAATATTACTTGAGCGGAGAACTACTGATCAAAGCTAACTATATGATCAAAGATGATCAAATTTCAGTTCTGCTATTAGTTCAGAAAGCATAAATTAGCTCTGCTTGTGTCTAAAATATTAGCCAGACCTAGGGTAGCATCCCGTGATACTATGAGACACAATGAGTGTTGATTTCAGTGGGTCTGCTCTCCGTAGGACTTAGGGCTCATCCACTTTTTCCTTTCCCAAGGAAAACCAACTATTTAACTTCTAAATTGGAACAACCGGCAGTCCATGCAAACCTTGATGGCTGTTTGCACCGATTGAGCTCTAAAGAATGGTTTTTCCCCTGGGAAAGTAGCAGGAAAATGAAAGTGGGCAGGAGCCCTTAGCAGAATACAAGCCCATGTTCAATTTCTTGGAGAAGTGAATGATCCCTCAGAAGGGTGGGAAGGCGTACAGCTCCCCCACCTCTGATGCTGTCACTTGCTGCTTCTGCTGCCCCTCACCTTGAAAGAATCCTCAGGCTCATCGCGTCTCCCGGCACAGACCTTCCCAACATTGAGATCTGAAGAGGACCTACAGTCAGAGATGGTGATGTTCGTCTCATAGAGTGTTTTTGGAAGCAGATCTTTGTAGATCCGGTCCCAACCTGCCACACTGCAGGATGTCCCCTTGGAGAGGTAACCACTGGACTTGGGCAAGTTCAGAGTCTTGACATATTTATTCAGAGTAGCTGTGGAATTCAGCTGCAGAAAGGCAAGATGGGAGAAAGCTAATTGATTTAGTGTTGCTTGAGGAAGCCCTTAGGGGACTTCGGTGCCTATGAAATGGGGCACTTTGGGCAAAAAAAGTAGCGGACTGTATTCATATTTCCGAATGATAATATTACGGTATGGATAATATAAATGGCCCACGTTCAACTAGATGGTTGTACCAGTAAGAGTCTTGTGAATGTGATGGAGCTTCTTCACTGCACCCCCCCCATCTGCTTTGTGGCAAACATTTCAATAGTAAAAGAATACAACTGAAACCATTTTAAGAACAATATTCTGAAAATTAGATAAAAACTCCTACAAGCAACATCCTATTCCGAATTTAATGATTTCGGTCACCCAATGCCAGGGTAAACTGCCCATTGTCTAGTTCATTATGCTGCACACATTGGGACGGAGGGAGACACTTGGCTCCTTCTGCCTTCAGGATCACTGACCTCAGGAGATAGATAGAAGGAGAGATTACTTGGAGCAAGATACCTTGAGCAGACGGATATCGTTTGAGGTGGTGAACATGTTATAGTCAGGGTGTTTGTAGTTAGTCTCAACACTGAACACTTGCTGAGAGGGTTCTTTAATGTAGATATTATGTGCCCCCAAGGTGACCCTATAGTTGCTGGAAACAAAGCATCAGTTAGTATCGGAGATCCCAGGACTCAATCCCCTCCCGGCCCCCATGCAAAAGACCAGGCTCCACCCCACCCCTTGGCGCGTCCATGCAACCAGCTTGGCCTTTGATGGTTAGGGTGCCACCAGTCATGGGTGCTTTAGCTGACCAGACGACCCTTGGAGTCCCTTCCAACTGTACAGATCTATGATTCTATGACCATCCCTGCTAAAAATCCAAGAGGGATTAGTGAGGCTTACCCATTGCAGTGTGCAGCCGTCATTACCCACTGGGGTGCCACCAGGAATCCGCCACAGGCCAAAAACCCATTGGGATACTTCAAGGCAGCCATGTAGGGTCTGGAGTGGGGCTGGGCTTCGTGCCCCCCAACAATCTGACTCCGCAATGGATCTGCAAGAACCATATGCAGAGATCAGCTCCTCCTTGCATGTTCTGGGGTGTTTTCTACACATTCAGAGTTATTGGGGGAGCAAAAGGGATGGGTCACCATCCCGATGAGCTTACTATTCATTTTCCTAGCAAGGAAGTTAGAGAAGCGAAAGCACAGAGTAGCCCAGGAAGACCCCTTCGTCCATTAGGTCAGGATTCTCCTGCAAGCATTGCCAAAGGTGGCTTCTTGTGCAATGCAAAGCAGCTTCTCTTCTGCTGAGCTGCAGCCCCTCCCCAAGGAAAAAGCAAGGAGAATAAAGCAGAGCTGAATAATAGGATCACATGAGCTAGTCCAACCCCCACTCGGCATCATTTACCTTGGTGGGTTACTAAAACCTGTTAGTAAATCCCCCAGCCTTAGTCTTAGCCCTGTATTGATTCAGCACAGATTTCCCTCTTATCATGCCAAACTCAAGCCTGCTGTAATAGAACAGGAAGGCTCCAGGAACTGTTGTGGTCTAAAATCCACAGAGAAAATTGCAGATACTATTGCAAACTATAAACTCAATTCAGCACAAAGTCTTCCCCTAGTGTTCACCCCAAAATCAGGCTTTCATCAGGTACTCTGTTCCTGAAGGTAGAATCCCTAATTTTCCCTTCCGAAATGAGCCACTGAATAATCCCCATGTATTTGTCTACTCCTTTAGTTTTGGAAAACCGGTGGCTTGGAATAAGTCAGGGAAGACAGAAAGAAAATGAATGGGAATCCTGGTTTGCTGGGGAATCCAGTGGATTCACTGGAGGCAAAGAGAATGACTCTGGATTGCATTAGCCACCAAGTAATGGGACCCAGGTGGCGCTGTGGGTTAAACCACAGAGCCTAGGGCTTGGTGATCAGAAGGTTGGTGGTTCGAATCCCTGCGACGGGGTGAGCTCCCGTTGCTCAGTCCCAGCTCCTGCCAACCTAGCAGTTCGAAAGCACATCAAAATGCAAGTAGATAAATAGGTACCGCTCCAGCGGGAAGGTAAACGCTCTTTCCGTGTGCTGCTCTGGTTTGCCAGAAGTGGCTTTGTCATGCTGGCCACATGACCTGGAAGCTGTACGCCGGCTCCCTTTGCCAATAACGCCAGATGAGCGCCGCAACCCCAGAGTCGGTCACGACTGGACCTAATGGTCAGGGGTCCCTTTACCTTTACCTAATTGCAGATCACCTCACTTCCCCGTGCTGATTCCTGCCTCTGGTTCACGGATGGTGCCATTACAGCAACACTAGCAAAGGGCACCCACACCCTGAATGTAGGAAACATCCCTTGCAATGGACCGCGGTGTCTGGAGACAAGACAGTCAAGTTGTGACCAGAGGAGGAATGACCACTGGGGGGGAGTGTGGAGAGATGCATCTGTTTGGTGCTTTTGCTCACCTGTTTGGGCGAAGGAGATGGACAGCAGCAGCAGCAGAGCCTGGCAGAGTGTCCACATCTTGATGCTTGCCAAGGAGGGAGATGCCTGGTGCTTAACACTTCAGCCTCTTGACTCTGTAGCTTTTATTACCTTCACACTCTGGACTCCACCTTCCCCAGGAAGCCACAATCTAGACTTGAGATCTGATAGGCAAATCTCAACAAGTTTATCTTTCTCTCCAGTCACGTGATAGACCACCACCCCACCCATCGATGGCAATCGGATAGCAAAACAGTTTGTGCGGTAAGGTTCTGTTGGTGGTAGATAAGGAGACTGGGGAAAAGGGAAACAGGGTGAACTCTTAGTGTTGAAATGCAGGCATGGAATCCAAGCCACCTGCTCTTCCCTTTGGATGTGGTTGGCAAGGAGGGCCTTTGTCGATTTGTCACCTGTGCACAGGGAGGGGGCACAGTCACCTGGCAGTGAATGTGTGTGTTGCGTACATGAGGTTCAGCCCGTGTTGTTTCCATCCAAAAGGCCTGTGATATGTGCTGTCAACATAGCTGCCTAGCAGGGGGTTGGACCAGATGATCCGCAAAGTCCCTTCCAGCTCTATGATTCTATAAGTCATGAGCATCTGAGCACCTTGAATTGGGCCTGGAAACCCGGAAATGACAAGGTTGCCCATCTCTCGCTGTGGCTCATGGAAGCTGGAGGAGAACCACATCCAGAGAGGGGAAGGTACTTAACCTGTGGGTATGAAGCACTTGCTCGCTTGCTGTGTTTGAAGCGCTTGTGTTGCCTCTTGTAGAGTTCAGCAGGTAACAGGATGGGGAGGAAACTGGGATGAGCTGCCTCTCTGCCGGAGCTTGGATATGACACCACTGTTGGTCTCCCTGATTTCTCTCCCACCCATCGCAAAGGACAGCAGCCACCAGTGGAAAAGGCCAAATCTCCGATATGGAGAGAGTTTTAAACAGGGTGAGAAATTCCCACAATCCTCACCCTTCAGTGTCCCAGAACGCGGGATCCAAATGATGGATCTATGACAGTGTTCTAGGCTGAAGAGGTAGGATGGAGGAAGATGGAATCATCTAAAATGAGGTGCTGCTAATCTTTTGGCCATCCAGATGTTGATGGATTTCAACTCCCATCGCCCCGTATTGGACATGTTGTCTGGGGCTGATGGGAGTTGGAGTATAACAACATCTGGAAGGTGACAGGTTCACCTCCTCTGATCCAGACGACAAGGAGGAGATCGGTGGAACTTGGGTGAGTCCAGAGATTTGGAGAACGGTTGGGAACCTTTGGTCCGCCAAAGGTTGCTGGATTCCCATCAGCTGCAGCAAAAATGGCCAATGGCCTGGGATAATGGGTCAGTTGTTGCTTTTGTTCACCTGTTTGGGCCAAGGAGCAGGAGCAGAAGAGGCTGTCAGAATTTCCACATTTTCATGCTTCCCAAGGAAGGAGATGTCTGGTGGCCAACTGTTCAACCTCTTCACCCTGTAGCTTTTTTTTGGCACCACCTTCCCCAAAATGCTACAATCTAGACTTGAGGTCTGATAGGCGAATTTCAACACATTTATCTTTTCTCTCCAGCCACGTGACAGACCCCACCCATTGATGGCAATCGGATAGCAAAATGGTTTGTGTGGTTTGGTTCTGTTGGGGCCATATAAGGAGACTGGGGAAAGGAGAAATGGAGTGAACCCAGAATTAGCAGAGCTGCCCATCCGTCGCTGGGGCTGATGGGAGCTGCAGTAGAGCAACATCTGGAGGGCCAAAGGTTCCTAACCTGTTGACAAATAGGATGATGGCGGTCATAACAGTGTGAAGCATTTGCTCACTTGCCGTGCTTGTAGCGCTTGTGTTGCCCCTTCTAGAATTCAGCAGGGAGAAGGATGGGGAGGAAACTGGGAGGTGCTGCCTCTCTGCCTGAGCTTGAATATGGCACCACTGTTGGTCTCCCTGATTTCCCTCCCATCGCAAAGGACAGCAGCCACCAGTGGAACAGGCCAAACCTCCGATATGGGAAGAGAGTTGTTAGCTTGGTGTAAGATCCCCTGCTTCGCATGCAGAAGGTCCTATGTTCAATTGCTCTAGTTAGAAAGGGCATGGTCAGTGATGGATGATGCCCATTGTGACTGGCAAGGAGGAATGCCTTCTTCATGCAGTGCATAGTTAAACTCTGGAACTCACTCCAAGTCTCCCAATATTAATCTTTGATGCATGTCCATTGCGTGGCCAGGCCCCCAGACCTCCCAACTCCCCAAAGTAAGAGTAAATAATCAGGCAAGACACAAAAGATTGGGGCAAGCCACCTCTATGGCACAGCTGAGGCAAGAGGGCACAACTTAGACAGGAAGAACCAGATGCACAAATATAGAATGGGGGGACATCTGGCTTACTAGCAGTACAGGTGAAAAGGAGCTCGGGGTCTTGGTGGACCACAAGCTTGACATGAGCCAACAGTGTGATGCAGCAGGGAAAAAAGCTAATGCAATTCTAAGCTGCGTCAACAGAAGTATAATGTCCAGATCAAGGGAAGTCATAGTCCCGCTCTATTCTGCCTTGGTCAAACCACACCTGGAATACTGTGCCCAGTTCTGAACACCCCCTGCTCAACGAGACCGCTGAAGGGAAGGGGGTTGATAGGCATCACTTGTAGTGAGGGTGTTGTCCCTATTAGCTCCAGGTGAGCAAATAAAAAACCACGAGGATGGGAAGAGCTTCTGGGATGATGTTCATGCATTCGATCAGTGTCCTGCCAGCCAAAGCAGCACCTGTCTCTGCCAAGCCTGCTCTGACCCTGCTGCTTGCCTGACTCTTGCATGCGCACCAACTGCCCTGAAAAGGCCCTGACCATCCTGAAAACCCTTTGGCCACCACAGCTCCACATATTGCCACCTTTGACTCCAGCTCCCATCAGCTGCAGCAAACATGGGCAATCGGTGGGTTGTTGCTTTTGCTCCCTGGTTTGGGTCAAGGAGCAGGACGTGCACAAGAGGCTATCAGAATTTCCATATCTTGATGCTTGCCAAGAAAAGAGATGCCTGGCGCTTAACTCTTCAGCCTCTTGAACCCGTAGTGTTTTTTGGCCCCACCTTCCCCAGCAAGCCACAATCTAGACCTGAGATCTGATAGGCGGATTTCAACACATTTATCTTTTCTCTCCAGCCACGTGACAGACCCCACCCATTGATGGCAATCGGATAGCAAAACGATTTCTGCAGTTTGGTTCTGTTGGGGCCATATAAGGAGACTGGGGAAAGGAGAAGCGGATTGAACCCGGAATTGGCAGAGCTGCCCATCCCTTGCTAGGGCTGATGGGAGCTGCAGTAGAGCAACATCTGGAGGGCCAGAGGTCCCAAACAAATGGGACAAATGGGATGATGGCAGCCATAACAGCGTGAAGCATTTGCTCGCTTGCTGTGCTTGTAGCTCTTGTGTTGCCCCTTGCAGAACTCAAGCAGGGAGTTTCTCTCCCTGACCAACCATTGGGCTCCCTGATTTCCGCCCCACCCATCCCAAGGGAGAGCAGCTGCCAGTAAAATCTTTGATATGGGGATAGAGCCTTTAGCTTGGTGGTAGATCCCCTGCTTTGCATGCAGAAGGTCACTGTTTCCATTCTGGGAACCTCTAGTTAGAAAAGGACATGGTCCGCAATGGATGATGCCCACTGGAATTGGCGAGGAGGAATGTGCAAAGATTCAGCACAGAGCAAAAGCAGGCCATCTTCAAGCAGTGCATAGTTAAACTCTGGAACTCACCTCCCAGCCTTCCAACATCCATCATTGTCAGACGCCCGCAAGTTCTACTGTTGTATGGCCAGGCCCCCAGATCCCCCGGTATCCCCGACATAAGAGAAAATAATCAGGCAAGACACAAAACATTGGGGCAAGCCACCTTCATGGCACAGCTGAGGCAGGAGGGCACAACTGCAACTTATGGGGCAGTGAACTGTCCAGACCAGCACTTAAATGGCACTTAAAAATGCCCTTTAAGTGGTTCATAGAATCTTATAGTTGGAAGGCAATCCCAGGCTAAACATACCCGTCTCCTTCAAGCACTCCTCGTATGGCTGTTTCCAGACCCTTGATCAACTTGGCCGCCCTCCTCTGCACACCTTCCAGCTTGTCAACATCCTTCTTAAATTGTGGTGCTCAGAACTAGACACAATATTCCAGGTGTAGTCTGACGGATGCAGAATAGAGTGGGACTATGACTTCCCTTAAGAAATGGAGGCAGTGAGAGATTTTACTTTCTTGGGCTCCATGATCACTGCAGATGGTGACAGCAGTCACGAAATTAAAAGTCGCCTGCTTCTTGGGAGAAAAGCAATGACAAACCTAGACAGCATCTTAAAAAGCAGAGACATCACCTTGCCGACAAAGGTCCATATAGTTAAAGCTATGATTTCCCCAGTAGTGATGTATGGAAGTGAGAGCTGGACCATAAAGAAGGCTGGTCACTGAAGAATTGATGCTTTTGAATTCTGGTGCTGGACGAGGCTCTTGAGAGTCCCATGGACTGCAAGAAGATCAAACCTCTCCATTCTGAAGGAAATATGCCCTGAGTGCTCACTGGAAGGACAGATCCTGAAGCTGAGGCTCCAATGCTTTGGTCACTTCCTGAGAAGAGAAGACTCCCTGGAAAAGACCCTGATGTTGGGAAAGATGGAGGGCACAAGGAGAAGGGGACGACAGAGGACGAGATGGTTGGACAGTGTTCTCGAAGCTACTAACATGAGTCTGACCAAACTGCGGGAGGCAGTGGAAGACAGGAGTGCCTGGCGTGCTATGGTCCATGGAGTCACCAAGAGTCGGACACAACTAAATGACTAAACAACAACAACAAATGACTTCCCTTGATCTAGACATTTGACTTCTGTTGATGCTGCCTAGAATAGCACAAACATTTTTTGCTGCTTCATCACACTATGGGCTCATGTTAAGCTTGTGGTCCACCAATATCCCTAGATCCTTTTCACAAGTACTGCTATTAAGCCAGGTGTCCGCCAACGGTTTGGATTCTTAGATCACGGTCTGCAGTTTCTTGAAGATGGACTCCTGGCAAGTGATGGGCTGCAACTCACAAAAGTTGGGAGGAATGTTTTTGCCATGAAACTCAAAAACCTCATCAGGAGGGCTTTAAACTGACTTATGTGGGGGAGGGAGACAGTGGTCCTGAAGGTAGGAGTCTATCAAATGCTGAAGATGATCATCCAAATGTCAAGGACCAAATGGAGCAAGCAGCATGCAGACCTAGTGGTGGGAGGAAAATATCCTTAAATAAGAGACATGGGGGAACGATCAACGGTCTTCAATGTCTGCATACTAATGCACAGAGCATGGGAAATAAACAAGATGAACTTGAGCTCTTGGTACAGCAAACTAAATACGACATAATAGGCATCACTGAAACCTGGTGGGATGAGTCTCATTATTGGATTGTAGTAATAGAGGGATACAATCTATTTCAGAGAAATAGACCAAACAGGAAAGGAGGAGGAGTAGCTTTATATGTCAGGGATGTGTATACCTGTGAAGAGATCCAGGATTTAAAACTTCAAAGCCAAGTTGAGAGTATATGGGTCAAAATTAATGGAGAGAAAAATAACAGTGATCTCATTGTGGGAGTTTACTATAGATCCCCAAGCCAAACTGAGGACACAGATGATGCCTTCCTGGAACAGATGGCCAAGCATTCAAAAGGAAGTGAGATAGTAGTAATGGGGGATTTCAACTATCCTGATATTTGTTGGATGTCAAACTCAGCCAAGAGCATAAGGTGGAACAGATTCCTCACTGGCCTTGCAGACAATTTCATTGTCCAAAAAGTGGTAGAAGCAACAAGAGGATCAGCCATTTTTAAATCTGGTCCTAACCAATACTGATGACCTGGTTAGTGGGGTAGAAGTGGCAGGATCTTTAGGTGGTAGTGACCATGCTCTTCTGGAGTTTATTATCCAGCAGAAAGGAGCAACCAAGCATACTAAAACTCAAATTCTAGACTTTAAGAAAGCCGACTTCAGAAAACTTAGGGAAACGCTGGGTGAAATCCCATGGACAGTAATACTAAAAGGGAAGGGAGTTCATGATGGTTGGGAGTTTGGTAAAAGGGAGATATTAAAAGCACAACTTCAGGCAATACCAATGAGACGGAAACATGGAAGGTGCCTAAAGAAGCCAGGGTGGCTATCTAAAGAACTTTTAACTGAGTTAAGATTTAAAAGGGATATGTACAAAAAATGGAAAAAGGGGGAAATCACCAGAGAGGAATTCAAACATATAGCCAGCATGTGTAGAGACAAAGTCAGAAAAGCTAAAGCACAGAATGAACTCAGGCTCGCCAGAGAGGTTAAAAGCAACAAAAAGGGCTTTTATGGGAATGTCCGTAGCAAAAGGAAGAACCAAGGGCGTAGCCAGGATCAAAACTAGGGGGGGGGGGGCAAGCCATGATCATTCAGGGGCGGGGCCACAAAGTGGGAACGTGGGCGGGGCTACAGGGCCAGCTGGCCTGATGACATCGTGGTGGCGGCAGCGGCCACCTTGTGCTTCTGGGGCTGGCAACGGCGGCGGCTACCCTGCTTGGCTGGAGAGGACGGGAGGGTCGGGCAGGCAAGAGGGGGTGACAGGGTGGGCGAGGGCAAGGCAAGGCACGGCCGCAGTCACGACGGCTCCGAGGCGTTGCTGCATATCAGCATAATATTTCAACCATGTTGTGGGTTCAAGCCCCACCTTAGGAAAAAATTCCTGCATTGCAGGGGGTTGGACTAGATGACCCTTGTGGTCCCTTCCGACTACAATTCTATGATTCTATTGATATATTGCCATAGCATATGCATCATTCTGCTTTCTTGAATTGTCCTACTCCTAGGCATAGCAGCCAACTCCTAGAGGCCTAGGTGCCTCCCCCCCCCCAAATACTAGTAAATACCGTATGTGAAAGAGTCATCCCCCCCATGTTGATGGGCTTTCTATGTGGGGCTTATCTGCCCCCCCCATATTTTATTAAGAATGGAAGAGGGAGGGAAGGAAGGAAGAAATAGAGAGAGGGATAACTCATATTTGTGGGTGCCTCTGAGTGATGCTGTGAAGCTGGAACTCTGCAGCAAGAGGATGGGAGGGTCGGGCAGGCGAGAGGGGGTGGCAGGGCGGGTGAGGGCGAGGGAAGGCACGGCCGCAGTCACGACAGCTCCGAGGCGTTGCTGCATATCAGCATAATATTTCAACCATGTTGTGGGTTCAAGCCCCACCTTGGGGGAAAAATCCTGCATTGCAGGGGGTTGGACTAGATGACCCTTGTGGTCCCTTCCGACTACAATTCTATGATTCCATTGATATATTACCATAGCATATGCATCATTCTGCTTTCTTGAATTGTCCTACTCCTAGGCATAGCAGCCAAATCCTAGAGGCCTAGGTGCCTCTCCCCCCCCCCAAATACTAGTAAATACCGTATTTGAAAGAGTCACCCCCCCCCCCATTTTGATGGGCTTTCTATGTGGGGCTTATCTGCCCCCCCCCAGTATTTTATTAAGGATGGAAGAGGGAGGGAAGGAAGGAATAATAGAGAGAGGGATACCTCATATTTGTGGGTGCCTCTGGGTGATGCTGTGAAGCTGGAACTCTGCAGCAAGAGGATGGGAGGGTCGGGCAGGGGAGAGGGGGTGGCAAGGCAGGCGAGGGCGAGGCAAGACAGGGCCGCAGTCTCGATGGCTCCGAGGCGTTGCTGCATATCAGCATAATATTTCAACCATGTTGTGGGTTCAAGCCCCACATTGGGGGAAAATTCCTGCATTGCAGGGGGTTGGACTAGATGACCCTTGTGGTCCCTTCCGACTACAATTCCATGATTCTATTGATATATTACCATAGCATATGCATGATTCTGCTTTCTTGAATTGTCCTAGGCATAGCAGCCAACTCCTAGAGGCCTAGGTGCCTCCCCCCCCCAAAAGAAATTACTGGTAAATACTGTATTTTAAAGAGTCCTCCCCCCCATGTTGATGGGCTTTCTATGTGGGGCTTATCTGCCCCCCCCCCAGTATTTTATTGAGGATGGAAGAGGGAGGAAAGGAAGGAAGAAATAGAGAGAGGGATAACTCACATTTGTGGGTGCCTCTGGGTGACGCTGTGATGCTAGAACTCTGCAGCAAGAGGAAGATACCGGTACACCTGTACAGGAGCCTTGTAAGCAGCTTTCTCTCTGCTTGATTTACAGCAGGCACATCCAACAGGTAAATTGTGATCTACCAGTAGATCACTGGATGTCTGTGGTAGATCACTGCTAGATCACTGGCACCCCTAAAAAAAGCTCACCCAAATTTTTCCTCCTCCCTAAAAAAAGCTGAACTATGACCTGAAGCCCTAAACAAAAATGGGCCTCCCTCCCTCCTAAAAGAAGCTCAACAAGTTTGACCTAAACCCCCCAAAACAGGGCTTCCCTTCCTTAAAAAAACTCAACAGCTTTGACCTGAACCCCCCAAAAGGGGGTAGATCACTCCCAGTTTTTAACTCTGTGAGTAGATCAGAGTCTCTTGGGAGGTGGCCACCCCTGATTTACAGTATACAGATGCAGGAGGAGGGGCAGACTGGAACACCAATGCTTTTTATAAACATCACTGTGTCTATCAAAGCTACAGCCCCCCCTTCTTATTCACTTCCTTTTAGCCTTGCAGGGCCACCTTAGTCAAATTGAATCCTCTGCACCCTCATTAAATCGCCAATAGAACTGTTAATGCGATCCCTGAATGCCCATTAACAACTCCCACTGAATAACAATAGGGTGAATAGGGTGGACCTTGCCTGAAGGGATATTCTGCTCCATTGTCTTAACTGCTTAAGTACTGGTAGCCACTTTGCTTTATTTATTTGATGTGTTTTTGTTACAGCTGTGTTCCCGCCCCCAGCAAGTGGAGAGCTGCTCTTGCTAAAGCAAAGCCCTTTCCACTTCAGTTTTTGGAGGGGCAAAGTATTGGTTATGGTCTGTAAAATACAATAATTTTTTGCTTCTAGGGGGGGGCAGCTGCCCCCTCCTGCCCCCCCCCTGTCTACACCCATGGGAAGAACAAGGAAACAGTGGGGTTACTTAGAGGAGAAGATGGTGAAATGCAAACAGAGGACAGAGAAAGGGCAGAACTCCTCAACGCCTTCTTTACCTCAGTCTTCTCCAAAAAAGAAAACAATGCCCGACCTGAATAATATGGAGCAGATGATTCAGCAGGGGAAACACAGCCCAGAATAAGTAAGGAGGTAGTACAAGAATACTTGGCTAGTTTAGATGCCAAAGGGTGCTCATCAATGGCTCCTCCTCATCCTGGAGAGTAGTGACTAGTGGGGTGCCACAGGGTTCTGTCTTGGGCCCACTCTTATTCAACATCTTTATCAATGACTTGGATGATGGGCTTGAGGGCATCCTGAGCAAGTTTGGAGACGACACCAAATTGGGAGGGGTGGCTAATACCCCAGAGGACAGGATCACACTTCAAAATGACCTTAACAGATTAGACAACTGGGCCAAAGCAAACAAGATGAATTTTAACAAGGAGAAATGTAAAGTACTACACTTGGGCAAAAAAAATGAAAGGCACAATTACAGGATGGGTGACAGCTGGCTTGAGAGCAGTACATGTGAAAAGGATCTAGGAGTCTTGGTAGACCACAAACTTGACATGAGTCAGCAGTGTGATGCAGCAGCTAAAAAAAGCCAATGCAATTCTGGGCTGCATCAATAGGAGTATAGCATCTAGATCAAGGGAAGTAATAGTACCACTGTATTCTGCTCTGGTCAGACCTCACCTGGAGTACTGTGTCCAGTTCTGGGCACCACAGTTAAAGAAGGATACTGACAAGCTGGAACATGTCCAGAAGAGGGCAACCAAAATGGTCAAAGGCCTGGAAACGATGCCTTATGAGGAACGGCTTAGGGAGCTGGGTATGTTTAGCCTGGAGAAGAGAAGGTTAAGGGGTGATATGAATGCCATGTTCAAATATATAAAAGGATGTCATATAGAGGAGGGAGAAAGGTTGTTTTCTGCTGCTCCAGAGAAGCGGACACGGAGCAACGGATTCAAACTACAAGAAAGAAGATTCCACCTAAACATTAGGAAGAACTTCCTGACAGTAAGAGCTGTTCGGCAGTGGAATTTGCTACCAAGGAGTGTGGTGGAGTCTCCTTCTTTGGAGGCCTTTAAGCAGAGGCTTGACAGGCATATGTCAAGAATGCTTTGATGGTGTTTCCTGCTTGGCAGGGGGTTGGACTGGATGGCCCTTGTGGTCTCTTCCAACTCTATGATTCTATGATCCTATATTTGTGCATCTGAATCCAGTTGCTCATCAGTCCTTGACATGTAAGACCATATGAATTCAGCGCAGAAACACCACCACCTCAAGTCTCGGACACGACTAAACGACTAAACAACAACAACAAAACTGACAGAAAAGTCTCTTTGCCCCTTTCAACCAAGTGACCACAGAAACCATTAGGAATCCAGTGTCCTGTCAGAAAGAAGGGCAGTATACAAATTTAATTAATGAAGAAGAAGAAGAAGAAGAAGAAGAAGAAGAAGAAGAAGAAGAAGAAGAAGAAGAAGAAGAAGAAGAAGAAGAAGAAGAAGAAGAAGAAGATAGTAACAGCCATTTGAATTTGCCGAAAGCTGGTCTCTGATTTTGTTTTAATGAATTATCTTTGCTTCTCTCATTTCATAAACTTTGCTTAAAAAGTACCCAATTTCTCATTTGTTCCAATCTACCCATCTTACTATCTGATTGCTGTTCGTGGTGGGATCAGCCACGTAGCTAGCGAGAAACGATAAGCTTGACTATCAGATCTCCAATCTAGATTGTGGCTTCCTAGGGAAGGTGGGGTCCCGAGGGTGAACGAAATAAAAGCTAAGGGGTCAAGAGGCTGAAGAGTTAAGCACCAGGCATCTCCGTCCATGGCAAGCATCAAGATGTGGAGACTCCGCCAGGCTCTTCTGCTGCTGCTGCTGTCCGTCTCCTTGGCTCAAACAGGTGAGTAAAAGCACCATGGCAGTTGATGCACCATGGCATTTCTTCTCTCTAAAATCCTCCTCCCAGTGGTCATTCCTCCTCTGATCACAATTTGACTGTTTAGTCCCAGGCATGGTGGTTGTCTTCAAGGGATTCCCACATGGCAGGGGTGATGTTGCCAGAAGACACCTTTGTAATGCAGAGTTGGTCCGCCAATCATAATAATGACATTATGAGACTCGTATCTCAATTCCAAAATGAGCCACTCTTGGCAGTCTGTGCAGGAGAATCCTGAGCTAATGGATGAAGGGGTCTTCTTATGGCTGCTCTTTACTTTTGCTTCGCTAACTTCCTTGCTAGGAAAACCAATTGTCAGCTCATTGGCACGGTGACCTGTCCCTTTTGTCCCCCAATAACTTTGAATGTGTGACAGGCTCTCTGTTACATGCAAGGAGTAGCAGCAGGAGCTGATCTCTGCATACGGTTCTTGCAGATCCATTGCGGAGTCAGATTTTTGGGGGGCATGAAGCCAAGCCCCACTCGAGACCCTACATGGCTTACTTGAGGGATCCCGAGGACTGGTTCTGTGGCGGATTCCTGGTGGCACCCCAGTGGGTAATGACGGCTGCACACTGCAATCGGTAAGTCCCACTAATCCCTCTTTGATTTTTAGCAGGGATGGTCATAGAACCATAGAATTGTACAATTGGAAGGGACTCCTAGGGTCATCTGGTCAGCTAAAGCACCCATGACAGGTGGCACCCTAACCATCAAGGGCCAAGCTGGTTGCATGGATGCACCAAGGGAGGGTGGAGCCTGGTCTTTTGCATGGGGGCCAGGAGGGGATTGAGTCCTGGGATCTCCGATACTAACTGATGCTCTGTTTCCAGCAACTATAGGGTCACCTTGGGGGCACATAATATCTACATTAAAGAACCATTTCAGCAAGTGTTCAGCGTTGCGGGAAACTACGTACACTCGAAATATAAACACTATTACAAAAATAATGAACTCATCATATACAACGATATCCGTCTGCTCAAGGTAGCTAGTTCCAAGCAATCTCTCCTATCTATCCCCCAAAGTCAGTGACCCTGAAGGCAGAAGCCAAGTGTCTCCCTCCGTCCCAATGTGTGCAGCATAATGAACTAGACAAGGTGCAGTTTTCCCTGGCATTGGGTGACCAAAAGTCTCTTACGTGGCAGCCCTGAAATCATTAAATTCGGAGTAGGTGGCTGCTTGTAGGAGTTTTTATCTAATTTTGAGAATGTTGTTCTGTTGTTCTAAAAGTGGTTTCAGTTGTATTCTTTTAGTATTGAAATGTTTGCCACAAAGCAGATTAGGGTGTATGTGTGTGTGTGCAGTGGAGAAGCCCCATCGCATTCGCAAGACGCTTGCTGGTACAACCATTTAGTTGAATGTGGGCCATTAATACTACCCATACTGTATTATTAGCATTCAGTATTATTAATATAGTCTGGTACTCCCCCCCCCAAAGTGCCCCATTTTTAGAGGCACCAGACGTCCCCAAGGACTTCCTTGAGCAACACTAAATCAATGAGCTCTCTCCCATCTCTCCTTTCTGCAGCTGAATTCAAAGGCTACTCTGGGTAAATACGTCAAGATCCTGCGCTTGCCCACATTCAACCGTGACCTCTCCCATGGGACCCCCTGCAGCGTGGCAGGATGGGGCCCGGTTTACAAAGACTGGTTACCACACACACTCTATGAGACCAATGTCATCATCTATGACCGTTGGGCATGTGGGAAACTGCATCATAACATCGATGGTGGGAAGGTCTGTGCTGGGAGCCCCTACAAGCCGATGACTATTTTGCCGGTGAGAGTCAGCAGAAGCAGCGAGTGGCGGGATCAGAGGTGGGGGAGCTGCACGCCTTCCCCAGTTATCGATCCCACCCTTTTGAGGGATCCTTCTCCTCTTCAGCAGAAGACACATGGGCAGATGCCGGTCTACTTATACCTGGTCTCAGGGACGTAGGAAGGGGGATGCGGGGTGGGGCATCCCAGGTGTCATCCCTGAGGGGTGACAAAATGGCACATGGGGGGGGGCAGCACTTACCACAGGGCCTGGCCTGAAGCATGCCTGAGCCACCTTTCTCTCCTGGGAGTGACGTGGTGGCTCGGAGCCGCGCGCTGCCCGGAAAGGCAGCGTGGGGCTTGCGTCCGCCAGACGGGCTCCATGGGCAGCTCTCTGCAGCACCCTCCCGTGTGGATCGTGGCACCGCTCCCCTGGGCGGCTTGCCCACCCACCCCCATGCTTGGATCACTGTGGGGCCCCTGTGAGCAGCCCGCCCTGCCCCCACTGCTCCGAGTGCCAGAGCAGCTAGCTATGCCCTTCCAATGACCAATCCAGTGGCTTCATAAAATGTATGCCTGTTCCCCGGGGTGGATTTCGAATGATGCTATTCATTTCTATGCTTCACAGGGGCTCCAAGGGTCCCCAAAAGGGAAGCTAGAGTTATTAAGGCTTGCATCCTACTAAAGGCTCCTGCACAATTCTTCTTGTCACGCCGCATTTCCAGGAGAAAACCGCTCTGAGGAGCTGAATCGGAGCAAACAAGAAAGGAGTTTTCTGCAGATTGCTGTTTGTTCCGATTTAGAGCTAAAGAGCTGGTTTTCCCTGGAAAAGGAGTGGGGCAAGGGGGAAACTGCTCAGACGGGACAAGTGAGCCCTATGTCCTACTGAGAGCAGACCCACTGAAATCAACACTCGTTGTGTCTCATAGTATCATGGGATGCCGCCCTGGGTCAGGTTCACACTTTGAACACAAGCAGAGCTAATTTATACTTTCTGAACTAATAGTGGAACTGAAAATTGGTTATCTTTTATAATAGCCAAATAGTTCTCCACCATAGGTGCCAAGTTCTGGATTGAAAAATCCGGGATCAGCAGCACCGTGGCACCGGAAGTCCCTTCTACGCACTTCCGGACATGCGTAGAAGTGATTTCCAATGTCACTGTGCCCATTTCCAAAATGTCCACAGCGCCAGAAGTCGCTTCTACGCATGTCCGGAAATGCGTAGAAGCGACGTCGGGTGCCGGCGCGGCACCATAAGAACATGGCCGCCGGCAGGAGCTCTGTAATCCGGGGGAATTTTGCCATTCGGGACACCTGCGGGAAACGGTAAGAAATACGGGGGATTTCCCGGGGGAAACAGGGTACTTGGCAGCTATGTTCTCCACTCAAATAATATATACATAAAGGAATGCATTAGCAGAAAGAGCACATATAAATGCATATATTGGTAAAACCAATGTACAAAAATGCATTTTATTAGAAAGACATTGCCCTCCAAAATGATCCAACCAACAGTAACCTGGTAGTTTGCCCTGGTTCAAGCTCCAGATTTCGCCACAATGTGGATCCAAATGTTCCCCCAGCTGCCATCTTTGTTCTCTCTCTCCTCTCCACAGGGTGACTCAGGTGGCCCCTTGGTGTGCAATGATGTGGCACAAGGAATCGCCTCGTATTTCAATCCCTCGCACCCTCCAGCAGTTTACACTCGTGTTGCCCACTACCTTGATTGGATCCAGGAAACCATGCAGAAGCACTCGCAGTAACATTGTGGCTTCTTCTTTTCTAATGCTTCTGCTTGCTGAATAACCTGCTTGGCTTGCATTCTGCAGCAACACACACACACACACACACACACACACACACACACACACACACACACACAGAGAGAGAGAGAGAGAGAGAGAGAGAGAGAGAGAGAGAGAGAGAGAGAGAGAGAGAGACCCCTTAATGGCTGCGAAAAAGGAAGATCTATTGGATGTTTCATACAGGATGGTGTTTGGGCAAGTGCCTTCACTGCCTCCCGTCCCCTTGAAGAAAACCCCTCTCACCCTCTTGCCACCTGCTTTCCACCCTTCTTTCCTAGCAGCCCTCTTCCCGGGATCTTTGCTCCTCCAGGTCTCCTGTCCTCAGGTGCCCCAAAGTCCTTTCTTCTCCCTTAAAGCCATTCTGCCCCTTCTCCCTCAATATCCCCATATGCCTGGAACTCTCTCCCTGAGCTCCACAGACCTCCATCTCCCTCAAGCAACTCCTTCCTTCTCCCTTGCTTCTCCTAATGCAGGGACGGAGGAGCTGTGGGCCCCAGATGCTAGAGCCCAGCAACATCTGTTCAAATGTTTGGATAGCATGAACTTCCATAGGTCCTCCTTTAGATCAGGAGAGGAGAACCTGTGACTCTCCAAATGTTGTTGGACTCCCATCAGTCCTGGCTAGTTTAGCGAATTGTGAGGGCTGATGGCCGGGTGAAGAGAAGAAACGAGCAGCGACATCCTCAGGCTTTTTAATTTTAATGCTTCTGTTTGCTACATAAGCTGTTTTGCTTGAATCCTTCAACCACACACACACACTGACCCCCCCCCCTCAACAGCTGCAAAAAGTATCAGGTGTTTCATACATGATTAGGTTTCCACAAGTTCCTTCAGTCCCTCCCCATCTCCTTCAAGAAAACTACTTGGCTCCTGTCACCTTCCAGATGTTGTTGGACAACATCGGCCCCAGGCAACATGGCCAATACGGGGCAATGGGGGTTGACGTCCAACAACATCTGGATGGCCAAAAGATTAACCACATCTCACGTTAGAATGATTCCACTCCATCCTCCCTCTTCAGCCTATAACATTGGCATAGATTTGGACTTTGTGTTCTGGGACACTGGAGGGCGAGGACTGTGGGAATTTCTCTTCCTGTTCAACGGGAGGCATTTCATTTCAGCCCTAGGGAACTTCCGCTGTGCATTTCCACGATGTCCAATACACTGGTCTGAGCTCTAGGATTCCAGTACATTCATACAAAAGAACTTGGCACCAAAATGCATGGGGGGGGGCAGTTAAAAGTTATCAGTTTACCATTTCACATGCCAAACTCCTCCAGGCTACTGGTTGGGGTGACGTACCAGAGGGACAAAGGGGAAATTAAATTCATCTCAAAGGTAAGATTGAACCTCCCTCATTCACACTTTCTGGAATAAGTTATGAAACGCGGCCATCCTTTCAAATTCGCCCATTTCTGAATTTTGCAATTCGGCTCTCCAGGCAAGTCTAGTGCACATAAATGCAGATACTGGAATGAGGTGTGGCTATCAGTGTGCATAGCAGTGAAAGGAGCCTGCCCCAAACGCCTTATTTTAGGGGAAATTGCTTTGCAAAGATGTGCTCGTTTGGCAAACTTGCATGCAACTTTGTATCTCAAGAGTAATTCACAATAAACTGCTAATGCATCCACACAAATGTGTGTGTGTGTGTGTTTTTAATTGCAAGCTGATGTGTATATGTGGTGTTTTGAACTGAATATTGGGAAAAGGAGAAACTGGGAGACACACCAACGAACAGATTCACCCCTCCCTAGTTGTGGGGAGGGGAGGGTTTGAAATCAGGAGCTTTATATGATCCAAGTCAAACATGGAGAGATCCCCACCAGTCTGTCTACTCTTCTCCATGTAGTGCTGGGCTCCACCATCCAAGCCTCCATCTCCAAATCAGAGGTTTGGCTTGTTTCAGTGCTGGCTTCTTGCCCTGGGACTTGCTGGCATCCATGTGTCTCAGGAGACGACATACCCTCCAACCTTCCTCAGGGGCAAATAGGGACGCTGGCCTGGGCTTTGAGGCACTGCTTCTTCCCCAGTGCCAGGTGGCTCTGGCAGGTGCCCAGCTCCATCCCCAGCACAACCACTTTCTCCCGCAGGGTCACCACCTCAGAGCCTGGTGGTTCCAGGGCTTTGGCCCTCCTTCAACTTCACTGCCTGCCCCATCCTCCACCTCCTCCTCCTCCCAGGCTGGAGCAGGGAGTTCAAGTCAGTACTGAAGGGATGGCCCCTTGGGAATTTTTGGTGTTTGTGTGGCAACATGAGGAGCCGTGATGGCCAGAGTTTTTCAGGATGGTCAGGGCCTTTTCAGGGCAGTTGGTGCGCATGCAAGAGTCAGGCAAGCAGCAGAGTGAAAGCAGGCTTGGCAAAGGCAGGTGCTGCAATGACGGGCAGGACACTGACCAAGTGCATAGACATCGTCCCAGCTGCTCGTCTCGTCTTCATGGTATTTTATTTGTTTATCTGGAGCTAATGGGGACACACCCTCACTACAGCTGATGCCTATCAACCCCTTTCCCTTCAGTCGTCTTGTTCAGCAGTTCTCTGAGTGGGCTGGCTTCCCACCAAGCATCTAAGTCACTACTTATCCATCAGGCCCCCCCTCCCTCTTTTTTGGATCACTTCCTCAAGTGTTGGCTGTTCTTAGCAACTGGCCCTGTAGGTGTGTCTTTAATTTAATAGCACTATGGTCACTGCTCCCAACTGGTTCAACAATACTGACGTCTTGCACTGCATCATGGGTCCCTCTTAAGAGGAAGTCCCGCCTGAGCCCCCCTGAGGCCGCCAGGTGTTTTAGGACACAGTCCTTTGGGGCATCTAGACATTTTACCTCTTGGTTATGGCAGGGACACAAATGCAGCCTGTCTAGGTCAAGGTAGTTGAAGTCACCCATGCCTACAGCTCAGCATCTCCTCTTTCAGATGCTTCCTCGAATTCATTTTTCACCTGAAGATTTCCCTGAGCTTTGGCCTCTCTGAATTAGTGTCTTGTGCTCTGGCACTCACAATGCCTTGTTCTCTGCCACCCCTATTTAAATTTCTACCATCTTCATCCCTGGGGAGAGATTCCTTCCATAGTGGGCCCTGCTGAGCTCCTTTAGTGTTCCCTGCTCTGGGTGGACAGATGGACAAATTGTCCACTTTTGTGCCTCCCCGTTTCTTTTTCCAATCATAAGTTCAGTTATCTACATATCTGTATATATTTGCAGTGTTCTGGGTTTTTTTAAAAAAAGAGAGAGAGAGAGAGAAACTCATGAAACTTCAACAGCATTTTTATGTGAATTTCTTTTGATACACACTTTTGTATGCAATTGTGTGAAATATTCACATTTTCTGCAAAGCGATTTGCCCTAAGATAATGCATTTTTGGTATGCTTTTTTAAAAAAACTATTCCATGCATCAAAAGACACACTTTACCCCCATTATGTGCATTCACACGCACATGACTTGGCTGGAGACCTGAACAGCAAAATCTGGAGAAATGTTAAATTTGGGGGATGGCTGTTTTTGGTGTGAACCTAGTTTCAGAAGGTGTGAGGGAGGGAGGTTCAACTTTCAATCCAGGCTGAATTAAATGTCTCCTCCATTCCCACAATATATCGCAACAACCCACAGCCTAAGGGAGTTTGTTTTGTGAAATGGTTAATTGTGCGATGTGGGTGCCAAAGTGTTTTGGATCTGCATCTAGGAATCCTAGAGGTTAGAATGATATTTGGGGGGCTGATGAAATGCACAGAGGAAACTCTTTAGAAATGGGATAGAATCCTCCCCTGTTGGCTGAGAGGATGATGTCCCACATTCCTTAACCTCAAGGGGCTCGACCTGAGCTCGTCCCAAAAAGCAGGTTCCAATGGCAGGTCTGTGAGGAGGAGCCAGTGAAATCATCTAGAAGCAGAGGTGGCTGACATTTTGGCCATCCAGATGTTGATGGACTTCAACTCCCATCAGCCCTCCCATCAGCCCTCACAATTGGCTGTACTAGCCAGGACTGATGGGAGTTTGAGTCCAACAACATTTGGAGAGCCGCAGGTCCTCCTCTCCTGACGTAAAGGAGGACCTATGGAACCTGATGCAGTCCACACATATGGACAGTCTTTGTTTCTCCAGATGTCGTTGAACTCCAGCATCTGGGGCCACAGGTCCTCCACCCTTACAATAGGGAGAAGGGAGGAGCTGCTTGAGGGAGATGGGGGAGGGATTTTCTTCAAGGGGGTGGGAGGCAGTGATGGCACTTGCCCAAACACCATCCTGTATGAAACATCTGATAGATCATCCTTTTTTCACAGCCATTGAGGGGGTCTCTCTCTGTGTGTGTGTTTTGTTGCAGAATGCAAGCCAAGCAGGTTATTCATGCAAGCACAAGCGTGGAAAAGCAAAAGCAAAGATAGCGTTGTTGATGTCTCTTCTCCTCATGACCACATGGTTTCCTGGATCCAAGGAAGGTAGTAGGCAACACGAGTGTAAACTCCAGGAGGGCAGGGATTGCCATACGAGACGATTCCTTGTGCCACATCATTGCACACCAAGGGGCCACCTGAGTCACCCTGTGGAAAGGAGAGAGAGAACAAAGATGGTAGTTGGAGGAACATTTGGATCCACCTCGTGGAGCTTGAACAAGGGCAAACTGACGGGTTACGGTTGGTTGGATCTGTCAATTCTGACTAGAGATCTTGGTGGACTAGAGATCTTCCCCAATACAGGGGTGGTCAACTCCCAAGAGACTGCGATCTACTCACAGAGTTAAAAACTGACAGTAATCTACCCCCTTTTGAGCTTTTTTTTAGGAATGAGAGCCCTGTTTTTGGGGTTCAGGTCAAAGTTGGGCAGAAATGTTCAGCTTTTATTAGTCGAGCCGAAGTTGTTTAGCTTCTTTGGGGGGAGCCAGTGATCTACCAGTCATCTACTCGAGGCATCCAGTGATCTACCGGTAGATCACAATCTACCTGTTGGACGTGCCTGCCCTAATATACACATTTTGGTAGGCAATGACTTTCTAATCAAATGCATTTTTGTACATTAGTTTTTCCAATACATGCATTTATATGCACTCTTTCTACAAATGTACTCCTTTATGGATATACTATTTGAGTGGATAACTATTTGGCAATGATCAAAGATAACCAGATTTCAGTTCCGCTATTAATTCAGAAAGCATAAATTAGCTCTGCAAAGCTTGATGCCTGTTTGCCCCGACTGAGCTCTAAAGAGTGGTCCCCCCAACTGGGAAAGCAGTGGGACAAGCGAAAGTGGGCAGGAGCTCTTAGCAGGATGCAAGCTCATGTCCATTTTCCTGGAGAAGTGAACAATCCCTCAGAAGGCTGGGGTGCATAACTGGGGAAGGCGTGCAGGTCCCCCACCTCTGATCCCATCACTCACTGCTTCTGCTAGGACTCACCGAGAAAGAATCCTCAGGCTCCTCGGGTCTCCCAGCACAGACCTTCCCACCATCGATGTTAGGATACAGTTCCCCACATTCCCGATGGTCATAGATGGTGACATTGGTCTCAAAGAGTGTGTCTGGTGACCAGTCTGTGTAAAACAGGCCCCATCCTGCCACGCTGCAGGGGGTCCCATGGGGGAGGTCACGGTTGAATGTGGGCAAGCGCAGGATCTTGACATATTCATTCAGAGTAGCCTTGGAATTCAGCTGCGGAAGGAAGAGATGGGTGACAGCTCATTGATTTAGTGTTGCTTAAGGAAGTCCTTGGGGAAGTCTGGTGCCTCTAAAATGGAGCACTTTTTTTGGGGGGGAGTACCAGACTGTATTAATAATACTGAATGCTAATAATACAGTATGGGTAGTATTAATGGCCCACATTCAACTAGATGGTTGTACCAGCAAGAGTCTTGTGAATGCGATGGGGCTTCTCCACTGCACCCCCCACCCCCACCCCACCTGCTTTGTGGCAAACATTTCAATACTAAAAGAATACAACTGAAACCACTTTTAGAACAATATTCTCAAAATTAGATAAAAACTCCTACATGCAGCCGCCTACTCTGAATGTAATGATTTCAGGGCTGCCACGGAAGAGACTTTTGGTCACCCAATGCCAGGGAAAACTGCACCTTGTCTAGTTCATTATGCTGCACACATTGGGACGGAGGGAGACACTTGGCTCCTTCTGCCTTCAGGATCACTGACCTCAGGAGATGGATAGAAGGAGAGATTACTTGGAGCAAGCTACCTTGAGCAGACGGATATCGTTTGATTTGCTCTTTTTGTTATATCCAGGGTGCGCGTAGTTAGCCTCAACGGTGAACACTTTCTGAGAGGGTTCTTTATCATTGGAGATGTTATGTGCCCCCAAGATGACACTATAGTTGCTGGAAAAAGAGCATCAGTTAGTATCGGAGATCCCAGGACTCAATCCCCTCCCGGCCCCCATGCAAAAGACCAGGCCCCACCTTCCCTTGGTGCGTCCATGCAACCAGCTTGGCCCTTGATGGTTAGGGTGCCACCTGTCATGGGTGCTTTAGCTGACCAGATGGCCCTTGGAGTCCCTTCCAACTGTACAGTTCTATGATTCTATGACCATCCCTGCTAAAAATCAAGGAGGGATTAGTGAGACTTACTCATCGCAGTGCGCAGCCGTCATTACCCACTGGGGCGCCACGAGGAATCCACCACAGGTATTGTTAGGACCAGTCAAGTAAGCCATGTAGGGTCTGGAGTGGGGCTTGGCTTCATGCCCCCCAACAATCTGACTCCCCAATGGATCTGCAAGAACCATATGCAGAGATCAGCTCCTGCTGCTCCTCCTTGCATGTTCTGGAGTGTCCTCCACACATTCAAAGTTACTGGGGGAGCAAAAGGGACGGGTCATCGTCCCGATGAATTTACAATTGGTTTTCTTAGCAAGGAAGTTAGCAAAGCAAAAGCACAGAGCAACCTAGGAACACGCCCTCGTCCATTAGCTCAGGATTCTCCTGCGCAAGGTGCCAAAAGCAGTTCCCAAAAATATGAGATGTGGGTCTCTCCAACCTGGATATGCTGTT
Organism: Zootoca vivipara; assembly: GCF_963506605.1. Lineage (NCBI taxonomy): Eukaryota > Metazoa > Chordata > Lepidosauria > Squamata > Lacertidae > Zootoca > Zootoca vivipara. The sequence goes on along the minus strand of NC_083281.1, from coordinate 5,522,041 downwards.
GCAGATTGAAATTGGGACCTTGTACAACCACTACCACAACAACAATTTATTTATTACTTGCCCATCTGGTTGGCTTTCCCCAGCCACTCTGGGCAGCTTCCAACAGAATATTTTTCCCAAAGGAAAAAGCAAGGCGAATAAAGCAGAGCAAAATAATAGGATCATAGAATCCAGCCCCCACTCAGTGTCATTTAAGTGGGTTATGTTAGTAAATCCCCCAGCCTTAGTCTTAGCCCTGTATTGATTCAGCACAGATTCCCCTCTTATCATGCCCAACTCAGATTTCAGTCTGTGCCCTACTAGAACAGGAGGCCTCCAGGAACTGTTGTCTGAAATCAGCTTAGAAAAATGCAGATTGCAAACTTAAAACTCATAATCAGCACAAGGCTATTGCCCCCATGATACCTACTGGGCTACAGTCTTCTCCTAGTAAAGGTAAAGGGACCCCTGACCATTAGGTCCAGTTGTGACCGACTCTGGGTTTGCGGCGCTCATCTTGCTCTATTGGCCGAGGGAGCTGGCGTATAGCTTCCAGGTCATGACAAAGCCACTTCTGGTGAACCAGAGCAGCACACGGAAACACCGTTTACCTTCCCGCTTGGAGCAGTACCTGTTTCTCTACTTGCACTTTGACGTGCTTTTGAACTGCTGGGTTGCAGACAACTGCAGTGCCTGGAGACAGTCAAATTGTGACCAAAGGAGGAAGGACCGCTGGGAGGAGGATTTCAGAGAGAAGGAACGCCATGGTGCATCCGCCATGGTGCTTTTGCTCACCTGTTTGGGCCAAGGAGACGGACAGCAGCAGCAGCAGAAGAGTCTGGGGGAGTCTCCACATCTTGATGCTTGCCAAGGAGGGAGATGCCTGGTGCTAAACTCTTCAGTCTCTTGATCCCTTAAGCTTTTATTTCCTCCACCCTCTGGGTTCCACCTTCCCTAGGAAGCCACAGTCTAGACTTGAGATCTGATAGGCAGGCTTATCGTTTCTCGCTAGCTACGTGGCTGATCCCCCCACAAACAGCAATCAGATAGGCAGATGGGGAGATTGGAAAAAAATGAGAAATGGAGTGATCCCAGAATTGGAGACTTTTAAAGCAAAGGTTTATGAAATCAGAATAATGAAGACAATGTATTCATTAAAAGAAAATCAGAGACCAGCTTTTAGAAATCTCAAGTGGCTGTTACTATATTATTATTATTATTATTATTATTATTATTATTATTATTGTGAGGGACAGGGGATATCGCGAAGTCCCTCCCCTCCTGAGTTCAAGCCCATCCCCGAGCGCAGGGGAAAGCAGAGAGAGTTCCGATTCCAGTGGGGAAGCAGGAAGTCGTGTCCGAGGCTCAGGCAAGGTAGCGGAGCCAGGGTCCCAGGTGGGACAGGAAGGGGCAAGTAAGGGGGGCAGACCCATCCCCCCAACTCCGGAATTGCGCAGAAGGCGGAGAGGGAAGAGGATGGGTCTCCCCAAGCTTTTGTGTTGGAGAAAAACGCGCCAAACGCCATTCGGAGGTTCTGAATCAAACTGACAACATCACTCCGTGTAAATAGCAATGCCTTCAGCACTGTAAATACGCAGCACCAATAAAAGAATAAAATGCAGAGCTGTGTAGAGTCGTTACTCTGAAGTAGCCCGCTCCGGCCACTGTGACAATTATTATTATTATTATTAAAATTTGTATACTGCTCTTCTTTCCAACAGGACACTGGATTCCTAACTTTCTGTGGTTACATGGTTGAAAGAGCATTGACTTTTCACTCTTCGCTAACTTACTTGCTAGGAAAACCATTTGTAAGCTCAACTGTGGCGGATTCCTCACAGCACCCCAGTGGGTAATGATGGCTGTGCACTGCAATCGGTTAGTATCTAATAATGATAATAATAATAATAAATTATTTATACCACACCCATCTGGCTGAGTCTCCCCAGCCACTCTGGGCGGCTCCCAATTGAATATTAAAACAATACAGCATTAAATATTAAAAGCTTCCCTAAACAGGGCTGCCTTCAGATGTCTTTTAAAATTAGGATAACTGCTTATTTCCTTGACATCTGATGGGAGGGCGTTCCACAGGGCGGGTGCCGCTACTGAGAAGGCCCTCTGTCTGGTTCCCTGTAACCTCACTTCTCGCAGGGAGGGAACCGCCAGAAGGCCCTCGGCACTGGATCTCAGTGTCCGGTCTGAATGGTGGGGGTGGAGACGCTCCTTCAGGTATACAGGACCAAGGGCATTTAGGGCTTGAAAGGTCAACACCAACACTTTGAATTGTGCTCGGAAACATACTGGGAGCCAATGTAGGTCTCTCAGGACCGGTGTTATGTGGTCCCGGCAGCCATTCCCAGTCACCAGTCTAGCTGCCGCATTCTGGATTAGTTGCAGTTTCTGGGTCACCTTCAAACGTTGCCCCACGTAGAGCACATTGTAGTAGTCCAAGCGGGAGATAACCAGAGCATGCACCACTCTGGCGAGACAGTCTGCAAGGCAGGGAGGGTCTCAGCCTATGTACCAGATGGAGCTGATAGACAGCAGCCCTGGACACAGAATTAACCTGCACCTCCATGGACAGCTGTGAGTCCAAAATGACTCCCAGGCTGCGCACCTAGTCCTTCAGGGACACAGTTACCCCATTCAGGGCCAGGGGGTCCTCCACACCTGCCCGCCTCCTGTCCCCCACAAACAGCACTTCTGTCTTGTCAGGATTCAACCTCAATCCGTTAACCGCCATCCATCCTCCAACCACCTCCAGGCACTCACACAGGACCTTCACTGCCTTCACTGGTTCTGATTTGAAAGAGAGGTAGAGCTGGGTATCATCCGCATACTGATGAATACCCAGCCCAAACCCCCTGATGATCTCTCCCAGCGGCTGCATATAGATGTTAAAAAGCATGGGGGAGAAAACAGAACCCTAAGGCACCCCACAAGTGAGAGCCCAGGGGTCTGAACACTCATCCCCCACCACCACTTTCTGAACATGGCCCAGGAGGAAGGAGCGGAACCACTGTATGACAGTGCCCCCAGCTCCCAAGCCCTCTAGATGGTCCAGAAGGATGTTATGGTCGATGGTGTCAAAAGCCACTGAGAGATCCAGCAGAACTAGGAAACAGCTCTCACCTTTGTCCCTAGCCCGCTGGAGATCATCAACCAGTGCGACCAAGGCAGTTTCAGTCCCATGATGAGGCCTGAATCCCAACTGGAAGGGATCCAATTGGTCCGCTTCTTCCAGGCGTGCCTGGAGTTGCTCAGCAACCACTTGCTCAACCACCTTGCCCAAGAATGGTAGATTTGAGACTGGGCGATAGTTGGCCGCATCTAAAGATGGTTTTTTAAGAAGCGGTTTAATAACCGTCTCTTTCAGTGGGCCTGGGAAGGCTCCCTCACAGAGGGGAGGATTCACCACCCCACAGAGCCCATCGCCCAGCCCTTCCCAGCTTGCTTTTATTAGCCAGGATGGACAAGGATCAAGGAGACAGGTGGTCGGTTTCACTTGTCCAAGCAGCCTGTCCACATCCTCGGAGGTAACAGATTGAAATTGATCCCATATAACATGACTAGACAGGGCTCTGGCACTCTCCCACCCCGGCCCTGCTCCCACGGTGGTGTCTACCTCCTTCCAAATCTGAGCGACTTTATCTGCAAAACACTTTGCAAAACCGTTGCAGGAGATCTTGGAGTCTTTACAAGGCCCTGAAAGTGAAGGTGGTTCTGTTAAATTGCGAACCACCTGAAAGAGTCTCCTGCTACTATTTTCTGCAGAGGCAATAGAGGCAGTGAATTCTTCACCGTCGCCATCGGCACTTGGTAGGCTCGACATTGAGCTCTAGCCCGTGTCTGGTCTGATTCAGAGTGAGTTTTCCGCCGGCGGCGATTGTTTCATCACCCTCAGATCCGTGGAAAACCACAGGGCTGCCCGGGCTCCATGCAATCAGAGAGGGCGCTTCGGAGCCAGACAGTCAATAGCCCTGGTTAACTCCATATTCCAATGGGTCACCAGGGAATCAGCTGAAAGGCCATCAACATGGGATAAGGCATCCCCTATCGCTCCCTGGAAACCATTTGGATCCATTAAGTGGCGGGGGCCCTCCCTGATTTTTAACAGTGATGGTTATAGACTCCTAGAATTGCACAGTTTGTGTCGTTTGGTTCTGTTGGGGCCATATAAGGAGACTGGTGAAAGTAGAAGCAGAGTGAACCCGGAATTGGCAGAGCTGCCCATCCCTTGCTGGGGCTGATGGGAGCTGAAGTAGAGCAACATCTGGAGGGCCAGAGGTTCCTAACCTATCAACAAATGGGATGATGGCAGCCATAACAGCATGAAGCATTTCTCGCTTGCTGTGCTTGTAGCTCTTGTGCTGCCCCTTGTGGAACTCAGCAGGGAGCAGGATGGGGAGGAAACTGGGATGAGCTGCCTCTCTGCCTGATCAACTTTTGGGCTCCCTGATTTCCGCCCCATCCGTTACAAGGGGCAGCAGCCGCCAGTAAAATCTTTGATATGGGGAGAGAGCCTTTTGCTTGGTGGTAGATCCCCTGCTTTGCATGCAGAAGGGCCCTGTTTCCATTCTGGGAACCTCTAGTTAGAAAAGAACATGGTCCGCAATGGATGATGCCCACTAGGACTGGCGAGGAGGAATGTGGAAAGATTCAGCACAGAGCAAAAGCAGGCTGTCTTCAAACACTGCATAGTTAAACTCTGGAGCTCACCTCCCTGTTTCTAACATTCATCTTTGTCAGATGTAAGTGAGTTCTACTGTTGCATGGCCAGGCCCCCAGATCCCCCAATATCCCCGACATAAGATAAAATAATCAGGCAAGACAGAAAATATTGGTGCAAGTCACCTCTGTGGCACAGCTGAGGCGTGAGGGCACAACTGCCCTTCCTGCAACCTAAGGGGCAGTGAACTGCTCAGATCAGCTCTTAAATGGCACTTTAAAATGCCCTTTAAGTGGTTCATAGAATCTTAGAGTTGGAAGGTATCCTCTCAGTCTCCTCTTTTCCAGGCTATACATACCGAGCGCCTTCAATCGCTTAGTTTCTAGACCCTTGATCATCTTGGTTGCCCTCCTCTTCAAACCTTCCAGCTCATCAAATTGTGGTGCCCAGAACTGGACACAGTGTTCCAAGTCTGGTCTGACTAACGCAGAATTTCCGCTATGACTTTCCTTGATCTGGACATTTGACTTCTGTTGACACAGCCTGTTGTTGTTGTTGTTGTTTAGCTGATGATCTGAGTTACAGTCAGCTCCAGGTCTTGCTTTTGCTGACTGTATAGAGCTTCTCCATCTTTGGCTGCAGAGAATATAATCAATCTGATTTCGATGCTGCCCATTTGGTGATATCCATGTGTAGAGTCGTCTCTTGTGTTGTTGGAAAAGAGTGTTGTGATGACCAGCTTGTTCTCTTGACAGAACTCTATTAGCCTTTGCCCTGCTTCATTTTGAACTCCAAGGCCAAACTTGCCAATTGTTCCTTTTATCTCTTGATTCCCTACTTTAGCATTCCAATCCCCTGTAATGAGAAGAACATCCTTCTTTGGTGTCATTTCTAGAAGGTGTTGTAAGTCTTCATAGAATTGGTCAATTTCACTTTCTTCAGCACCGGTAGTTGGTGCATAAACTTGGATTATTGTATTGTTAAAAGGTCTGCCTTGGATTCGTATCGAGATCATTCTGTCATTTTTGAGATTGCATCCCATTACAGCTTTTGTCACTCTTTTGTTGACTATGAGGGCCACTCCATTTCTTCTACGGGATTCTTGCCCACAGTAGTAGATATGATAGTCATCCGAACTGAATTCGCCCATTCCCTTCCATTTTAGTTCACTGATGCCCATGATGTCAATATTTATTCTTGCCATCTCATTTTTGACCACATCCAGCTTACCATTATCCATGGTTCTTACATTCCAGGTTCCTATGCAATATTTTTCTTTACAGCATCAGACTTTCCTTTCGCTTCCAGGCATATCCGCAACTGAGCGACCTTTCGGCTTTGGCCCAGCCGCTTCATCAGCTCCGAATCTACTTGTACTTGTCCTCCGCTCTTCCTCAGTAGCATGTTGGACGCCTTCTGACCTGAGGGGCTCATCTTCCAGTGTCATAACTTTTATATGCCTGTTGTCTTTGTCCATTGAGTTTTCTTGGCAGAGATACTGGAGTGGCTTGCCAGTTCCTTCTCCAGGTGGATCACGTTTAGTCAAAACTCTCCATTATGACCTGTCCATCTTGGGTGGCCCTGCATGGCATAGCTTCTCTGAGTTATTCAAGCCCCTTCGCCACGACAAGGCATTGATCCATGAAGGGGTGACACAGCCTAGAATAGCATTAACTTTTTTTGATGCTGCATCACACTGTTGACTCATGTTCACCAAGTCCACCAAGACCGCTACATCTTTTTCACATGTACAGTGGTACCTTGGGTTACAAACAGTCCTGTTTACAAACGATTCGGGTTAAGAACTCCGCAAACCTGAAAGTAGCTGCTCCGGTTTGCAAACTTGCCCCGGAATAAGACCGCTTTCCACTGCTGGGGGAGGGCTTTGGCTGCGGCAAGGCCTATGGGAAAGCGCACCTCGGTTTAAGAACGTTTCGGGTTAAGAACGGACTTCCAAATTGAATTAAATTCGTAACCCGAGCTATCACTGTACTGCTAGTAAACCAGATGTCCCCGATCCTATATTTGTGCATCTGGATCCAGGCTCTCATCAATCCTTGACATTTAAAAAGACCACATGAATTCAGAGCAGAACCACCACCACCTCGGGTCTTTCAATCCAAAAAATAGCAAAAGAGGCTCCCTAGGAAATGAGATTTGGGTCTCTCCAAACTGGATATGCTATTGCGGATTGAAATTGCGACCTTGTGCAATGCAAAGCAGCTCTTTCCCAAGGAAAAAGCAAGGAGAGTAAAGTAGAGCAGAATAATAGGATCACAGAATCTGGTCCAACCTCCACTCAGTGTCATTTAGCTGGGTGGGTGACTAAACCCTGTTAGCAAATTCTCCAGCCTTATAAAACTCACATCAGCATAAGGCTATGACCCCCATGATACCTGCAGAGCTATGTTCTTCCCCTAGTGTTCACCCCCAAATCTGACTTTCACCAGGTACTCTGTTCCTGAAGGTTGAATCCCCAATTTCCCCTTCCGAAATGAGCCATTGAATGATCCCCATGAATATGTCCACTTCTTTTCTTTTGGAAAACTGGTGGCTTGCAATAAATCAGGGGAGACAGAAAGGGAATGAATGGGAATCCTGGTTCGCTGGGGAATCCAGCGGATTCACTGGAGACAAAGGGGATGACTCTGGATTGGATTTGCCACCCAGCAATGGCAGATCACCTCAGTACCCCGTGCTGATTCCTGCCTCTGGTTCATGGATGGTGCCATTACGGAAACACTAGCCAAGGGCACCCACATCTTGAATGTAGGAAACATCCTTTGCAGACGACCACAGTGCCTGGAGACAGACTTGAGATCTGATAGGCAGGCTTATCATTTCTCTCTATCCACGTGGCTGATTCCACCACAAACAGCAATCAGATAGTCAGATGGGGAGACTGGAAAAAATGAGAAATTGAGTGATCCCGGAATTGGAGACTTCTTAAGCAGAAGTTTATGAAATCAGAGTAATGAAGACAATGTATTCCTTAAAACAAAATCAGAAACCAGCTTTTGGACATTTCAAGTGGCTGTTACTATTATTGTTGTTGTTGTTGTTTAGTCATGTCCGGCTCTTCGTGACCCCATGGACCATAGTACGCCAGGCACTCCTGTCTTCCACTGCCTCCCGCAGTTTGGCCAGACTCATGTTGAACACTGTCCAACCATCTCGTCCTCTTTCGTCCCCTTCTCCTTCTGCCCTCAATCGTTCCCAGCATCAGGGTCTTTTCCAGGGAGTCTTCTCTTCTCATGAGGTGGCCAAAGTATTGGAGCCTCAGCTTCAGGATCTGTCCTTCCAGTGAGCACTCACTATTACTATCTTGCAGGTAGGTAGCCGTGTTGGTCTGAGTCGAAGCAAAATAAAAAAATTCCTTCAGTAGCACCTTAAAGACCAACTAAGTTTTTATTTTGGTATGAGCTTTCGTGTGCATGCACATTTCGTCAGATACACTAACGAAGCTCATACCAAAATAAAAACTTAGTTGGTCTTTAAGGTGCTACTGAAGGATTTTTTTATTATTATCTTACCATTATTATTATTATTATTATCTTACTATTTTTATTTATTAATATTGTATACAGTGCTGCCCTTCTTTCCAACAGGACACTGGATTCCTACCGGTTTCTATGACTGCTAAGAGACTTTCCAGTCTGCCTGGAAACTGATTAAAAGACCAGAGGTGGTGGTGGTCCTGTGCTGAATTCATATGGTCTTAAATGCCATGGATTGATGAGAGCCTGGATTCAGAAACACGCACCCCAACCCTCTTTTTGTGGTTGGTTTAGCTGCAGAAAGGTGTATGAACATGAGACGATGCAAGTTGATCAGGCCAATGGTCTGCTTAAAACACCATCCTGCTTACAAAGTCACCAACCAGGTGATTCTGCAGGGCCAGCCCAAGAGATTTCTGGCCCCTAAACTGACCCACACAATGGCACTTCTCCCAGCTAGGGAAGAAGGAAGATCTCCTATTTGCCAAGAGTCCACTGTCGAGGCAACACGGGGACAGGAGCTGTAAAAGAGAGGGCAGACCTAAGCTCCAAGGGGCACATCATGGCCATCCCTGCCACTATGGCAGGCTGGCAGCCACTCAGGGCATTGGAACAACCATGTTGGGGATTCCTGGCTGGTGGGGAGCCTGAACACCTCCTCACCGGCTTGGGGGGGGGGAATTGAATTCAAGCTGACTGCCAAACTTACCAAAGGCAAGTGAGCTCAGTGGGTGCTTCCCTTGGGTTGTCTCCTTGGGTATAAAAAGAGGCTGAAGATCGAGAAGTGCCATAAAAAGTCTGAGGAAGGAAGAATAACAGTGGAAGATCACACCAAGGAAGAGCCAAAGTTCGGAGTCCGGGATTGGGGGGGGGGGTTCCCTCACTAGCCCTGAATCAACACGTTTATCTTTTATCTCAAGCCACATGACAGGACCCCACCCCCCCCCACCCATGGATGGCAATTGGATAGCAAGATGGTTGTTCCAGTTTGGTTCCCTGGGGAAAGGAGAAGCAGAATGAGCCCTTGGTGCATGTCAAAATGCAGAGGTGGTGAAGGTGCTCTTGGGGGTGCGTGCAAAGATTGGGGTGCTGCCTTGCTGCACACAAAGCACCTCTCCCCAACCCATGGAAATGTGTCCTGCAGAATCTAAATCTGGACACAGGAATCCAAGCCGCCTGCCCTTCCCTTTAGAGGTGGGTTGCCAAGGACGGCCATTGTTGCCACCTGTGCGCAGGGAGGGGGCAGAGTCACATTGCAGAGAATGGGTTGCGTACATGAGATTCAGCCCATGATGTTTCCATCCAAATGGCCTGCGCTACGTGGTGCTGACAAAGCCAAGGTTGCATCTTTGATCCCGGTATGGGGCAGTTGCCTTGCAGGGGGTTGGACTAGATCAGGCATGTCAAAGCTGCGGCCCTCCAGATGTTTTGGACTACAATTCCCATCTTCCCCAACCACTGGTCCTGCTAGCTAGGGATCATGGGAGTTGTAGGCCAAAACATCTGGAGGGCCGCAGGTTTGACATGCCTGGACTAGATGATCTGCAGGTTCCCTTCCAGCTCTATGATTCTGTGATTCTATAAGTCATGACCTGTTGAGTACCTTGAATTGGGCCTGGAAACCTGGGATTGGAAAGGCTGCCCAGCTCACGGAAGCTGGAGAGGAACAACATCCGGAGAGCAGAAGGAGAAATGGGATGATGGTGGTCATAACAGTGTGAAGTGTTTGCTCACTTGCCATGCTTGTAGCGCTTGTGTTGCCGCTTGTGGAATTCAGCAGGGAGCAGGATGGGGAAGAAACTGGGATGTGCTGCATCTCTGCCTGACCTTGGATATGGCACCACTCTTGAACTCCCTGATTTCTCTCCCACCCGTTGCAAAGGACAGCAGCCACCAGTGGAACAGGCCAAATCTCCGATATGGGAAGAGAGTTGTTAGTTTGGAGGTAGAGCCCCTGCTTCGCAGGCAGAACATTCCAGGTTCAATTGCTCTAGTTAGAAATGGCATGGTCAGCGATGGATGATGCCCTTTGCGACTGGCAAGGAGGAATGTGGAAAGATTCAGCACAAAGCAGATATGCCTTCTTCATGCAGTGCATATGTAAACTCTGGAACTCGCTCCAAGTCTCCCAATATTAATATTTGCCGCATGTCCAGATACCCACCCCCAAACACACCAAAGTAAGAGGAAAATAATTAGACAAGACATAAAAGAAAGGAAGAACAAGGAAACAGTGGGGTCACTTAGAGGAGAAGATGGTGAAATGCAAACAGGGGACAGAGAAAGGGCAGAACTCCTCAATGCCTTCTTTGCCTCAGTCTTCTCCAAAAAAGAAAACAATGCCCGACCTGAAGAATATGGAGCAGATGATTCAGCAGGGGAAACACAGCCCAGAATAAGTAAGGAGGTAGTACAAGAATACTTGGCTAGTTTAGATGTATTCAAGTCTCCAGGGCCAGATGACCTATATTAAAAGAGCTGGCAGAGGTGATTTCAGAACCACTGGCAATAATCTTTGAAAATTCCTGGAGAACAGGCGAAGTTCCAGCAGACTGGAGGAGGGCAAATGTTGTCCCTATTTTCAAAAAGGGGGAAAGAGAGGACCCAAACAATTACCGCCCAGTCAGCCTGACATCAATACCAGGAAAGATTCTAGAGCAGATCAATAAGCAAACGGTCTGTGAGCACCTAGAAAGAAACTCTGTGATCACTAAAAGTCAGCATGGGTTTCTGAAAAATAAGTCATGTCAGACTAATCTGATCTCATTTTTTTACAGAATTACAAGCCTGGTAGATGAAGGGAACGCTGTGGATGTAGCCTATCTTGATTTCAGCAAGGCCTTTGACAAGGTGCCCCATGATATTCTTGTAAAGAAGCTGGTAAAATGCGGGCTAGACAATGCTACCATTCAGTGGATTTGTAACTGGCTTACTGACCGAACCCAAAGGGTGCTCATCAATGGCTCCTCTTCATCCTGGAGAGTAGTGACTAGTGGGGTGCCACAGGGTTCTGTCTTGGGCCCAGTCTTATTCAACATCTTTATCAATGACTTGGATGATGGGCTTGAGGGCATCCTGAGCAAGTTTGGAGACGACACCAAATTGGGAGCGGTGGCTAATACTCAAGAGGACAGGATCACACTTCAAAATGACCTTAACAGTTTAGACAACTGGGCCAAAGCAAACAAGATGAATTTTAACAAGGAGAAATGTAAGGTACTACACTTGGGCAAAAAAAAAATGAAAGGCACAGATACAGGATGGGTGACACCTGGCTTGAGAGCAGTACATGTGAAAAGGATCTAGGAGTCTTGGTAGACCACAGACTTGACATGAGTCAGCAGTGTGATGCAGCAGCTTAAAAAGCCAATGCAATTCTGGGCTGCATCAATAGGAGTATAGCATCTAGATCAAGGGAAGTAATAGTACCACTGTATTCTGCTCTGGTCAGACCTCACCTGGAGTACTGTGTCCAGTTCTGGGCACCACAGTTCAAGAAGGATACTGATAAGCTGGAACGTGTCCAGAAGAGGGCAACCAAAATGGTCAAAGGCCTGGAAACGATGCCTTATGAGGAACAGCTTAGGGAGCTGGGTATGTTTAGCCTGGAGAAGAGAAGGTTAAGGGGTGATATGATAGCCATGTTCAAATATATGAAAGGATGTCATATGGAGGAGGGAGAAAGATTGTTTTCTGCTGCTCCAGAGAAGCGGACACAGAGCAATGGATTCAAACTACAAGAAAGAAGATTCCACCTAAACATTAGGAAGAACTTCCTGACAGTAAGAACTGTTTGACAGTGGAATTTGCTGCCAAGAAGTGTGGTGGAGTCTCCTTCTTTGGAGGTCTTTAAGCAGAGGCTTGACAGGCATATGTCAAGAATGCTTTGGTGGTGTTTCCTGCTTGGCAGGGGGTTGGACTGGATGGCCCTTGTGGTCTCTTCCAACTCTATGATTCTATGATTCTATGGGGTAAGCCACCTTCGTGCCACAGCTGAGGCATGAGGGCATGAAAGAGGCAAAAAGATTTTCCAGTCTGTTTGGAAACTGTTAAGAGGTGATGGTGGTTCTCTTTGCCCCTTTCAACCAAGCGGCCACAGAAACCATTAGGAATCCATTGTCCTGTTGGAAAGAAAGGCAGTATACAAATTCAATAAAATAATCATAATCATAATATTATAATAGTAACAGGCACTTGAGATTTCCAAAGCTGGTCTCTGGTTTTGTTTTAATAATACATTGTCTTCGTTACTCTGATTTCATAAACATTTGCTTATGTTGTAGAAAATACCCCCCTCAATCTTTGTACATATGGAATATAGGTCCACACAGTTTCACAAGCACCCCCTCTTCACGTAGCCCTCATTTCTTTCATTCATATGGCCCCCCGTAAATAAGGGCTGCCCGAAATCTCACCCCTCTGGAGAAACGCGCTCCCACACTTTGTATGGGTTGACCGGATGAGTCTACTTTGACAGCTCCACTGGCACATCTGATGCGCCTACTCCATCAATGGGTAGACTGGATGAATCTACTTTAACAGCTTAAAGGTGAAGGGGCCCCTGACCATCGGGTCCAGTCTTGTCCGACTCTGGGGTTGCAGCGCTCATCTCGCTCTATAGGCTGCGGGAGCCGCGTTTGTCCGCAGACAGCTTCCGGGTCATGTGGCCACCATGACAAAGCTGCTTCTGGCAAACCAGAGCAGCGCACGGAAAAGCCGTTTACCTTCCCACCGGAGCAGTACCAATTTATCTACTTGCACTTTGATGTGCTTTTGAACTGCTAGGTTGGCAGGAGCTGGGACCGAGCAACAGGAGCTCACCCCGTTGCAGGGATTCAAACCACCGACCTTCTGATCAGCAAGCCCTAGACTCTGTGGTTTACTACATTCCAATTAATGGTTGTTGCCGAATAATGTTTCTAGCAATTGCATGATGAACATCACAGCGTTATTGCAAGGACTCTTTTATACTCACCTCATGTGTTGATTAAATGTTAAAAAAATGTTTTTGAAACTGACTGTAACCCAAAGTGTTTAAACGTGTTTAAACCATTGTTGATGAAGAAAAACATTTTTCTTTGGTGACACTTATACTTATAAAGAATCAGCCATAACTCAGATCTGTTTTATTCCATGTTTTATTATACTCTGTACATTAAACTGTATCAAAGGGGGAATCCTGGGAGGAGAAGCGGCCATAATCTGGTAAGCAAGACAGCCTCCTCAGGAATAAGGAAATTCAACTTCCGACTGTGCCAGACAGCCGACCATCTTCTATACAATGGATTTTCCTCCCAGTGTGGATTCGGATCATCTCCAAGTCAGTGGACAACCATCACCCCTTGATGACTGTGAAACTTCTCTTTAACCTGTGGAATGTAGAAGGGAGAGGGTGAGAGGGAGCCAGAAGTACCTGGCCAGGTGCTCAAATTTCTACCTCTGGACCCCTCCTTCTTGTGATGTATTAATGATGTATTAGTGACATGTTAGTGATGTATCGTTAGGGGGTGTATCTGGGTGGTGGGGAGCACATAAAAAGGGAAGACCCCTTTGTTCGGGGTCTCCATCTTGCTTCACCTTGTTGCAGGTGGCGCCCTGTCGCGACAGTATTTTTCTTTAATAAAGACCTGCTGTTTTGCTCTGATATTCTTGGCTGGAGTCTTGTTTTGTCATAGGGAGCCCTCAGATTTTCCGTTAACAGTTAAAACGTCTCCAATTCTGGGATCACTCCATTTCTCATTTTTTCCAATCTCCCCATCTGACTATCTGATTGCTGTTCGTGGTGGTATCCGCCACGTGGCTAGTGAGACATTAAGCCTGCCTATCAGATCTCAAGTCTAGACTGTGGCTTCTTGGGGAAGGTGGAGTCCAGAGAGTGGTGGTCATAAAAGCCATGGGGTCAAGAGGTTGAAGAGTTAAGCACCGGGCATCTCCCTCCTTGGCAAGCATCAAGATGTGGGGACTCCGCCAGGCTCTTCTGCTGCTGCTGCTGTCCTCAGCCCAAACAGGTGAGCAAAACCCACCAACTCATGAGCCAATTTCTACTACTCTTTGGGGCCATGCCAGCCTCATTCCTTCAGGTATACTGGGATGGGGCTGTTTAGGGCTCTCAAAGTCAGCACCAACCTTTTGGATGGTGCTCAGGAACAACAACACTCTACAACAGGCATAGGCAAACTCGGCCCTCCAGATGTTTTGGGAATACAATCCCCATCATGCCTGACCACGGGTCCTGTTAGCTAGGGATCATGGGAGTTGTAGGCCAAAAACATATGGAGGGCCGAGTTTGCCTATGCCTGCTCTAGGATTTGTAAGCAGCAACAGCAGTAGCAGTTTATCGCTGCATATGCTTCTTGCAGATCCACTGCGGAGGCAGAGGCCTTGCTGGAATGAAGCCACGCCTCACTCCAGACCCTACATGGCTGCCTTGCTGAATTACCGTAACAAGACCATCTGTGGCGGATTCCTCGTGGGATGCCAGTGGGTCATGACTTCTGCGCGCTGCAAAATGTAAGTATCCCCAAGGGTGCCCTCTTTTTTAGGAGTGGTGATCATCCCTCGTAAAGCTATTTGCTAGAAGGGAGCAGGGCAGGGGCAGGAAAGCATCATTGCACAGTCTAGTCAAGGTGCATGGGATCCATTTCAACCTGTTACCTCTGAGGATGTGGACAGGCTGCTTGGACAAGGAAAACCAACCCCCTATCTCCTTGATCCTTGCCCATCCTGGCTCATAAAAGCGAGCCGGCCAGGGCTGGGCAATGGGCTATGCGGGGTGGTGAATGCCTCCTTTTGTGAGGGAGTCTCCGCAGACCAGCTGTAAGAAAATGGTTGTTAAACCACTTCCTAAAAAATCTAAAGGACCAGGTATGCAGCCTGGGGGTCATTTTGGACTCACAGCTGTCCATGGAGGCATAGGGCAATTCTGTGCCTAGGCAGCTGTCTATCAGCTCCTTCTGGTACTCTGGCTGAGACCCTACTTGCCCGCAGACTGTCTCACCAGAGTGGTGCATGCTCTGGTCATCTCCTGCTAGGACTACTGCAATGCGCTCTTCATGGGGCTACCTTTGAAGGTGACTCGGAAACTACAACTAATCCAGAATGCGGCAGCTAGACTGGTGGCTGGGAGTGGCTGCCAGGACCATACAACACTGGTCCCAAAATATCTACATTGGCTCTCAGTATGCTTCCGAGCACAATTGGTGCTGGCTTCTAAAGCCCTAAATGGTCTAGGCCAGGGGTAGGCAACCTAAGACCTGTGGGAGGGATGCGGCCCAATCGCCTTCTCAATCCGGCCCGCGGACGGTCCGGGAATCAGCATGTTTTTACATGAGTAGAATATGTGCTTTTATTTAAAATGCATATTTGGGTTATTTGTGGTGCATAGGAATTTGTTCATGTTTTTTTTTCCAAAATATAGTCCGGCCCACCACATGGTCTAAGGGAGGGTGGACCGACCCATGGCTGAAAAAGGTTGCTGACCCCTGGTCTAGGCCCTGTATCCCTGAAGGAGCATCTCCACTCCCATCATTCAACCCAGACACTTAAATCCAACTCCGAGGGACTTCTGGTGGTTCCCTCACTGAGAGAAGTGAAGTTACAGGGGATCAGGCAGAGGGTCTTCTTGGCAGTGACACCCTCCCTGTGGAATGCCCTCCCATCAGATGTCAAAGAAATAGATAAAGTTATGACCTTCTGTAAACATCTGAAGGCAGCCCTGTGTAGGGAAATTTTGAATGTCTGGTGTTCTGCTGTGTTTTTGTATATTCTGTTGGAAGTCTCCCAGAGTGCCTGGGGCAACCCAGTCTGATTGGTGGGGTTTATATACAACAACAACAACAACAACAACAACAACAACAACAACAACAACAACAACAACAACAACAACAACAACTTGTTATTATTAAGGGCCATGGGTTGGAGGCTGGTCTTTTGCACAGGGACTGGGAGAGAATTGATTCTTGCGATCACTGACCCTGACTGTTGCTTTGTTTCCAGTTCCGGGTTTAATACGGTTGTTGTCCTGGGAGCACATGACCTCTGGGCCAATGAATCTGCCCAAGAACACTACCTAGTGGAGCAAGCCTACCAGCATGAAAATTATATGTTTCAGAATAACACCTTTTCAAATGATATCCTTCTGCTCAAGGTACCTCACCCCAAGCATTTTTCTCACTCTGCAAGCACCCCTGAGGGCAGCGATCCTGAAGGCAGAAGGAGCCAAATGTCTCCTTCCATCCCCATGTGTGAAATATAATGGACTCATTCAGCTGAATCCAGCTCTTTGGTCATTAGTATCATTGAATGATATTGAATGATATCATGGGTGCCCCATGATATTCTAGTAAAGAAGCTGGTAAAATGCGGGCTAGACAATGCTACCATTCAGTAGATTTGTAACTGGCTTACTGACCAAACCCAAAGGGTGCTCATCAATGGCTCCTCCTCATCCTGGAGAGTAGTGACTAGTGGGGTGCCACAAGGTTCTGCCTTGGGCCCAGTCTTATTCAACATCTTTATCAATGACTTGGATGATGGGCTTGAGAGCATCCTGAGCAAGTTTGCAGACGACACCAAATTGGGAGGGGTGGCTAATACCCCAGAGGACAGGATCACACTTCAAAATGACCTGATTAGATTAGACAACTGGGCCAAAGCAAACAAGATGAATTTTAACAGGGGGAAATGTAAAGTACTACACTTGGGCAAAAAAAAAAATGAAAAGCACAAATACAGGATGGGAGACGCCTGGCTTGAGAGCAGTACATGTGAAAAGGATCTAGGAGTCTTGGTAGACCACATGAGTCTACATGAGTCAGCAGTGTGATGCAGCAGCTAAAAAAGCCAATGCAATTCTGGGCTGCATCAATAGGAGTATAGCATCTAGATCAAGGGAAGTAATAGTACCACTGTATTCTGCTCTGGTCAGACCTCACCTGGAGTACTGTGTCCAGTTCTGGGCACCACAGTTCAAGAAGGATACTGATAAGCTGGAACGTGTCCAGAAGAGGGCAACCAAAATGGTCAAAGGCCTGGAAACAATGCCTTATGAGGAACGGCTTAGGGAGCTGGGTATGTTTAGCCTGGAGAAGAGAAGGTTAAGGGGTGATATGATAGCCATGTTCAAATATATAAAAGGATGTCATATAGAGGAGGGAGAAAGATTGGTTTCTGCTGCTCCAGAGAAGCGGACACGGAGCAATGGATTCAAACTACAAGAAATAAGATTCCACCTAAACATTAGGAAGAACTTCCTGACAGTAAGAGCTGTTTGGCAGTGGAATTTGCTACCAAGGAGTGTGGTGGAGTCTCCTTCTTTGGAGGTCTTTAAACAGAGGCTTGACAGGCATATGTCAGGAATGCTTTGATAGTGTTTCCTGCTTGGCAGGGGGTTGGACTGGATGGCCCTTGTGGTCTCTTCCAACTCTATGATTCTATGAATTATTATCACTATTTATTATACTTTATTATTATGAATGCAGTTCTGCATTCATAATAACCTGCATTCATATAGGAACAGGTTTCAAGGGGTTCCTATTGCAATGCTAAGGCGCTCATTTCTGCCTCATCTCCCTCTCCTTTCCCCAGCTGCTGTCAAAGGTTCGTCTGAGTAAAAACATTCAACCCCTGCCATTGCCAACATCTAGCCGTGACCTCTCTGAGGGGACACTCTGCAGTGTGGCCGGCTGGAGCCCGTATCAGGATGATTGCAAATTTATGCTCTATGAGGCCAACGCCAGCATCTACGACCGAAGCAAGTGCCAGAAGTTCTATCCCAAGATCGATTATGGAAAGATCTGCGCAGGCAACCGTGAAGACGACTCTCAGTTATTTATCCAAGTAAGAGTCAGCAGAAACAGCAGGCGATAAGACCAGAGGCAGGGGAGCAGGCGCACCTTCTCCTGTTATTGGACGGGATCCGCGGCATGGAAAAGGGAAAATAGGAAGCCACTGTGGGAACAGGTGGAGGAAAATACGTAGAATGTGTGTGTGTGTGTGTGTGTGTGCATGGAAAATTAATAATAAATAGAAACCTAGGAAGCTAGCTTTCCCTTCCCTCGCCCAAGGAGAAGCATAGGAATAGCTCAGCAATGCCTACTCTGGCAAACAGCAGCAATCATTCTCAGCCCTACTTGGGGATGCCATTGGGACATTCTGCATGCCAAGGAAGTGCTCTACCGCTGAGCTCTGGTTTTAACCAAATAAAGATTCCAGTCCTCATGGTTTTGAATGATTAGCTCAGCATTGTCAGGGTTTTGGACAGGGTTCTTTCCCGCTCAGCCACAGCTGGAGATGCTGCCAAGGCCTGGTGGGGGAACCCTAAGCTGGAGCCAAGCGAGGAAAGGGGATAATCCTCTTGTCCAGGAAAATGGACATGGGCAGAGGCCAGTCATTTATGCTTGGCCTGAACAAGCCAGGGGCTCCCTAGGCAGATGGGGATTGCTGCTCTTCATTTCTGTGTCTCAGGGCTGAGCCTCCAAGAGTTGAATGCCCCCCCCATAACAGATGATAGAATCATAGAAATGTAGAGTTGAAAGGGACCCCTGAGGGCCGGGGAGGTCCGCTCCCCCACCATGCAGGAATCTTTTCGCCCAACGTGGGGCTGGAACCCCAAACCCTGATGTTAAGGGTCTCCTGCTCTACTGACTGAGCTATCCCAAGGTTATTTGGGGTTTTAGGCAGGCCCTGGGAAAGGAACAGCACCATATCTAATAATTGGGTTCTGTCTTGGGCCCAGTCTTATTCAACATCTTTATCAATGACTTGTATGATGGGCTTGAGGGCATCCTGATCAAGTTTGCAGGATCACACTTCAAAATGACCTTAACAGATTAGATAACTGGGCCAAAGCAAACAAGATGAATTTTAACAAGGAGAAATGTAAGGTACTACACTTGGGCAAAAAAGATTAAAGGCACAAATACAGGATGGGAGACACCTGGCTTGAGAGCAGTACATGTGAAAAGGATCTAGGAGTCTTGGTAGACCACATGAGTCTACATGAGTCAGCAGTGTGATGCAGCAGCTAAAAAAGCCAATGCAATTAAGGGCTGCAGCAATAGGAGTATAGCATCTAGATCAAGGGAAGTAATAGTACCACTGTATTCTGCTCTGGTCAGACCTCACCTGGAGTACTGTGTCCAGTTCTGGGCACCACAGTTCAAGAAGGATACTGACAAGCTGGAACGTGTCCAGAAGAGGGCAACCAAAATGGTCAAAGGCCTGGAAACGATGCCTTATGAGGAACGGCATAGGGAGCTGGCTATGTTTAGCCTGGAGAAGAGAAGGTTAAGGGGTGATATGATAGCCATGTTCAAATATATGAAAGGATGTCATATGGAGGAGGGAGAAGGATTGTTTTCTGCTGCTCCAGAGAAGTGGACACGGAGCAATGGATTCAAACTACCGTGTTTCTCATATTTTAAGTCATCCCTACAAAATAAGCCATGGCAGGATTTTCCTGAGTTGAAGAAATATAAGACATACCCCCAAAATAAGCCGTAGTGGTGGGAGCAGGTCTGGATGGCGCCATGGAAGAGGAAGATGCCTGTCAGCGCCCGGAATCGGCTGCTGCTGCCCCTCCAAAATGCCCAGCAGCATGCACCGCGCCAAGCGCTGACCCGGCGGCGGGACCCGGCAAGAGCCTCAGCGCGCGCCGCGTGGAGCCCCGACCCGGCAGGACCCAGCAGCGTGCCCTGCTGAAGCGCCGACAACGCGCACAGCAGCAGCTAGTTCCGGGCGCCGAGCCGCGACAGGAAGAGGAGGGACGCAGCGGGACGCAGCTACAACAACAAAAAACACCCGGCCGAGCCTTCATTGGCCGCCACGGCTGCCACTTGCTGGTCCCTCCCGGAGCTCCTTTGCGAAGAGGCTGCCCCACTGGAGCTTTGAACTGCTGCGTGCGGAGGCAGCAGCGGCGGTGAGTCTTGCTGGGAGCTCGGCGCCAAGCAGGAGCGAGTGAAAAACGCCCCGAACTTGAGCGTGCTGCGGCTCTTGCTGCGTCCCGCCGCCGCGTCAGGGCTTGGAGCAGCGCGCGCTGCAGGTCCCGCCGGTCCCGCCGCTGGGTTGGCGCTTGGCGCTGGCGCTGCTCCAAGCCCCAACCCGGCGGCGGGACGCAGCAAGAGCCTCAGCGCGCGCCGCGTGAAGCCCCGACCCGGCAGGACCCAGCAGCGTGCCCTGCTGAAGCGCCGACAACGCGCCCAGCAGCGCAGCAGCAGCCAGTTCCGGGCGCCGAGCCGCGACAGGGGAGGTACCATACTGTAATTTTTTAAAAAAATAATAAGACACCCCCCGAAAATAAGCCATAGGCCATAGGCTTATTTTCTTGATTAAAAAAAATTATAAGACATGACTTATAATATGAGAAACACGGTACAAGAAAGAAGATTCCACCTAAACATTAGGAAGAACTTCCTGACAGTAAGAGCTGTTCGGCAGTGGAATTTGCTACCAAGGAGTGTGGTGGAGTCTCCTTCTTTGGAGGTCTTTAAGCAGAGGCTTGACAGCCATCTGTCAGGAATGCTTTGATGGTGTTTCCTGCTTGGCAGGGGGTTGGACTGGATGGCCCTTGTGGTCTCTTCCAACTCTATGATTCTATGATTCTATTCTATGATTCTATGTCAGTGTGTCTACTCTGAGTAGGAGTAGCATGGAATACAATCCTGGGCCTGGTTCAAACTTGGTAGGCCATCTCAGCTGAACTGTATGTCCAAAACCGATACGTTGCTGCCTAGAGAAAGGCGACTCTCGGGAAACACATACATGCCAATCGCTAGCCACACAGCTCCCCAGGTGACCTGGGGCCTAGTAACTACCTCTCAACCTGGCCTACCTCACAGGGTTGTTTTCTGGATAACATGGTGTCTTGAACTCCTCACAGGAGAAGGAAGCCTATAAATGCAATAAATATGTATTCAGAGAAAACTATGAAGCGATGTACGAAAGTGGGGAGCCGAGTTTAAATATTGGGTAAAATTCAAAACAGAGAGAAACAGGAATTGGCAGGTGTGCCAATATTGTCGCCGTTCAAGGCCTACCTTGAGGTGGATCCAAATCTTCCCCCACCTGCCATCTTTGTTTCCTTCCTTCCACAGGGGGAGATGGGTGATCCTTTGGTGTGCAATGGCGTAGCGCATGGAATCCTCTCCTACAGAAACCCCTGCCCTCCTGCCGTTTACACTCATATTGCCGAGTATATTCCTTGGATCGAGGAAACCATGGCCAAGTGAAGAGAAGAAGGAAGAGCAGCGACAGCCTCGTTCTTCTTTTTTCTTTCAATGCTTCTGCTTGCTACATAAGCTGTTTGGCTTGAATCCTGCAACCACATGCACACTGACACCCCCCCCCCAGCTGCAAAAAGTACCAGGTGTTTCATGCACAATTAGGTTTCCACAAGTTCCTTCAGTCCCTCCCCATCCCCTTCAAGAAAACCGCTTGCCTCCTCCTTGCCCTAACTGTGTTCCCCATCACTCCTCTTTCCCCAACCTCCACTGCTTCTCTTTTAGAACTATTCTGCCCCTTCTCTCTCCCTCTTCCCATATGGCTGGAACAATCTCTCATAGTGCCATACACCTCTGACTCCCTGAAGCGACTCCTCCTGTCCTACCTGGTTTCTTCTAATGCAGGGAAAGGAGACCTTTAGCCTTCTCGATGCTGCTGAAATACAACTCTAGTTATCCCTGGCCATTGGCCATGTTTGCTGCAGCTGATCGGAGTCCAGCAAACTTTGGAAGACCAAAGGTCCCCCACCGTTGTCCAAATGTCTGGACTGACCAAAGTTCCACAGATCTCCCCCTTGTCCTCTGGATCAGGGGAGGCAAACCTGTCACCTTCCAGATGTTGTTGGACCCCAACTCCCATCAGCCCCAGACAACATGGCCAATACGGGGCAATTGGAGTTGATATCCATCAACATCTGGATGGCCAAAAGATTAACCACACCTCACTTCAGATGATTCCACCTTCCTCCATCCTCCCTCTTCAGCCTGGCATAGATTTGGATGCTGCCTTCTGGGACTACGGAGGGCGAGGACTGTGGGAATTTCTCACCCCGTTCAAAAGGAGGCATTTCATTTCAACCCTAGGGGACTTCCTCTGTGCATTTCCACGATGTCCAACACACTGGTCTGAGCTCTAGGATTCCTAGACAATCATACGAAAGACCTTGGCACCAATATGCATTTTAAAGGGGGGGGGCGGTTAAAAGTTACCAGTTTACCGTTTCACATGCCATACTCCTCCAGGCTACTGGTTGGGGTGACGTACCAGAGGGACAGAGGGAAAATTAAATTCAGCTCAAAGGTAAAATTGAACCTCCCTCATTCGCACTTTCTGGAATAAGATCCGAAACACAGCCATCCTTTCAAATTCACCTTCCTCTGAATTTTGCAGTTTGGCTCTCCAGGCAAGTCTAGTGCACATAATTGCAGATACTGGGATGAGGTGTGTCTATCAGTGTGCATAGCAGTGAAAGGAGCCTGCCCCAAACGCCTTATTTTAGGGGAAATTGCTTTGCAAAGATGTGCTCGTTTGGCAAACTTGCATGCAACTCTGTATCTCAAGAGTAATTCACAATAAACTGCTAATGCATCCACACAAATGTGTGTGTGTGTGTGTGTGTGTGTGTGTGTGTTTTAATTGCAAGCTGATGTGTATATGTGGTGTTTTGAACCGAAAACGAGAAACTGGGAGACACACCGACGAACAGATTCACCCCTCCCTAGTTGTGGGGAGGGTACGGTTTGAAATCAGGAGCTTTATATGATCCAAATGTGTTTTGTTTTGTTTTTTAATTTCAAGCTGACGTGTATATGTGGTGTATTGAACTGAAGAGTGGGAAAACGAGAAACTGGGAGGCACTCCGACGAACAGATTCACCCCTCCCTAGCTGTGGAATAATAATAATAATTATTATTATTATTATTTTTATTTATTTATTTATTTATTTATACCCCGCCCATCTGGCCGGGTTCCCCCAGCCACTCTGGGCGGCTTCCAACAAAACACTAAAATACAGAAATCCATCAAACATTAAAAGCTTCCCTAAACAGGGCTGCCTTGAGATGCCTTCTAAAGGTCTGGTAATTGTTGTTCTCTTTGACCTCTAGTGGGAGGACATTCCACAGGGTGGGTGCCACTACCGAGAAGGCCCTCTGCCTGGTTCCCTGTAACTTGGCTTCTCGTAGCGAGGGAACCGCCAGAAGGCCCTCGGAGCTGGACCTCAGTGTCCGGGCAGAACGATGGGGGTGGAGACGCTCCTTCAGGTATACCGGACCGAGGCCGTTTAGGGCTTTAAAGGTCAACACCAACACTTTGAATTGTGCTCAGAAACGTACTGGGAGCCAATGTAGGTCTTTCAGGACCGGTGTTATGTGGTCTCGGCGGCCGCTCCCAGTCACCAGTCTAGCTGCCGCATTCTGGATTAGTTGTAGTTTCCGCGTCACCTTCAAAGGTAGCCCCACGTACAGCACATTGCAGTAGTCCAAGCGAGAGATAACTAGAGCATGCACCACTCTGGAGAGACAGTCTGCAGGCAGGTAGGGTCTCAGCCTGCGTACCAGATGGAGCTGATAAACAGCTGCCCTGGACACAGAGTTGACCTGTGCCTCCATGGACAGCTGTGAGTCTAAAATGACTCCCAGGCTGCGCACCTGGTCTTTCAGGGGCACAGTTACCCCATTCAGGACCAGGGAGTCCTCCACACCCACCCGCCTCCTGTCCCCCACAAACAGTACTTCTGTCTTGTCAGGATTCAATCTCAATCTGTTAGCCGCCATCCATCCTCCAACCACCTCCAGGCACTCACACAGGACCTTCACCGCCTTCACTGGTTCTGATTTGAAAGAGAGGTAGAGCTGGATATCATCCGCATACTGATGAACACCCAGCCCAAACCCCCTGATGATCTCTCCCAGCGGCTGCATATAGATGTTTAAAAGCATGGGTGAGAGAACAGAACCCTGAGGCACCCCACAAGTGAGAGCCCAGGGGTCCGAACACTCATCCCCCCCACCACTTTCTGAACACGGCCCAGGAGGAAGGAGCGGAACCACTGCATGACAGTGCCCCCAGCTCCCAAGCCCTCTAGACGGTCCAGAAGGATGTTATGGCCAATGGTGTCAAAAGCCGCCGAGAGATCCAGCAGAACAAGGAAACAGCTCTCACCTTTGTCCCTAGCCCGCCGGAGATCATCGACCAGTGCGACCAAGGCAGTTTCAGTCCCATGATGAGGCCTGAATCCTGACTGGAAGGGCGTGCCTGGAGTTGTTCAGCAACCACTCGCTCAATCACCTTGCCCAAGAATGGTAGATTTGAGACTGGGCAATAGTTGGCCATATTGGCCGGATCTAAAGATAGTTTTTTAAGAAGCGGTTTAATAACCGCCTCTTTCAGCGGGTCTGGGAAGGCTCCCTCATGGAGAGAAGCATTTACCAACCCGCGAAGCCCATCACCCAGCCCTTCCCGGCTAGCTTTTATAAGCCAGGACGGGCAAGGATCAAGGAGACAGGTGGTTGGTTTCACTCGTCCAAGCAGCCTGTCCACATCCTCGGAGGTAACAGATTGAAATTGATTCCACAAAACTTGACTAGACAGGACTTGACTAGCCCCGGCCCTGCTCCCACGGTGGAGTCTACCTCTTCCCGAATCCGAGCGACTTTATCTGCAAAAAACTTTGCAAAATCATTGCAGGAGATCATGTGGCCCGTACTGGGCCCGGATGGAGCAGGTGGTTCCGCTAAATTGCGAACCACCTGGAAGAGTCTCCTGCTGCTGTTTTCTGCAGATGCGATGGAGACGGTGAAGAAGGTCCTCTTCGCCGTCGCCATTGCCACTTGGTAGGCTCGAAATTGAGCTCTAGCCCGTGTCCGGTCTGATTCAAAATGAGTTTTCCGCCACCAGCGCTCTAGCCTTCTCAACGACTGTTTCATCGCCCTCAGCGCCGGGGAAAACCACGGGGCTGTCCGGGCTCCATGCTATCTGAGAGGGCGCTTCGGAGCCAGACAGTCAATAGCGCTGGTTAACTCCGCATTCCAGCGTGCCACCAGGGAATCAGCTGAAAGGCCATCAACATGGGATAAAACATCCCCTACCACTCTCTGGAAGCCAATTGGATCCATTAAGTAGCGGGGGCGGACCATCCGAATCGGTCCCACCTCCTGCAGAGGGGAAGGGTTGCGGAGAAGTCCAGTTGCACCAGAAAGTGATCTGACCATGGCACTTCTTTTGTTTCGCTTTTACTTAATGTCAGATCACCAACATCCATAGAGGTAAACACCAAGTCCAAGGCATGTCCGCGGCTATGAGTTGGGCCAGACTTATTCAGGGACAGCCCCATGGTGGCCATGCTTTCCACGAAGTCCCGAGCAGCTCCTTGTAAGGTCGTGTCGGCATGGATGTTAAAATCCCCTTAGACAACCAAGCTAGGTGTCTCCAGGAGCACATCCGACACGACCTGAAGCAGCTCGGGCAGGGAATCCTTGGTGCAGCGGGGAGGTCGGTACACCAAAAGGAATCCTGTACTGCCTCTATTGCCCAACTTCCAGAACATGCACTCAGAAAACTCAGTCTTACCAATAGGACGCCTGGTGCAAACTAATGACTTCCTAAAAATCACTGCAACCCCCCCTCCCCGCCCAGATGGCCTGGGTTGCTGTGCATAAGAGAAACCTGGTGGACAAGCAGCGCCAAGAACGGGCCCATCGGCTTCATCCAACCAGGTCTCTGTCACACATGCCAAGTCAAATCCTCCATCCACAATCAGGTCGTGAATGGCAGTGGTCTTATTCATCATCGACCTGGCATTGCACAGCAGCACCTTCAGGTCATGTGGGTATCCCTTGCTGATTCCAATATCCGTCCGGTCAGGACCAGACCCGGAGGCAGGGATAGTCCTCAGACAATGACTAAGTCTGCCTCCTCGGTAATGACATGGTCTGGTCTTAGCGTAGCTCCTGGTCTTAGCATAGCTCCTGATTTGTGGAGAGGGTTTGAAATCAGAAGCTTTTTGTGATCCAAGTCAAACATCAAGAGATCCCCACCAATCTGTCTCCTCTTCTGCATGTAGTGCTGGGGCTCTACCACCAAGTTAAAGTCCCTCTCCCCAAATCAGAGATTTGGCCTCTTTCAGTGCTGGCTTCTCGCTTTTGTTCCCTGGTTTGGGCCAAGGAGCAGGAAGCCCACAAGAGGCTGTCAGAATTTCCATATCCTTAACTCATCAGCCCCTTGAACCCGTAGCATTTTTTGGCCCCACCTTCCCCAGCAAGCCGCAGTCTAGACATGAAATCTGATAGGCAGATTACAACACATTTATCTTTTCTCTCCAGCCACGTGACAGACCCCACCAATTGATGGCAAATGGATAGCAAACGGATAACAAAACCCATTGATAGCAATCGGATAGCAAAACGATTTATGCAGTTTGGTTCTGTTAGGGCCAGATAAGGAGACTGGGGAAAGAAGAAGCAGATTGAACCCGGAATTGGCAGAGCTGCCCATCCCTTGCTGGGGCTGATGGGAGCTGCAGTAGAACAACATCTGGAGGGCCAGAGGTCCCTAAAAAATGAGACAAATGGGATGATGGCAGCCATAACAGCGTGAAGCATTTGCTCGCTTGCTGTGCTTGTAGCTCTTGTGTTGCCCCTTGCAGAACTCAAGCAGGGAGCAGGATGGGGAGGAACCTGGGATGAGCTACCTCTCTCCCTGACCAACCATTGGGCTCCCTGATCTCCGTCCCGCCCATCCCAAGGGACAGCAGCTGCCAGTAAAATCTTTGATATGGGGAGAGAGCCTTTAGCTTGGTGGTAGATCCCCTGCTTTGCATGCAGAAGGTCACTGTTTCCATTCCGGGAACTTCTAGTTAGAAAAGGACATGGTCCGCAATGGATGAGGCCCACTGGGACTGGCGAGGAATGTGAAAAGATTCAGCACAGAGCAAAAGCAGGTTGTCTTCAAGCTGTGCATAGTTAAGCTCTGGAACTCGCCTCCCAGCCTCCCAACATTCATCGTTGTCAGACGTCTGCAAGTTCCACTGTTGCATGGCCAGGCCCCCAGACTCACCAAACTCCTCGACATAAGAGAAAATAATCAGGCAAGACAGAAAATATTGGTGCAAGTCACCTCTGTGGCACAGCTGAGGCAGGAGGGCACAACTGCAACTTATGGGGCAGTGAACTGCCCAGATCGGCTCTTAAAGGCTACTTGAAAGTGCCCTTTAAGTGATTCAGAGAATCTTAGAGTTGGAAAGCAATCCCAGGCTAAACATACCTGTC
Source organism: Zootoca vivipara (assembly GCF_963506605.1). Taxonomy (NCBI): domain Eukaryota; kingdom Metazoa; phylum Chordata; class Lepidosauria; order Squamata; family Lacertidae; genus Zootoca; species Zootoca vivipara. Next base: position 5,494,628 of record NC_083281.1, on the reverse strand, counting down.
TCCTTCAAGCACTCCTCGTATGGCTGTTTCCAGACCCTTGATCAACTTGATCTAGACATTTGACTTCTGTTGATGCTGCCTAGAATAGCATTAACTTTTTTTTTTTGCTGCTACATCATACTGTGGGCTCATAATAAAAAAATCCTTCAGGTAGCACCTTAAAGACCAACTGAGGAATTCATTGCGGCAGACGCAAGGAAAAAAAGAGGAGTAGTGCTTTACATCAAGGAAAAATGGAATCCAGAGCTTTTATGGACAGATAAGGAAGGGAGAATTGTGATAGTGAAAACAACAATCGAAGGTGAGAAATGGGTTTGGGTGGGCCTATACGCCCCCAATGGGAGCAAGACAACCTTCCTAGAAAAACTGGAAGTTCAATTAATGAATCAAATCGATGTCAAATACATAATAATGCGGGACATGAATGGAATTATTGACCCAGAATTTGATAAAAATGGAAATAAAGGAAGGAAAAGAGTAACGAAATTACCTAAAAAATTTACCGAATTGACAAGAAATTATAACTTATTGGATGCATGGAGGCACAAGAACCCCATAAAAAAAGAATTTACTCATATATCAGCCCGTCACCAGACAGCAAGTAGAATAGATATGATATGGTTATCAAAAGAACTAGCATTAAGAGTACAAAAGGTAGAAATTGGCCCCCAAACTATATCAGATCACAATCCAGTGACCATGATTTTAAAAGAAGGGGAAAAAGTAAATAGTTGGAGATTAAACGTATTTATGTTAAAAGACCCAAAAATAATAAAAGAAGCAAACAAGAAGCTTAAGGAATTCCTTGATCTGAATAATAACGGTGAGGTAGAATTATCTACAGTTTGGGATGCGGGGAAGGCGTTTATGTGGGGGGTATTTTATCCAGCAGAGCGCAATATTGAGGAAATCCGAAAGGTCAAAAAAAGAAAATCTTTTGCAAGAAATTAAGAGAAAGGAAAAAATACTATATAAGAAATATGATAAGCGGACAGAACAAGAATTGAAAATTTTAAGATCAGAATTTGAAAGGATAATTGATCAGGAGCTCGAAAGACAATTACAAATATGGAAGTATAGGAATTTTGAATGGGCAAACAAGCCGAATAAATTATTGATGTGGCAAATCAAAAAAAGGAGAAATGAGAGAATAATAAATAGGATCAAATCGGGAGACAATTTTTTTGATAAAACAGAGGAGATCATGAAAGCATTTCACAAATTTTACGAATCATTATATCAAAAAGAAGAGATAAATCATCAAGAAATTGATGAGTTTTTTAAAAAATACCAACTGCCGCAAATCCCACCGGAAAAAATAAGATCTTTGAACAGAGAAATAACACCCCTCGAAATAGGAGAGGTAATAAAAGCTATGAAAAAAGGAAAAGCCCCGGGACCGGACGGATTCCCAATAGAATATTACAAAATATTTCAAGAAACCTTATTAGCCCCACTTAAAGACCTAATGAATAATATTCTAATAAAAGGAATTACCCCCAAAACATGGACAGAAGCTCAAATCATATTAATACCCAAATCAAAAACAGATATGGATTTGCCAGATAATTATAGACCAATCTCACTATTAAATAGTGATTATAAAATCTTTACCAAAATTATAGCTAATAGATTGAATATTATATTGGAAGAATTAATACACAAAGATCAGGCCGGATTTGTAAAAGGAAGATTTGCCAAAGATAACATTAGGAACATAGTGAACATTTTGGAGAATCGGAGAGACAAAGGAGCAGCCCTCTTGGCCATTGATGCGGTGAAGGCTTTTGATAGAGTTTCCTGGATATTTATGATAAAAACAATAGAAAAATTAAAATTGGGTGAATATCTAGAAGGTGCAATAAAAGCAATATATAAGACTCAGAAAGCCAGTATTTTAATAAATGGAAGACCAACTAAGAAAATAAATATAGAGAGAGGCACTAGACAAGGTTGCCCATTGTCGCCTATCCTTTTTATATTAACACTGGAAATTTTATTTAAAAATTTGAGAGAGGAGGAAAATATTAAAGGAATAGTAATTGGGGGGGGGAGTTTAAAGTAAAGGCTTTCGCAGATGATATTATAATAACCACTGAAGATCCAATTCAAAGTATCCCTGCGGCAATAGAAAAAATTAAGGAATATGGGAAGCTAGCAGGTTTGTAAATAAACTATGAGAAAACCAAAATGTTGGTGAAAAAATTGGAAAATAAAGAGATGCAGGAACTCCAAGAAAAAACAGGCCTAAAAATTGATAAAAGATTAAAATATCTAGGCATCCACACAACAATTAAAGGGATAGACTTGGTGCAAGAAAATTATAAAGAAACTTGGAAAAAAATAAAGAAAAATTTTGAAGTATGGAGTAAATTGAAATTATCAATTATGGGACGAATCTCACTGATCAAAATGTGTGTGATCTCTAAAATGAACTATTTCAAAATCTTCCGATTTTAGGAAAAGAAATTTTTTTCAAAGAATGGAGAAAAGATGTGGTAAGGTTCATTTGGAATGGGAAAAGACCGAGGGTAAAATATACAATTGTTGTTGTTGTTTAGTCGTTTAGTCGTGTCCGACTCTTCGTGACCCCATGGACCATAGCACGCCAGGCACTCCTGTCTTCCACTGCCTCCCGCAGTTTGGTCAAACTCATGTTCGTAGCTTCGAGAACACTGTCCAACCATCTTGTCCTCTGTCGTCCCCTTCTCCTAGTGCCCTCCATCTTTCCCAACATCAGGGTCTTTTCCAAGGATTCTTCTCTTCTCATGAGGTGGCCAAAGTATTGGAGCCTCAGCTTCACGATCTGTCCTTCCAGGGAGCACTCAGGGCTGATTTCCTTAAGAATGGATAGGTTTGATCTTCTAGCAGTCCATGGGACTCTCAAGAGTCTCCTCCAGCACCATAATTCAAAAGCATCAATTCTTCGGCGATCAGCCTTCTTTATGGTCCAGCTCTCACTTCCATACATCACTACTGGGAAAACCATAGCTTTAACTATACGGACCTTTGTCGGCAAAGTGATGTCTCTGCTTTTTAAGATGCTGTCTAGGTTTGTCATTGCTTTTCTCCCAAGAAGCAGGCGTCTTTTAATTTCGTGACTGCTGTCACCATCTGCAGTGATCAAGGAGCCCAAGAAAGTAAAATCTCTCACTGCCTCCATTTCTTCCCCTTCTATTTGCCAGGAGGTGATGGGACCATGATCTTGGTTTTTTTGATGTTGAGCTTCAGACCATATTTTGCGCTCTCCTCTTTCACCCTCATTAAAAGGTTCTTTAATTCCTCCTCGCTTTCTGCCATCAAGGTTGTGTCATCTGCATATCTGAGGTTGTTGATATTTCTTCCGGCAATCTTAATTCCGGCTTGGGATTCATCTAGTCCAGCCTTTCGCATGATGAATTCTGCATATAAGTTAAATAATGCCTTGTCGTGGCGAAGGGGCTTGAATAACTCAGAGAAGCTATGAGCTATGCCATGCAGGGCCACCCAAGATGGACAGGTCATAGTGGAGAGTTTTGACTAAACGTAATCCACCTGGAGAAGGAACTGGCAAGCCACTCCAGTATCCCTGCCAAGAAAACTCCATGGACAAAATATACAATTATGATTGACCAAAGAAACGGGAGGTTTCGGTTTACCGGATCTCGAAACCTATCATGATGCTGCGGCCATCACTTGGATCAAAGACTGGATAGAGCTTAAGAACTCGGACCTCTTGGATTTGGAAGGCCAAGGGTTGCCATTTAGGTGGCATTTTTATTTACTGAAAGACAAGATAAGTAATAGGAATATTTTTATGGTTACAGGTAGGTAGCCGTGATGGTCTGGGTCGAAGTAAAATAAAAAAATTCCTTCAGTAGCACCTTAAAGACCAACTAAGTTTTTATTTTGGTATGAGCTTTCGTGTGCATGCACACTTCTTCAGATACAGTGAAATGGGAGTCCCCAGGCACTTATGTAGAGAAGGGGTGGGGATGGGTGGGGATGGGGAGGGGGGATCACTCAGAAGGGTGGTGGAAATGGGTGATTGACTGACTGATAGCTGTTGATGACCGAAAACGACTGCAAATGGTTTTGCATGAAAAAGCATGGGTTGAGATGGCTGAAGATCTTCATCTCAACCCTTGCTTTTTCATGCAAAACCATTTGCAGTCGTTTCCGGTCATCAACAGCTATCAGTCAGTCAATCACCCATTTCCACCACCCTTCTGAGTGATCCCCCCTCCCCATCCCCACCCATCCCCACCCCTCCCCACCCCTTCTCTACATAAGTGCCTGGGGACTCCCATTTCACTGTATCTGAAGAAGTGTGCATGCACACGAAAGCTCATACCAAAATAAAAACTTAGTTGGTCTTTAAGGTGCTACTGAAGGAATTTTTTAAGAATATTTTTATGTTCAATCTAATTAGGAAATCCCTATACCTAGTTTGGCAAAAGTATAAAAGATATTTTGAGCCTAAGACCCCTTGGTGGGTCTCGCCACTAGAATTAGTCGCAGTTAGAAGAACAAATATGGAAAATACCTGGCCCACTTACAAAACAATATTGGAAGAAAAAGAAGGAACAATAAAGTTAAAGGACTATTCGGAACTAAAAACTTATTTGACCTCTTGGCTACAATATTTTCAAATACATCAAAGATTGCAATTAGATTAAAAAAATAGGATTTGAAAATAAAATATCAAAATTGGAAGAGATTTTATTGGTAAACCAAGATAAATATATTTTAAAAATGTATCAAATTATGCTAAAATGGAAGACAGAAGAGGAGATGACCAAAGATTATATGATTAAGTGGGGCCAAGATTTGGGAAAATTAATCCCAATACAAAAATGGGAGAACTTATGGAAACGTGACTCAAACTTCACACCTAACTACGACTTGAAAGAAAATATCCTAAAAATGCTGAACAGATGGCACTTGACGCCACTAAAACTGTCAAAAATCTATCCAGGGGTTAGTAACCTATGCTGGAGGTGCAACAAGGAAATTGGTTCATTTATCCATATGTGGTGGAACTGCAGCATAATCAAGGGGTTTTGGGAAATGTTATACAAAGAATTTAAAAAAATATTGAAATACTCCATTAAGAAAAGTCCGGAAATGTTTCTTTTGGGAATGTTACCGGAGGATGTCAAACCGAAGGATAGGTGCATAATAAGTTATGCAGTAGCAGCCGCCAGGCTGCTAGTTGCAAAAAATTGGAAAACCTCAGAAATTCCCAGTAGAGAGGAGTGGCAAATCAAGGTACTACAATATTACAGATTAGCGATGAGATATGAAGAACTCAAAGGAACAGACTCAGAAACAACCATAAAAATTTGGAAACCATTTATTAATTATATAAAAGATAAAATGGAAACCCCAAACCTGATCTCAGATATCTAAAGGTTCTATCATAAGTATAACTGTAAACGATTTTCATCTATATGTCATCGATAGTTTGTGTAACATGACTGGTAGTGTGTAATATCTTATATGGAAATTAGGGAGAAGCCCAGTACAGGATAGGACGTCTTGAGGGACGAGGGGTAGGGAGGGATAGGAGGGGGGAAAGTTGGGAGGGCTGGGGGGGAAGAATAATCACATGACATCTCTATTATTGTTGTATATCTTTTTAATCATTTGTACATTATTGTTCCTTTTTTGAAACCAATAAAGATTTTTCTAAAAAAAAAAGACCAACTAAGTTTTTATTTTGGTATGAGCTTTCGTGTGCATACACACTTCTTCAGATACAGTACACTGAAACAGAAGAGCCAGACCCTTATGTATTTTCAGAGGGTGGTGGGGGTGCGTGGGAATGGGTGATGGGCTGATAGGAGTGGTAAACCTGTTGATGGCTGTTAACGACTGCAATAGGTCCTGCAGGGAAAAAGCAAGGGCTGAGGTGCTAAAGATAGCTTGATCATGCATAATGAGATAAGAATCCTATGTCTTTGTTCATCCCAGGTGGCTCCATGGTTTTCAGCTTGGTAATGAGTTCCAATTCAGCAACTTCCCTTTCCAGTCTGTTTCTGAAATTTTTTTGTAATAAAACAGCTGCTTTGAGATCTTGTATAGAATGTCCTGGGAGATTGAAGTGTTCTCCTACTGGTTTTTCAGTCTTATGGTTCCTGATGTCAGATTTATGTCCATTTATCCTTTGGCGTAGGGTTTGGCCTGTTTGTCCAATATAGAGAGCTGAAGGGCACCGTTGGCATTTGATGGCATACACAATGTTAGAAGATGAGCAATTAAATAGTCCTGAGATGGTATGTTGGATGTTGTTGGGGCCAGTAATGGTGTTGTCCGGGTGTATGTGGCAGCAAAGTTGGCATCTGGGTTTATTGCAGGCTCTGGTACCAGTGTCCGTGTTAAGTCTGGTGGTTGTATTATTGTGGGTGAGGAGTTGTTTAAGATTGGGTGGCTGTCTGTAGGCAATGAAAGGTCTTCCTCCCAGAGCTTGAGAAAGGGAGCTGTCATTGTCCAGGAGAGGCTGTAGATCTCTGATGATGTGTTGTACTGTTTTAACTTGGGAGCTGTATGTGATGCCTAGTGGTGTTCTGTTATTTTCTTTTTTGGGTCTGTCTTGCAGCAGGTTCTCTCTAGGTATCAGTCTGGCTCTGTTGATCTGTTGTTTAACTTCATCAGGTGGATATTTTAGTTCTAAAAAGGTTTGCTGTAGATCTCTTAGGTGAGATTCTCTGTCTGTAGAGTTGGAACAGATGCGGTTGTAACGTAGGGCCTGGCTGTATACGATGGATTGTTTGGTATGTTTGGGATGGTAGCTAGAAGCATGGAGATATGTTTGTCGGTCAGTTGGTTTTCTGTATAAGGTGGTGTCTATACATCCATCCTGTATTTTTATAGTAGTGTCCAAAAAATGTATTTCTTGCATAGATTGGTTCATTGTTAGGTTGATGGTGGGGTGAAAGTCATTGAATGTCTGGTGGAAGGTTTCCAGGGTCTGTTGTCCATGTGTCCAGATAATAAAAATATTGTCAATGTATCGTAGGTACAAGAGAGGTTTGAGTGGGTAGGAGTCTAGGAAATGTTGTTCTAAATCTGCCATGAAGATGTTGGCATACTGTGGGGCCATGCGGGTGCCCATGGCTGTGCCGCTGATCTGGAGGAACAGGTCATCACCAAATTTGAAGTGGTTGTGGGTAAGGACAAAGTGGCCGAGTTTGGTAGCAAAGTCCGCTATGGTTTTATCTGAAATGGTGTTCCTTATGGCTTGTAAACCATCATTGTGTGGGATGTTGGTGTATAGAGATTCCACATCCATAGTGGCTAGTATAGTATTGTTAGGAAGATTGTTCAAAGATTGTATTTTCCTCAGAAAATCTGTGGTGTCATGTACGTAGCTGGGAGCACTGATAGCATATGGTTTCAGAACAGAGTCCATATAGCCGGAAACACCCACTGTAATGGTGCCAAAACCTGAGATGATGGGGCGTCCTGGATTTCCTGGTTTGTGTATTTTAGGTAGAAGATAGAAAGTTCCTGGTCGAGGTTCCGCTGGTGTGTTTGTGAGGATCTGTTCTTGGATGTGTAGGGGTAGCTCCTTAACAATCTTGTTCAGTTCTTTTTTGTATGCTTGTGTGGGGTCTGAGTCCAATTTAAGCTCATGTTAAGCTTGTGGTCCACCAAGATCCCTAGATCCTTTTCACATGTACTGCTATTAAGCCAGGTGTCCCCCATCCTATATTTGTGCATCTGAATCCAGTTTCTCATCAATCCTTGACATGTAAGACCATATGAATTCAGCGCAGAAACACCTCCACCTCGAGTCTCTTAATCAGTTCACTAAACAGACAGAAAAGTCTCTTTGCCCCTTTCAACCAAGTGACCATAGAAACCATTAGGAATCCAGTGTCCTGTCAGAAAGAAGGGCAGTATACAAATTTAATTAATGGAGGAGGAGGAGGAGGAGGAGGAGGAAACAGCCACTTGAGTTTGCCGAAAGCTGGTCTCTGATTTTCTTTTAGTGAATTATCTTCACTCCTCTGATTTCGTAAACTTTTGCTTTAAAAGTCTCCAATTCCGGAATGACCCCCTTTCTCATTTTCTCCAGTCTCCATATCTTACTATCTGATTGCCGTTAGCCACGTAGCTAGCGAGAAAGGATAAGCCTGCCTATCAGATCTCAAGTCTAGACTGTGGCTTCCTAGGGATGGTGGAATCCAGAGGGTGGAGGTCATAAAAGCTAAGGGGTCAATAGACTGAAGAGTTAAGCGCCAGGCATCTCCCTCCTTGGCAAGCATCAAGATGTGGAGACTCCGCCAGGCTCTTCTGCTGCTGCTGCTGTCCGTCTCCTTGGCTCAAACAGGTGAGTACAAGCACCATGGCAGATGATGCACCATGGCATTTATTCTCTCTGAAATCCTCCTCCCAGTGGTCATTCCTCCTCTGATCACAATTTGACTCTTTTGTCCCAGGCACGGTGTTTCTCTTCAAGGGACTCCCACGTGGCAGGGGTGATGTTGCTAGCAGACACCTTTGTAATGCAGAGTTGGTCCGCCAATCATAATAATGACATTATGAGACTCGTATCTCAATTCCAAAATGAGCCACTCTTGGTAGTCTGTGCAGGAGAATCCTGAGCTAGTGGATGAAGGGGTTTTCTTATGGCTGCTCTTTACTTTTGCTTCGCTAACTTCCTTGCTAGGAAAACCAATTGTAAGCTCATCGGGACGGTGACCTGTCCCTTTTGTCCCCCAATAACTTTGAATGTGTGACAGGCTCTCTGGAACATGCAAGGAGTAGCAGCAGGAGCTGATCTCTGCATACGGTTCTTGCAGATCCATTGCGGAGTCAGATTGTTGGGGGGCACAAAGCCAAGCCCCACTCCAGACCCTACATGGCTCACTTGATGGATCCCAAGGGCTGGTTCTGTGGCGGATTCCTGGTGGCACCCCAGTGGGTAATGACGGCTGCGCACTGCAATCGGTAAGTATCACAAATCCCTCCTTGATTTTTAGCAGTGATGGTCATAGAATCATAGACCTGTACAGTTGGAAGGGACTCCAAGGGTCATCTGGTCAGCTAAAGCACCCATGACAGGTGGCACCCTAACCATGAAGGCCAAGCTGGTTGCATGGACGCACCAAGGGATGGGGTGGAGCCTGGTCTTTTGCATGGGGGCCGGGAGGGGATTGAGTCCTGGGATCTCCGATACTAACTGATGCTCTGTTTCCAGCAACTATAGGGTCACCTTGGGGGCACATAACATCTCCGATGATGAAGAACCCTCTCAGCAAGTGTTCAGCATTGAGGCTAACTACGCGCACCCAGAATATATAAAATATTACCAAAATAATGAACTCATCATATACAACGATATCCGTCTGCTCAAGGTAGCTTGCTCCAAGCAATCTCTCCTTCTATCTGTCTCCTGAGGTCAGTGATCCTGAAAGCAGAAGGAGCCAAGTGTCTCCCTCCGTCCCAATGTGTGCAGCATAATAATGAACTAGACAAGGTGCAGTTTTCCCTGGCATTGGGGGACCAAAAGTCTCTTCCGTGGCAGCCCTGAAATCATCACATTCAGAGTAGGCGGATGCATGTAGGAGTTTTTATCTAATTTTGAGAATATTGTTCTAAAAGTGGTTTCAGTTGTATTCTTTTAGTATTGAAATGTTTGCCACAAAGCAGGTGGGGTGGGGGTGGGGGGTGCAGTGGAGAAGCCCCATCGCATTCACAAGACTCTTGCTGGTGCAACCATCCAGTTCAGGGGTCAGCAAACTTTTCAGCAGGGGGCCAGTCCACTGTCCCTCAGACCTTGTGGGGGCCCCCACATATAACCCATTTTAAATAAAAGGACACATTCTGCTCATGTAAAAACATGCTGATTCCCAGACGATCCGCGGGCCGGATTTAGAAGGCGATTGGGCCGCATCTGGCCCCCGGGCCTTAGTTTCAGGACCCTTAACTAGTTGAATGTGGGCCATTAATACTACCCATACTGTATTATTAGCATTCAGTATTATTAATATAGTCTGGTACTCCCCCCCCCAAAGTGCCCCATTTTAGGGGCACCAGACTTCCCCAAGGACTTCCTTGAGTAACACTAAATCAATGAGCTCTCCCCCATCTCTCCTTTCCACAGCTGAATTCCAACGCTACTCTGAATGAATATGTTGACATCCTGAACTTACCCAACTCCAAAGGTGACCTCTCCAATGGGACCCCCTGCAGTGTGGCAGGATGGGGCCGGGTTTACACAGACTGGTCACCAGACACACTATATGAGACCAATGTCACCATCTCTGGCTGTAGTCGGCACGGGATACCGTATCCTAACATCGATGGTGGGAAGGTCTGTGCTGGGAGACTCAACAAGCCAGGGACTGTTTTCAAGGTGAGAGTCAGCAGAAGCAGTGAGTGGCAGGATCAGAGGTGGGGGAGCTGCACGCCTTCCCCAGTTATGGATCCCACCCTTCTAAGGGATCCTTCTCTCCAGCAGAAGATACATGGGCAGATGCTGGTCTACTTATACCTGGTCTCAGGGACTTAGGAAGGGGGATACGGGGTGTGTGGTTCACCCCGGGTGTCATCCCTGAGGGGTGACAGAAAGGCACACCACGGGGGGCAGCACTTACCATGGGGCCTGGCCAGAAGCATGCCTGAGCCACTCTTCTCTCCTGGGAGTGACGTGGTGGCTCGGGGCTGCGTGCTGCCCGAAACGGCAGCGTGGGGCTTGTGTCCACCAGACAGACTCCGTGGGCAGCTCTCTGCAGCGCCCCCCTGGGCAGATCGTGGCACCACTCCCCTGGGAGGCTTGCCCAGCCCCCCCATGCTTGGATAGCCATGGGGCCCCTGTGGGCAGCTTACCCTGCCCCCACTGCTTCGGGTGCCAGAGCAGCTAGCTATGCCCCTGCCTGGCCTGACCAACCCAGTGGCTTCATAGAATGTATGCCAGTTCCCAGGGGTGGATTATGCTCTTCACGTTTGTGCTTCACACTGGCTCCAAGGGTCCCCAAAAGGGAAGCTGGAGTTATTTAGGCTTGCATCCTGCTAAGGGCTCCTTTTCCAGGAGAAAACCGCTCTGTGGAGCTGAATCTGAGCAAACAAGAAAGGAGTTTTCTGCATATTGCTGTTTGTTCCGATTTAGAGCTAAAGAGCTGGTTTTCCCTGGAAAAGGAGTGGGGCAAGGAGGAAACTGCTCAGACGGGACAAGCAAGCCCTATATCCTACTGACCCACTGAACCCACTGATTTCAGACCCACTGAAATCAACATTCGTTGTGTCTCATAGTATCATGGGATGCCGCCCTGGGTCAGGTTCACATTTTGAACACAAGCAGAGCTAATTTAGGCTTTCTGAACTAATAGTGGAACTGAAATTTGGCTGTCTTTGATCATATATTTATCTTTGGCCAAATAGTACAAGGAGTACATTAGCAGAAAGATATAAATGCATATGTTGGCAAAACTAACATACTAAATTGTGTTTGATTAGAAAGACATTGCCTACCAAAATGTGTATATTAGGGGAAATGTCCACAAAGATCTCCACTCAGAATTGACAGATCCAAACAACCACAACCCAGCACTTTGCCCTGGTTCAAGCTCCAGAGTTCACCACGAGGTGGATCCAAATCTTCCCCCAGCTGCAATCTTTTTTCTCTCCTCTTTACAGGGCGATTCGGGTGGCCCCTTGGTGTGCAATCGTGTGGCACAGGGAATCGTCTCGTATGGCTCTTCCTGCCCTCCATCAGTTTACACTCGCGTCTACCACTACCATTTTTGGATCAAGAAAATCATGAAATTGTGAACAGAAGAAGCAACTGCAGTGACACTGTGGCTTCTTCTTGTTCTAATGCTTCTGCTTGCATGAATAACCTGCTTGGCTTGCATTCTGCAACAAAACGCACACACAGAGAGAGAGACCCCGTCAATGGCTGCGAAAAAGGAAAATCTGTCAGATGTTTTATACAGGATGGTGTTTGGGCAAGTGCCTTCACTGCCTCCCATCCCCTTAAAGAAAATCCCTCTCACCCTCTTGCCCCCTTGTTTCCACCCTTGTTTCCCAGCAGCCCTCTTCCTGGGATCTTTGCTCCTCCAGGTCTCCTGTCCTCAGGTGCCCCAAAGTCCTTTCCTTTCCCCATATGCCTGGAACTCTCTCCCTGAGCTCCACAGACCTCCAGCTCCCTCTAGCAACTCCTTCCTTCCCCCTTCCTTCCCCTAATGCAGGGATGGAGGGCCTGTGGCCCCCAGATGCTGAAGCCCAGCAACATCTGGAGACTGTCCAAATGTTTGGATAGATAATGTTCCTTTAGATCAGGAGGGAAGGACCTGTGACTCCCTAAATGTTGCTGGACTCCAACTCCCATCAGTCCTGGGTAGTTTAGCCAATTGTGAGGGTTGATGGGAGTTGAAGTCCATCAGCATCTGGAAGGCCAAAATATCAGCCACCTCTGCTTTTGAGAATTCCTTTGGCTCTTCCTCCCAGAGCCCCGCAGACCTGCCATTGGAACCTGCATTTTGGGACAAGGTCAGGTCCAGCCCCTTGAGGTTGAGGAATGTGGGATGTCGTCCTCTCAGCCAACAGGGAAGGATTGTATCCCATTTCTAAAGGGTTTCCTCTGTGCATTTCATCAGCCCCCCCCCCAAGGCCATTCTAACCTCTAGGATTCCTAGATGCAGATCTAAAACACACTGGCACCCACAACATCTCACAATTAACCATTTCACAAAATAAACTCCCCTAAGCTGTGGGTTGTTGCAATGTATTGTGGCGATGGAGGAGACATTTAATTCAGCCTGGCTTGAATGTTGAACCTCCCCCATTCACACTTTCTGAAAGAAGGTTCACACCAAAAACAGGCATCCTCCAAGATTCACATTTCTCCAGATTTTGCAAATTAGGTCTCTAGCCAAGTCAAGTTTATGTGAATGCACATACCTGTAATGGGGGTAAAGTGTGTGTTTTGATGCATATAATAGCTATAAAAAAGCATACAAAATGCATTATCTTAGGCCAAATTGCTTTGCAAAAAATGTGAATATTTGTCACAATGGCAAACAAAAGTGTGTATCAAAAGAAATTCACATTAAAATGCTGATGAATTTTCTTGAGCTTTCATTGTTTTTTGTTTTTTTAAAAAAACAGAACCCTTCAAACTTACACAGATATGTCAATAACTGAATTTAGGATTTGAAAAAGAAGAAACTGGGAGGCATAAAAGTGGACAATTTGTCTATCCATTCACCCAGAACAGGGAAATCTAAAGGAGCTGAGCAGGGCCCACTATGGAAGGCATCTCTCCCCAGGGATGAAAGTGGTTGAAAGAGGGGCGATGGGCGATAAAAAGGAAGTTGGAAGGCAAAGTCAGGAGGGTTAAATCACACAAGAACACTTGGGAGTTGTTTAGAAACACAAGAGGGTTGGAAGTTTGGAAGGAGAGCATTGCACAGATCAGGAAAGGTGCCGTGAGGACTGAGAGGATGCCAGCGTGGTTAAGCAGCATGGAAGACACTGTTAAGAGGCAGCACGACTCTGGATAGTAGCCACACGAGTCCCCCGTTGTGCTTGTTCTAGGGTCTTGCTTGTGAGTTTCCTATAGGGGCACCTGCTTGGCCACTGGGAGAAGATGATGCTGGATTTGATGGGACCATGACCTAACCAAGGAGGGTTCTTGTTTGTTTGTTTGTTTAGGCAGACAAATAATAAGAATCGCCACGTATTGGCCATGTTGTCTGGGCCTGATGGGCGTTGGGGTCCAAAAACGTCTGGAAGGTAGCAGGTTCGCCTCCCCTGATCCAGAGGACAACGAGGAGATCTGTGGAACTTTGGTCAGTCCAGACATTTGGACAACGGTGGGGAACCTTTGGTCCTCCAGAGCTTACTGGACTCCCATCAGCTGCAGCAAACATGGCCAATGGCCAGGGATAATAGGCGCATTGTTGCTTTTGCTCCCCTGTTTGGGCCAAGGAGCAGGAGCGCAAGAGGCTGTCAGAATCTCCACATCTTCATGCTTGCCAAGGAAGGAGGTGCCTGGTGCTTAACTTTTCAGCCTCTTGACCCCGTAGCGTTCATTGGCACCGCCTTCCCCAGCAAGCCACAATCTAGTCAACTGTGTGATGCAGCAGCAAAAAAAGAAAGCTAACACTATTCTAGGCTGCATCAACAGAAGTATGATGTCCAGATGAGCGGAAGTCATAGTCCTACTCTATTCTGCCTTGGTCAAACCACACCTGGAATGCTGTGTCCAGTTCTGGGCATCCCCTGCTCAACGAGACCACTGAAGGGAAGGGGGTTGATAGGCATCACTTGTGGTGAGGGTGTGTCTCCATTAGTTCCAGATGAGGACAGGAAGAGCTGCTGGGACGATGTTCATGCATTTGGTCAGTGTCCTGCCAGCCAAAGCAGCACCTTTCTCTGCCAAGCCTGCTCTGACCCTGCTGCTTGCCTGACTCTTGCATGCGCACCAACCGCCCTGAAAAGGCCCTGACCATCCCGAAAACCCTTTCCTTTGGCTCTTCCTCCCAGAGCCCCACAGACCTGTCATTGGAACCTGCATTTTGGGACAAGGTCAGGTCGAGCCCCTTGAGGTTGAGGAATGTGGGACGTAGGCCTCTCAGCCAAGAGGGAAGCATTCTATCCCATTTCCAAAGGGTTTCCTCTGTGCATTTCATCAGCCTCCGAAAGACTACCCTAACCTCTAGGATTCCTGGTTACAGGTAGGTAGTCGTGTTGGTCTGACATAGTCGAAACAACCCCCCAAAAAATTCCTTCCAGTAGCACCTTTGTTGCTGTTTAGTCGTTTAGTCGTGTCCGACTCTTCATGACCCCATGGACCAGAGCACGCCAGGCACTCCTGTCTTCCACTGCCTCCCGCAGTTTGGTCAAACTCATGTTCATAGCTTCGAGAACACTGTCCAACCATCTCATCCTCTGTCGTCCCCTTCTCCTAGTGCCCTCAATCTTTCCCCAACATCAGAGTCTTTTCCAGGGAGTCTTCTTTTCTCATGAGGTGGCCAAAGTATTGGAGCCTCAGCTTCACGATCTGTCCTTCCAGTGAGCACTCAGGGCCGATTTCCTTCAGAATGGAGAGGTTTGATCTTCTTGCAGTCCATGGGACTCTCAAGAGTCTCCTCCAGCACCATAATTCAAAAGCATCAATTCTTCGGCGATCAGCCTTCTTTCTAAGTAGCACCTTAGAGACCAACTAAGTTTGTCATTGGTATGTCATTGGTATGTTCATGTACACGAAAGCTCATACCAATGCCAAACTTAGTTGGTCTCTAAGATGCTACTGGAAGGAATTTTTTTATTTTGTTTCATCTAGGATTCCTGGACACTGTTCCGAGAGACCTTGGCACCCCCCAAAACGGCACGCATTTCACGATTTACCGTTTCACAAAACAAACTCCTCTAGGCTGCGGGTTGTTATGACATATCGTAGGGATGGAGGAGATATTTCATTCAGCCTCGATTGAAAGCTGAACCTACACTTTCTGAAACAATGCATAAACCAAAACACAGCCATTTTCCAAAGTTCACATTTCTCCAATTTTTGCAATTCAGGTCTCCAGTCAAGTCACATGTATGTGAATGCACATAATGGGAGTAAAGTGTGTCTGTTAATGCATATAACAGTTTTAAAAGGGGAGGGGAAAAACATTCATTTTAAAAGGGGTGGTTGGAGGATGGATGGCGGCTAACAGATTGAGATTGAATCCTGACAAGACAGAAGTACTGTTCATGGGGGACAGGAGGCAGGCAGGTGTGGAGGATTCCCTGGTTCTGAATGGGGTAACTGTGCCCCTGAAAGACCAGGTGCGCAGCCTGGGAGTCATTCTGGACTCACAGCTGTCCATGGAGGCACAGGTCAATTCTGTGTCCAGGGCAGTTGTCTATCAGCTCCATCTGGTATGCAGGATGAGACCCTCCCTGCCCGCAGACTGTCTCGCCAGAGTGGTGCATGCTCTAGTTATCTCTCACTTGGACTACTGCAATGCGCTCTACGTGGGGCTACCTTTGAAGGTGACTCAGAAACTGCAACTAATCCAGAATGTGG
Source organism: Zootoca vivipara (assembly GCF_963506605.1). Taxonomy (NCBI): domain Eukaryota; kingdom Metazoa; phylum Chordata; class Lepidosauria; order Squamata; family Lacertidae; genus Zootoca; species Zootoca vivipara. The sequence goes on along the minus strand of NC_083281.1, from coordinate 5,478,619 downwards.
CAGCTAGTGACTGGGAGCGGCTGCCGAGACCACATAACACCGGTCCTGAAAGACCTACATTGGCTCCCAGTTATGTTTCTGAGCACAATTCAAAGTGTTCGTGCTGACCTTTCAAACCCTAAACGGCCTCGGTCCAGTATACCTGAAGGAGCGTCTCCACCCCCATCATTCTACCCGGACACTGAGGTCCAGCGGCGAGGGCCTTCTGGCTGTTCCCTCGCTACGAGAAGCCAAGTTACAGGGAACCAGGCAGAGGGCCTTCTCAGTAGTGGCACACACCCTGTGGAATGCCCTCCCACCAGAGGTCAAAGAGAACAACAATTACCAGACCTTTAGAAGGCATCTCAAGGCAGCCCTGTTTAGGGAAGCTTTTAATGTTTGATGGATTTCTGTATTTTAATATTTTGTTGGAAGCCGCCCAGAGTGGCTGGGGGAACCTGGCCAGATGGGTGGGGTATAAATAATATATTATTATTATTATTATTATTATTATTATTATTATTATTATTATTCCCAAAATGCATAATCTTAGGGCAAATTGCTTTGCAGAAAATGTGAATATTCGGCACAATTGCATACAAAAGTGTGTATCACAAGAAATTCACATTAAAATGCTGATGAATATTCACGAGTTTTTCCTTTTAAAAAAAAAAAAAGCCCGCAAACGTATACAGAACTTGGATAAAATAAAATAAAATCCTTCAGTAGCACTTTAAAGACCAACTAAGTTTTTTTTTAGTTGGTCTTTAAGGTGCTACTGAAGGAATTTTTTTATTTTGTTTTGACTCAGACCAACACGGCTACCTACCTGTAACTAGAATTTGGATAACTGGACTTAAATGGCAAACTTATGTGGATAACTGGGAATTGGAAAAAGAAGAAAGGGGCTAGGAGGGAAGAGGAAAACATGAATCAAAATTAAGGCACCAATTCATAAAATAATAGAATTGGAAGGTTGTTGTTGTTTAGTCGTTTAGTCGTGTCCGACTCTTTGTCACCCCATGGACCATAGCACGCCAGACACTCCTGTCTTCCACTGCCTCCCGCAGTTTGGTCAGACTCGTGTTGGTAGCTTTGAGAACACTGTCCAACCATCTCGTCCTCTGTCGTCTCCTTCTCCATCTTTCCCAACATCAGGATCTTTTCCAGGGAGTCTTCTCTTCTCATGAGGTGGCCAAATATTGGAGCCTCAGCTTCAGGATCTGTCCTTCCAGTGAGCACTCAGGGCTGATTTCCTTCAGAATGGTTTAGGTTTGGTCTTCATGGATCACTGCCTTGTCGTGGCGAAGGGGCTTGGATAACTCAGAGAAGCTAAGAGCTATGCCGTTCAGGGCCACCCAAGATGGACAGGTCATAGTGGAGAGTTTTGACCAAACGTGATCCACCTGGAGCAGGAACTGGCAAGCCACTCCAGTATCCCTGCAAGGGAAAACTCCATGGACAAAGACAACAGAGTTGGAAGGTACAAGGGGCATATAATACAACCCCCTGCAATGCAGGAATCTTTTGCCCAACGTGGGGCTCGAACCCACGACCCTGAGAGTGGCTCCCTATTTGTGGAATGCTCTCCCCAGAGAGGCTCGCCTGCCGCCTTCATTACATATCTGTGGCCTTTTAGATGTGTTTCCTGGAAGGGTTATTGGTTTGTTTTCATTCTTGTTTTTGTTTCATTGTGCATTCTTGCGATCTCATTTTGTATTGGATGAAGGGCTGGCATTACCCCCCAAATAATAATAATAATAATAATAATAATAATAATAATAATAATAATCTGGCTGGGTTTCCCCAACCACTCTGGGCGGCTTCCAGCAGAAATATTAAAATACAAAAACATGCAAAACAAGGTTCCAGTCTGCATTATCCTGCCTGCACCTGCAGCAGGTGTTCTCTCCCAGTATAATAATAATAATAATAATAATAATAATAATAATAATAATACATTACAAACTTTATTACTGTCATAGACTAGCATAAGATACAAACATGGAAATAAAAAGAGGTTTAGACTTAGAGAGGGAGAAAAGCAAAGAAAAGTGGTTATACCGGTAACTCACATAAAATTGTTGTTGTTGTTGTTGTTGTTAATAATAATAATACAGTTAAGTCCAGTTGCGAACGACTCTGAGGTTGCAGTGCTCATCTTGCTTTACTGGCCGAGTGAGCCGACGTTTGCCTGCAGACAGTTTTTCAAGGTCATGTGGCCAGCATGACTAAGCAGCTTCTGGGGAACCAGAGCAGCACACAGAAACGCCATTTACCTTCCCGCCGGAGTGGTACCTATTTATCTACTTCCACTTTGACGTGCTTTTGAACGGCTAGGTTGGCAGGAGATGGGACCAAGCAACAGGAGCTCACCCCATTGCAGGGATTCGAACCACCGACCTTCTGATTGGCAGGCCCCTAGGCTCAGTGGTTTAGACTACAGCGCCACCCATGTCCCCATTATTATTATTATTATTATTATTATTATTATTATTATTATTATTATTAACACAGCATTACAAACTTTATTATGGTCACAGAGTTGCATAAGATACAAACATGGAGATCAAATAAGGCACATAAGACTTAAAGAAGAGAGGGAGAAAAGCAAATAGTTAAAAGTGGTTAGTTATAACTCACATAAAATTATTATTATTATTATTATTATTATTATTGCAAACTTTATTACGGTCACAGACTAACATAAGATAAAAAACATGGAAATAAAGTAAGGCACATAAGACTTAAAGAAAAATAAAAGCAAATAGTTAAAAGTGGTAATAATAATAATAATAATAATAATAATAATAATAATAATAATAATAATAATTTTTTACCCAGCCCATCTGACTGGGCATGGGCAGCTTCCAACAGAGCACACAAAATCAGCACAACAGAATATCTCCGCTGCCTCTCCAAGCGTCTATTTCCCTTAGCACCCCGATCCTCTCCTCCTAGCGCCTTAATCCTGCACATACGGTACATCCATGGCTGGCGGGGGGGTGGTTGGGGGGGGGTTGTAATATTTTGGGGGTGTTGCTGTGGGTGCGCGTCCTCGGAGATGCCGCGGCCCGACGGCAGGTGGTGCTGGCGCTCAGCCGCAGGAGAGGAGAGGCGCCTCCGCAGCCGCCATTAAACAATAGCTGGGGAAGGCGGAGCGGCGCGCACGGGTGTCCGTCTCCTTTTGGCAAAGCGCTGCGCCGCTCGGGCCAGGCCTGAGGCCGCGGGGAGGGTCGCATCCGGAGCCGGGGAGAGCGGTCAGCACGACCTGGAGCGAGAGGAGGAGCGAGATCGGGAGTGAAAGGAGCGGAAAGAGAGAGGCGCGCGTGTGCGTCTGCGCCCAACCTCGCCAAGGACGCATCTCCGGGGCCCTGCTTCCCTGCCCAGGCGCAGCAAGCAAGGAGGCCGTGCGCCTCGCGAGGTTTTGGGGTTTTTCTTTTTCCTTTTCCTCCCCTTCTTCTTTTCCCCCTCCGGAGCTGCTGCTGCTGCCGCTTGCAGAGGCCGCCGGGCGGAGGAAGGAGCCGCCGGAGCAGCCAGGAGGCGAGGGGAAGAAGGCGCGCGCGCTCCGGGCCTGCTTTGCGGACGCCTTTGGCGCAAGGGGGAGGAAGCGCGCTCCGGATCCGCCGCCGCCGCAGCCCTGCGCCTCGGATCGGGGCCTGACATGATGTTTCCTCAAAGCCGGCACTCGGTGAGGGGGCGGGGGGGGGAGAAGCGAGGGAAAGGGAGTTGGGTGCAAGGAGGGCGAGGGCGCGAGGGATTGGGGTGCCCGGGAGGGGTGGGGAAGGGCGGGGTGCCAGGGGGAGAGCGATTGGGTGCTGAGTCTAAGGGGCGAGGGGGGGGGTTGCGGTCCAAGGAAGGAGTGGGTTGGGGTGCCGGGAGGAGAGGGGCGGAGTGCAAAGGGGAGAGGGATCGAGGAAGGAGAGAAGATTAGGATGGGGTTGGGATGCCAGGGAAGCGAATTTGAGGGGGTAATGGGGAGTCTGAGATGTCGGGGCAGAGGGTTGGGGTGGCCATAGAAGGAAGGATGGGGTTAGGGTGCTAAGGAAAGGGGGAAGAATCGGGGTGCCCAGAGGGGAGGACCGGGGTGCCAGGCGGAAGGGGAATCGGTTGTAAAGAGAGCAAGGGGGCAGGTAGAGGTTGGGGCGCCGGAGGGGAAATTTGGGGGAGGAGTGAGGGGTTTGGGGTGGCAGGGAGGGGAGAGGGGTTTGGGTGTCAAGGAGAGCAGTGGGATGATTGTGGTTCCAAGTAGGGGGGGAGAGGGAGGGGAGGAGGAGGTTGGGGTGCATGGAGAAGGTTGGGGTGCTGAGGGGAAACTCCCCAGGCCGGATCATGTGAGAGAGGGGAGCGGCTGTTGCCTTCCTCCTGCACGTGTCCAGGGCTGGCGGGGGGGGGGGCGGCAGGGGAGAGAAAGTTTCCAGGCTGGCATTTGGCTCAGGAAGTGGAGGGGGGGGTTCGTTGGGTTCCACCTGTGGGGGTTGTGACCCATTGGAGTGCCTTGAGAAATGAGGGAGGGGTCTTTTGGGGAGGGGGTGGCAGCACCATTGGAGGAGAGGAGGAGAGGGGGTTGTTTTTAGTACTGTTACACACAAACACACACACACAGGAGATCTTGGGTGAAGGGTTGCATAGCAAACAAGTTAGTATTATTATCATCATCATTATTATTATTATCGCCCTTTATTTACTCGTTTCCTCAAGGCGATTTGCACATTAGGTAATTTTTAAAAGTGGGGTTTTGTTTTTTAACAAAGCTGCAAGTTTATCTCAAGACTGAATGAAGGGTTGTGAAATAGTTGTGTTAGCTATATTATTGTTTAGCCATGTTATTGTGAAGTTGTGATTAGAGCATCAGGCTGGGACCTGGGGAGAGAGCAGGGTTCAAATTCTCCCACTTGGCCAGGAAGCTCTCTCTCGGGGACCTTGTTGCCCGGCCGCTCCTTCTCAGCACTGTTGCTTGGGATTAAATGAGGGGGGGGGGGAGAGAAACCCCTTTGCCACCTTGAGCTCCTTTGACAGGAAAAAGGGAGAGAAATGCAATAAGTAACTAAAATATCCAAAATATCTGGATCCAAAGGTGCTGGGGTGGAGCCTTGAAAGGCAGCAGATTGGATCGAGATTGCATAGAGATGTGCAACAAGGCTCCCCCTCCTTATTGAAGCATTCTGAGAAAATAAAACCAGGCTCCTCTCCTGTAGAAAACTAGCAAGCCAGGCTGCAGTCTTCATCCTGATGAGCTAGATTTCCATGCAAACGCTTTTTCAAAATAAAATGAAATGGGTGTGTGTGTTTTGGACACACAACCTCCTGCTATGTATGAAGACCCCCTGCTACATCCAGCACCACCCCCTCCTTCCGGAAGCAGTGACCAGCCAGCTTCCTGGGATCGCACAATCACGTCTTTGGATAGCATAGTTCGGGTTAAAAACCCGTGCTGCTTGATTCTGCTGGCTGCGCTTGCCTTCGCCAAACCGGGAGCTCTCTGGGCGTTTTGGGCTACCAGAAGCAAGGAGATTCTTTCCAGGAATTCGCTTTAGAAGTGCTTTTGGTGAGGTGGAAATTTGTGCACACACACACACCCTCCCAATAGGGAAAACGGGGCACTGCCCCACTTTTGAGTCAGATCCAAGGTCCCATCTGGCTGCTCTGACTGGCAGTGGTTTCCCAGGCTTTCAGGCAGAGTTCTCTCCCATCCCCCTTCCTGGAGATGCTACGGTGGGGAGGGGGTCACCCCTGGGCCCGTCTGAAGGCAAGCCAGGTGCTCTTCCATGGAGCGGGATCTCCTCCCCACAAGTATAACCCAAGACACCAGTCCTCATGGTTCTGAGCGAGAAGCAAATAGGAATCTTGTGCTGTTAATCTAGCTCAGTGTGGCTGACCATTTGACTGGCAGTGGGTCTCCAGATTCGGGTAGGGGGTATTCCCAACCCTGCCTGGGGTGTAAGGGGAGGGGCAGTTACCTCTGGTGGGGGGGGCACATCGTGCTCCTCCTGGGGTAGTTCGCTCACCTTTGGTCCCCACCCTGCACTCGGCTCTCACCTGCGGCTCCAAGAAGCAGCCACAATCCCGGGAAATGCCTTCCAATGGCCGGCTAAACCAGGGGAGGGGAGCTGATGGGTCTCAGGCCCTCGCTGAGTTAGGGGCTTCTTCCCCTGCATGCAAAGACAGGATGGAGCGGACGAGACCACGAGTGTGTCCAACGGTCAAGGAGGCGATTTCTGTAAAGTGAGGGGCAGGTGAGGCTTGTCCACCTGGGAAGGGAGCCCATCTCGGAGAAGGAAACCTCTGACCCTAAACCTCCGCTGCTTTGCGGGATATCTTCGGGAGAAGAAACGTCTCAGGAGTAAACCCTACACAAATCTGGAGCGGAGTCCCTAAGGCGGTTGGGTGGCATCTTGTCCGCCTCCTTCCAGCAACTCCTGCACCCAAACTTGTGCCAAACGTCTTGCTCGGCTTTCCTTTGGACCCCATCTTTGAAGCCGAGAGGGGTGTTTTGTCATCTGGGCAGCCCAGGACCACCATACACAATTGCCCACCGGCAAGGATTGTCCTGAAATCTGGGAAGCTGTGTTGATTCTGGGTTTGAGAACCTTGAAAGCGGCCCTCCAGCTGCCTTGGCCTGACCCCCAAGGGCCCCACCTTTCATCGAGCCTGCTTTCACCTCCTTTGGGTATTTTGGCCCAGCTAGAATCTGTCCGTCGAATCCTGATAATGCTTCTTCCGTGGATGTAACGTCAGAGAGGAACGTTAACTTCCGTTGCGCCACATTAGCCTCTGCCCCCCACCCTGCTGGCATGCGGCCCCCGCAAGCCTTTCTAGAAAGGAATCCGGCCCTTAGGTTGTGCCCCTGACACAGAGACCATAGAACCATAAAGTTAGAAGGGACCAAAAGAGCCACCTGTTATTGTTATTATTAGTAGTAAAGGTAAAGGTACCCCTTACCATTAGTTCCAGTCGCGGACGACTCGGGTTGTGCGCTCATCTCGCTCTATAGGCTGAGGGAGCTGGCATTTGTCCGCAGACAGCTTCCAGGTCATATGACCAGCATGTCTAAGCTGCTTCTGGTGAACCAGAGCAGCGCATGGAAATGCTGTTTACCTTCCCGCTGGTGCGGTACCTATTTATGTACTTGCACTTTGACGTGCTTTCAAACTGCTAGGTTGACAGGAGCTGGGACCAAGCAGCGGGAGCTCACCCCGTCGTGGAGATTCGAACCGCCGACCTTCTGATCGGCAAACCCTAGGCTCTGTGGTTTAGACTGCAGCGCCACCCACGTCCCATTATTAGTAGTACCGGTAGTTGCATTTATATCCCAACTTTCGTCCAAGGAGCTCTAGGTGGCATGCATGATTCTCCTCATTTTATCCTCGCAACAACCCTGTGAGGTAGGTTAGGCTGAGGGTCTGTGGCTGGCACCCGAGGTCACCACCCAAGTGGGGATTCGAACTTTGGTTTCCCAGGACCGCTCGCTGCTACAACATCCTGGCTTTTGCAAGCAGTGCATTATACAACGCATTATATATACCGTATATAGTGTGGCCTCTTTGCAGTGCAGGAATCGCAAGATTTTTAACCGTACATAGCATATATTTACTACTGCCGCTGTTGACTGTACTCATAGACGCCAGCAAATTTGATGGGGAGGAAACACTCTTACCCACAGCTTCCACCAATTTGGAGTTCGAAATCTGGAATCAGCACCTATTGATCTGTGCCAGTGACGTCACACATTCCCAGCAGCACAGTATCCACCTCCCCTTGTGTGATGGCGGGGCAAGAAGTTTTACGGAAACCTGGCTGGGGACAGGGAGATAATTCGGCGCCTAATTATTTCCCTGGTTTTCGTTCCTTGGGTTAAGTAAGGAAGATGGGGGAGATCTTCTTCCAAGCTTGCCTATTGCCCATCTCTGCCGTTGCCAAATGGTTAAAATAATGGTTATATTCCAGGGTTCTTCGCACTTGCCCCAGCAATTGAAGTTCACAACGTCAGATTCCTGTGACCGGATTAAGGATGAGTTCCAGCTGCTGCAAGCTCAGTACCACAGGCAAGTTTGGTTTTGACTCCCTTTGCGGAAAACGGCAAGTTCTTATTAATGGTTACGTCAGTTTTTTATTATAATAATAATAAATCACGGGAGAGATGAGGAGCCTCAGCCCTGAGGACTAAATGTGGCCCTCTGGACGCCACGATCAGGCCCCCTGCAATTCTCCCAAGGCCACGCCCCTCTTCCTAAGCCACCTCCCGAACCTAAGCTGTGTCCTTTACTTCCAACTATTCCGCTTGCATCCCTCGATGGAGGATAGATTGACATGTCTGTGTAGGAACCAGCCTGCGGTGGTTAAAACGGATTAATTAATTTATTTTGAAATCACTTCTGTTGATTTTTACAAATACAAAGTACAGACGAACAAAACAAAAAAGACCCACATATCTATATAAAGAGATTCTCTGAATCTCTGGACTTCCCCTCCACGGAGTCTCGTTTTAAACAGCTACAACTGCAGATTCATTCATACTCCAATTTTTATGCCAAACCATGTTCTCCATAATAATTCCTGCACTACAAGTGAAATCAAAACCCTGCTCTCGTTTCCATCTGCTTACAGTGGCCTCCTAAGTAACTTATAATTTTTTCCCCTAGTGTTTCTGAGTTTTCCCATCAGTTTTGCCATCTCGGCATAGTCCATCAGTTTGGTTTGCCATTCTTTTCTGGTAGGGACTGTTATTTTCCTTCCATCTCTGGGCTAGTAGCATCTGGGCAGCTGTTGTTCCATACATAAAAAGTCTTTTCTGCTCTTTTGGTATATTGGTACCCGTAATTCCTAACGCAAAAGCTTCTGGTTACTCACCACCCCACACATTTTGGCTTCTTGCCCTGTCTGCTATTGGCAGGCGGCCCTTGGAAGCTTGCCCAGGAGGGAATCCGGCCCTTGGGGTGGGAAAGTCTCCCCTCCCCTGCAGGTGGCCCTCGATTGCTATAGCAGCGGCATGATTTGGGGGCTCAGAGGAGCACCGGTATCTGAAAATTAGGCAGGTGAAAACGACCTCAGAGCAGGGATTCCTGGAAGGCGGCTCCTGTTGATATTTTATAGGATGTCCGTTCTTAGATGTAAAAGGTGTGTTGTTGTTCTTCTTAGCGGTGATCTCTCTCTCTTTCTCTCCCCCCCCCCTTGTTCCTCCATTGCGCTCATTTCCCCCCAACCCAACCTGCAGCCTAAAATTGGAGTGCGACAAGCTCGCCAGCGAGAAGTCGGAGATGCAGCGCCACTACGTGATGGTATGTTTCGCACTCGCGGCCGAGCGCTCGCAGAGGAGGGGGCATGGGCGGGAGATGGAAAAGCCGCAAGGGGTTGGGGGGGGGCGGACACAAGATCAATGCCCTGACGGGTGACTCAAAACTAGCCTTTAACTCAGGCATCCACAAACTCGGCCCTCCAGATGTTTTGGGACTACAATTCCCATCATCCCTGACCACTGGTCCTGTTAGCTAGGGACGATGGGAGTTGTAGTCCCAAAACATCTGGAGGGCCGAAGTTTGGGGGTGCCTGCTTTAACTCCTCCTTCCCTTGGAAAGCTCTGCTCGGACCACAAGACCCATTGTATTGTCAAAGCTGGCTGGGGCTTCTGCAGTGCAAAGCAGGAGCCATGTACCATGGAGCCCTTTAAAAGTAAAAGTAAGATTCTAGTCCTCATCATTCCGTAGCAAGTGTGTGGTTTGTTTGGAAATAGCAGCATAAGAAACTGCCTTGAACCAAGTTAGAAAGATTCTTCCTCAGGCTCAATTTTGCAGCTCCCCCGCATTTCAGGCAACGGTTTTTCTCCCCAGCCCTGTCTTGAGACACTGCTAGATTGAATCTGAGCCACGAATGCGAATTGAGACGGAGGATTCCCCCCCCCCCAACATCTCAGTTCATTCAAGAGCACCTGGAGGGGGGGCTGAACTGTACCAATAATATTATAATAATTTATTATTTATACCCTACTGCCAACAGAATTAAAAGCACAATAAAACATCAAACATTAAAAACTTCCCTAAACAGGGCTGCCTTCAGATGTCTTCTAAAAGTCAGATAGCTGTTTGCTTCCTTGACATCTGACGGGAGGGCGTTCCACAGGGTGGGTGCCACCACCAAGAAGGCCCTCTGCCTGGATTCCTGCAACTTCACTTCTCGCAGGGAGGGAACTGCCAGAAGGCCCTCGGAGCTGGACCTCGGTGTCTGGGCTGAACGATGGGGGTGGAGACGCTGAGGGCCTTCTGGCGGTTCCCTCACTGCGAGAAGCAAAGCTACAGGGAACCAGGCAGAGGGCCTTCTCGGTGGTGGTGCCCGCCCTGTGGGGAAACCCAGCCGGATGGGCGGGGTACAAATAAATTATTATTATTATTATTATTATTATTATTATTATTATTATTATTAACACACCCCATCTCTGCCCAGGCAAGCAAGAGGCACGGTCAGAATTCTAGGAGACTTGTTAATCTCAGGGCTGTGGGTTTGAGTCCCACACCGGGCCAAAGATTCCTGCCTCACAAGGGGGTTGGGGTAGATGACCACCCGGGGTCCCTTCCGATTCTACAATTCCATGGTTCCATGACAACATTTCAGGTCAGGCAAAGCACTTGGGGCAGGAAGCAGAGTTCCTGGACCTGTGATTCCCCTTTTCCTGTGGTAGGGATTTGGTCTCAATATTAGCAGGTTGTTAAAAGTATGGATAATATTAGTTTTGAATTTGAAAAATACCAAAAATGCAGAGACATGATTGAGGATGATTATCTCTAGACATTTGGAATATGGGAAGTCCCAAGAATTTTTTTATAATTGGAATATATAATTGGTGTCTTGTTATTATTGCAATTTGGACTGATTTGATTTGATTTGTCGCTCATTGGAAGATTGTTATTGAAAATAAATAAATTTTATAACCCAAAAAAGAGAGTACTTTTTGGAAAGGTCTGCCAACCAAAAAAGAAGACAAAATTGGCTATTGAAAAGGGAAGGAGGGTCAGATTCGGTAGGATAGAAATAGCGGCTTGGGGATAAAGCATTGGATTTCTAGTCTTAAGGACTAGAAACTTAAAGAGAGCATGTGGGGCTATGTTTGGTGGGATCTCTTGGGGCGGAATTTCGCTCAGTGCCCCAAATTGGTGCTTTTGTTTGCAAAACGGTTATTGAAAGGTTTTCAATTAGCGTAATTTAGGCTGAGCGGATTGTGTGTGTGTGTGTGATTCCAGTCCGATGGCTTTTTATTTCCCTCCGCCAAGGTGTCATTAAGGGCGGCTGAAAAGATTTCCAGAGCTCCAGCCGAGCGTTGGCGCTTCCCCTGGAACGGCGAGATAAGAGGGAGATGAATTTTATCTGCATCTCCCAGGAAACTATCAGCTATAGAAAGCGGGTGGGGGTGGTGAGAACAAAGCAAAAAATAGGAGAAAAAGCCAAACCACCAACTGATTCCACGTGCGGCAGAGTTCTGCAGAGGCAGCATAGAAGTCACAAAGAAGGAATCTCCCTTTTTGTCTTTTTGAAAAAGGTCCTAGTCCTCATGAAGGTGGAATTGGATTCGCTTGGAATTTTTTTCCCATTCGCCTCCTTTAAGAGGACGGCTGCCCTTGCTTGCAATGTGGTTTCCAAGAACACCCCCCCCCAAATAAAATAAAATGGGATTATATCATTAAAACCTTGACCGGCAAATCCACTTGCACAGTGGGACGTCTGGATGTCCTCTATGTGCCCCCCTGGGGGGAAAAACTATTCCGGAGCGTCCCCTAACACTCTGGAGCAAATTTGTAGTGGTGGTGGTGCTGAGGGATGGCAAGAGAGATGTACAAGCGTCCTCATAGAACCACAAAAAAGTTAAAATCTGTCTTAATAATAATATTTATTTATTTATTTATTTATTTATTTATTTATATCCCGCCCGTCTGGCTGGGTTTCCCCAGCCACTCTGGGCAGCTTCCAACAGAATATTAAAATACAATAATCTATTAAACATTAAAAGCCTCCCCAAACAGGGCTGCCTTCAGATGTCTTCTAAAAGTCTGGTAGCTGTTTTTCTCTTTGACATCTGGTGGGAGGGCATTCCACAGGGCGGGCGCCACTACCGAGAAGGCCTTCTGCCTGGTTCCCTGTAACTTGGCTTCTCACAGCAAGGGAACCGCCAGAAGGCCCTCGGAGCTGGACCTCAATGTCTGGGCTGAACGATGGGGGTGGAGACGCTCCTTCAGGTATACACTGGACTGAGGCCATTTAGGGCTTTAAAGGTCATCGCCAACACTTTGAATTGTGCTTAGAAACGTACTGTCTAATATATGATGGATATTGACAAGCTGGAAGGTTGAGTCTGGAACCCAAGCCTAATGAGGAACGGTTGAAGGAGCTGGGAATGTTTAGCCTGGGAAAGGGGAGACAGAGGAGATAGGAGAGTCCACTATCAAATATCTGAAGGGAAGAGGGAACAAGCTTATCTCCTGCTGCTCCAAAGGGCAGGGCCCCGAACCTACGGGTTGAAATTGCAAGAAAGGGAGATTCCAGCTAAACCCTAGGGAGAGCTTTCTGACGGTAAGAGCCATTCACCAGTGGAACAGGCTTCCTCAGGAGGTGGTGGGCTCACACCTCTTTGAGTTTTGTAAGCAGAGGTTGGCCGTCTGTCTGTCTGTCGGGGAGTCTTGACTCCCGTATCGCAAGGGTTTGGGCTAGAGACGCAGGGGCCAGCAAATTTTCCAGCAGGGGACCGGTCTGCTGTTCCTCAGACGTTGTGGGGGGCCGGACTATATTTTTTGGGGGGGGGGAATGAATGAATTCCTATGACCCACAAATAACCCAGAGATGCACTTTAAATAAAAGCACACATTCTACTCATGTAAAAACACCAGGCAGGCCCCACAAATAACACAGAGATCCATTTTGAATCAAAGGGCCCATTCTACTCATGTAAAAACACGCTGATTCCCGGACTGTCCGCGGGCCGGATTGAGAAGGCGATTGGGCCGGATCCGGCCCCCCGGGCTTTAGTTTGCCTACCCATGGGCTAGATCAGGCATCCCCAAACTGCGGCCCTCCAGATGTTTTGGCCTACAACTCCCATGATCCCTAGCTAACAGGGATGATGGGAATTGTAGTCCAAAACATCTGGAGGGCCAAAGTTTGGGGATGCCTGGGCTAGATGATCCTGGGGGGGGGGGAGAGGTTCCCCTTCCAACTCCGCGATTCTTAACGGTGCCCCGCAGGCACGAAACATTTCGCCAGCGGAACAAGTCTATTCCGGCCAAATGAATTTATCGTTTGCTGCTGCTGCTATGATTTGCTGTCATTAGCCTAGTTCACAACAAAACAAAGAGACGCAGAGATCTGCCATGTGGTTATCTGGATTATATATGGGGTGAGCCTTGAAAGTCTTGATCCATGCAAACTCTTTCTCACGAACGTCTCATAACAGTAGCAAAGTGGAACTTCCAAGTACAGGGTTGGTGTATCTGAAATAGCCGAAGGATGGAGGTGAGGAGCCAGGGGAAGGCTAAGGTAATTCTGATCCTATTTCGCCGTTGTTGTTTTCCTTCCTCAAATCCTAACTCTTCCTCTCCATTTTCCTCTGCCCCTTCCAGTACTACGAGATGTCCTATGGGCTCAATATTGAAATGCACAAACAGGTAAGGCGTATCTTTCTAGTCCTCGTGGCGATTTACCCTTAACTCAGCCTGTCCCCAGACCTCAGTGTCCATTAGCTGAAGCAGCCCCTCTGTTCTCTCCCTGTAGGGAAGAATGAAGCAAGTCCGTTTTTGACTTAGGAGCCTGCAGAATTTATTTATTTCTTAAAAAAATAATGCTCCCCCCCCCCCAAAAAAAAACAAATGCATATTTGTGTGCATTTTGTCCTTAAAATACTCATTTTTGCATACCCTTTCCCTCCTAAAATGCAGTTTGGGCACACTTTTCTCTTAAAATATACTGGGATTTTTGCATCAATGGTGAAAGCATTCAGTTTTCCAATAAAAAGATTAAGTGGTCTTCCTTCCCTGACTTTACGCTGGTTAGTTTCACCGTATATACCACATCCCATATTTCTGATATCAAATCCTCTAAGTCAAACGTTTATGATGACCTTGTAAAATAAGCCAGTGTCTACAATCCCTGTATTCCAGGGATAAGGCTTGTGAGTTCATAGGTGAGGTGAGATTAAGTCACAAAAGTGGCTAGTGTACATTTCCCCCCAAACTGGTGCTTCCAGATGTTTTGGGCTGCACCTCACATCAGCCCCAGCCTGCACCGCTGCCACCCCGGTGTTTGAAAGACTGAGTTGGCATCTTTTCAATCTGTGTTCCTTCTGTCTTCTCGTTGAACCTTTCTGTCTTCCATGTGAGGCTGAAATCTTTTTTGTCTTCACGTTGACTCTTTCTGTCTTCCATTTCAGGCCGAAATTGTCAAGAGGTTAAACGGGATCTGTGCTCAAGTGTTGCCCTATCTTTCCCAAGAGGTAACTCTTCTCTCCCTCCTCCTTCTCCTTCTTTCTTGCAAATGGGGGTGCAAGGGAGAATAGGGGTGGATTTCATCACTGAAAAAACAAAAATGTCCCCCACCACTTTCTTTAGCAACTTCATCTTTCCTAAGGAGGGCAGACTTCGCTCAGCTTGCTTTTGGGCTTGGTGACATCATTGGGAGTGTGACAGGGCATCGACCCCATTCCTTCTCTACCTACCAACCCGAATGCCTCCTGTCCTTCATCCCATACCTGACACACTAAATAACAGTGTGCTGGACACCAGTGCTCCTGGGAAATTGAGTTTCCCAGGGCACCTGAGAACTCCGCAGGGACAATAGGGTGCCATGGGAACTGCACCTCCCAGGGCTCCTTGCATGCTCACAAACACACCCCAGGCCTTCCTCTCCAATAGGACGGTTAGATTTCGGGGCGCCTGATATCCCGACTGAGTATTTGGGCATGATGGGAAACCGCACACCCCAGGGCTCCTTGCTGATGTGCAGAGGCTCCGTCTACTTCTGAGCCAGAGGTGAACGTCTTGGGAAGACCTGGCGTTCTGCTTGCAACACGGCTGGGTGTAAAGGAGCTCGAGAAATCCGCATTCCCGACTCCCGGGCAAATATCGTCCTCGCTCCGGCATTTATTTTGGCTCGACTGCTCCCAAGTCCCTCTTTGAAACGGTTCCGTCCGTTTTATCTCCACGCATCCCTTGCTATACCCCTTGTTCCTGGACCTCCTTCCTGCCCCACCAGTGGAATATGTGTGTGGTTTTGTTTTTTTGGTTTGTTTTTTTGTTATTTGCTTTCTATTTCTCCAGCATCAACAGCAGGTCCTCGGAGCCATTGAGCGAGCCAAGCAAGTGACGGCGCCGGAACTCAACTCTATCATCCGGGTCCGTGGCGTTCCGTACGGGAACTGGGCGGTGGGTAGGCGGGAAGAGAATTGGCGTTCCTTCCGCTGAGAGGGAGGATAGCATAGTGGTTAGCGTTGGGCTAGGACTCGGGGGGGGAGCCTACTTTGATAATTAAAAGGGGGAGGAGCCATGCACTTTGCTTTTTTGCTTCTTGCTGAGAATGTGCAAATGAATCACTATTGATTATTGCTTATTATTATTATTATGATTATTATTATTAGTGCTTTTTTTCTTGGGGGGTGCATACCCCTAAACATCTTGTGAATCTTTGTACTTTTGCCCGTTTACTGTATTTATCTTCCACAATTTGAACTATAAAATGGTGGTTTTCTTGAGTCAAAATGAGAGTACCGCTAAACATTATTTTTTTGAAAGAAAAAAGCACTGGTTATTTTTATCATTAATACCGTGGTACCTCGGTTGTCGAACAGGTCGGCTCCCAAACGCCGCAAACCCAGAAGTGAGTGCTCCGGTTTGCGAACTTTTTTCAGAAGCCGAACGTCCAGCGCGGCTTCCGATTGAGCGCGGGAAGCTCCTGCAGCCAATCGGAAGCCGTGTGTTGATTTTTGGATGGTTCCAGGAGTTGAATGGACTCCCAGAACGGATTAAATTTGACAACCAAGGTACCGCTGTACCTGGATTCCTGTGTTGTAAACTCCAACCTGGAGGGGATATGGGCGGACACCTACAGCCCCCAAGGTTTACTTGTTTAAAGCAAACTTTGCCTCCCAGGGGTTTTGGACTACAGCTCCCATCAGCCCCCAGTTTCATACTGGCTGGAGCGGCTGAGAGTTGTAATCTGAAGCCCTCGATAGTATCCGTCGCCTTCTGAATGAGTCACTGCTCTGGGGAGGCCTCTTCGTTGGATATGGTCCTCACTTTCCTGGGCAGCAAGCGCCATTCGGCTCCGCTTCCGAAGCAGAAGCTGTCCCAACGACTCCGTCATGCTTGGGGCCAAACTCTGAAAAGAGTCTGAAACCGGGGACTCGTGCAGGGAGGCGATAGGCATCCTCGAGGGGGGGTGTCGCCCTGCTGCGCCTCTCACTTGCTCTCGCCGCACTTGATGTGCCGCATGTATCCACTCCTTTAGCGGAGGCAGGCAAGGCAGAACAGTGACTCATTCAGAAGCTCAACGGGCAACCTCTTATGCAGGCGGGTGCATTGAGCTATTTTGAGCTATGGGTTACTTGTCATGTTGTTATCCCGGTTTCTGGGTAGCGGGGCATGGCTCCCAGCCGTTTTATCCTGGTGGCAACCCTGTAGGTCAGAGCTAAGAGGGCTCGCTGGCACCTCCAGGCGGTTGCTGAACTACCTCCCGCCTCAGCAAGCATGCCCAGTGGTCAAGGGTGATGGGGTTTGTAGCCCAACAACCTCTGGGGAGCTACCAGGGTGGGGGCCACCCCTGCTGGGTAGACTGAGAAAAGTAGCAAGCAACTCGGTGTAAACACAGCACGGACTGGGGAATGACACCAACCTTTCGATTGCTTTCTTTTGGCATTCTTGCGCCCCCTGACAACATCAGCAAGGAGCCCTGGGATGCTCAGTTTCCCATGGCACCTAAATTTGAAGTTTGTTAGTATACATGCCTATCGTTCCCCCCCCCCCAACTCTCCCTTTCCCATCTTCCTTTGCCCTCTTTTTAAAAGTACAAGCCACCATGCCCCACCTTGGCTCAGCGAGTCGCGATCCTTGTCTAGTTGCCATCAAAGTCTTCCCTCTCCAGACTGGCCGCCCAGAAGAAGAACTGTTTTGTCTGCCCCACCCAAGAATAGCGCTAACAAAAGCCAGGGTAGATTTGATTTAAATCACTAGTCAGTAAGACTTGATTTAAATCTTTTTTCTTACAGAAAGACTCATTTTTTGCTGGTATAATCTTAATACTTACCACCAGATGAAAATTTCATTTTTAGAATAATAAATTTTCAGAGTAGCTTTTACAGCTTTATCAAAAATGACTGAATTTGGTTATACTATTAGAAATACGTACAGGTGAAACTTGGAAAATTAGAATATCCTCGAAAAGTGCATTTATTTCAGTAATGCAACTTATTATTATTTATTTTTCTTTTAATTTTTACAAATGCTTTCTTTTGGAAATTCCACAGTAATAAAACAAATAATAACAATTACAACAAATAAAGGCTTGGCATATCTTGTTTTGCATGTCATGCATCTACTGTATCTCATATATTGGTTTCACCTTTTAAGTTCCGTTACTGAAATAAATGCACTTTTCGACGATATTCTAATTTTCCGAGTTTCACCTGTAATCCGGGACGGTCTTGGGAGAATTGGCAGCCGGGTGCCAGGCAGAACTGGGCTGGGCCAGCTATTTCGAAGCCCTCGACCGCCCTTGAGTGTGCCATAATTGCAGGATACTTTGCTGTGCTGAGGCGCGCTTCTAATAATAATTATTACTATTTATTATTTATACCCCCCCCAAAAAAAAAATCTGGCTGGGTTTCCCCAGCCTCTCTGGGCGGCTTCCAACAAAATATTAAAATACAGTGGTCTGTTAAACATTAAAAGCTTCCATAAATAGGGCAGCTTAACAGCTCATGTGTGATGGGAGGCAGCTTACGGGGAGCAGAGGTTATAAAAACGGACCAGAGAGGATCTAGTACTGCCATGCCTCGGAAGTCGAATGGATTCTGTTCCCGGAAGTCCGTTCGGCTTCCAGAACGTTTGGAAACCCAAGGCGCGACTTCCGATTGGCTGTAGGAAACCCCTGCAGCCAATCGGAAGCCCTGCCGGACGTCTGGGTTCCAACAGAACGTTTGCAAACCGTAACACTCACTTCCAGGTTTGTGGCGTTCAGGAGCCAAAACATCCTAGTACCAAGGAGTCCGGGAACCAAGATACGACTATATTTCAATCTGCTTTTTCGCCATTTCACATGCTGCTCAGAAAACTCCGAGGTTTTCCAAACTGGATAGGGTTTAGATTTTTTTTTAATTCAAAAAATTGCTGAGGGTAGCAAAGTCTCTCCCTCCTTCCCTGGGGATCTCGGGCCACCGAGCGCTTGGCTCATCGGGGAAATTGTACCTTGGATATTTCCTGGGGCGGCACCCCCCCCTCTGGCGTTTCCAAGTAAAATGTGGCTCCTGTGAACACAAGTTATTGGGGACCACAAGATCTTAAAAGAGGCCTTTTTCCTTTTCCCTGCAGACGGAAGAAACTTTCAGGTGTAGGACCTGCAACAAAGTGTTGCAGTGTAGTTTGTCGCTGTCCGGGATTCTGACCCTTCCCAAGATTCTCCATCCTGTTAACTCCCCCTCTTCCCCCCCCCAATGTTTTCCATTCTCCACCCCACATCAGTTGATGAACATGCCACGACTACTGTGCATGCCCAGGCCTCGTTTCGATGTCTGGTTGGGGGTGCCCTCCTGTTAACTTGCATTTGCAAACTTTTGGGCAAACTTGGGGGTTCCTTCGGAGTCTGCCTACAACTCCCTCTTGGTGGCAGGTGGTGCTGTTCGGGGGTCAAAACTTCGCCATCCCTGATGCTTCACCTGAACCAGGAACAGGGCCCCCCGGGTGTTGTTGTACTACAATTCCCATCACTTGCAACTGGTGCTCATGGAAGATGGACTTTGTAGTCCAGCAAAATTGGGAAGGCCATCCCAGAGCTTTTTTAAAAAAAACGAAGCATGCTCCCTCTGCTGTAAAAATATTGCATTTTGCCCGCATGTAACCAGAAGTGATAATGTGATTGGTTGTTTTTTTTGCAGAGGTGTTTTGCAGGCCGCTCTCTCTTTGCAAGCTCCACTCACCCATCCCTTTGCCCCCTCCCCTCTTTCTCTGCTTTCTCGTTTCCCTACAGCAGCAGCTCCAAGCTCACCAGCTCTCCCAGCTCCAAGCTCTCGCCTTGCCCTTGACCCCACTGCCCGTGGGGCTGCAGCCCCCGTCGCTCCCGGCCGTCAGCGCCAGCAGTGGCCTGCTGTCGCTGTCCGCCCTCGGCTCGCAAGCTCACCTCTCCAAGGAAGACAAGAACGGCCACGACGGTGACACCCACCAGGACGAAGATGGGGAGAAGTCGGATTAGACCCGGTTTGGGCGGGGGTGGGGTGGGGATCCGGGATCCGGGGGGGCGGTGGCACAAAGGGGGAAAGGTCAGTAAAAGTTGTGGTATCCACTCTGGCTAGCGCTCGGTGGACCTGTTGGTGTTGTTTGGTGGAGGGCGTGGTGGGGGAGGAGCTTGCCTGCCCCGCCCACCTCTGCAGCAATAACGTTTTTGGGTCTCTCCCCTTTTGGAATTCCAGCCCCCCCATTGCCGGAGCAATTTTACCCAGAGGCACAATCCTAATCGCTCTGCAAGGAATTGCAGGTGACCGCCACCCTGATTCATTTTTAGTTTCTGCACGGGAATGCTTGCATCGAAACACTAGCTTCCCTCAACAAACCCCCCTCCCCCCGCCAGCGGCTTGCACTCTGTGTATGCTCCAGGGCCACCCATAACCGCTTGCTGTTCCTCGCCTAGCGTGGCAGAAGTCCAAACAGCGGCGTTGGGAGCCTTTGGGGGGCAATGAGTGACCTGGCTTTGTGCAGAAGGGAGGGGGAGATCGTCCCAAGCCGCCGGACGAGAGAGGCTGCTTTTTTTGAGTTTTTACAAAGTGGAGAACAACTGGTCTTGGCAGGTAGCAGGGGGGTGGGAATCAGGCCGTAGGTGGGGAATCATCATGGGGTGGCTAAATGCTTTGTAGTAGATCGGGGAAAGTTTCCGAGTCCTGGTTGTCCCAACAGCGAAAAGGAACCCCAAAAATTTACCCTCTTCACATCTAGTCATTTTGAGACCCACCTGGAAGACCTCCCTGTTTTAGGTGACCGATGGTGCAGTCCTAACTGGGTCTACTCGGAAGCAAATCTTATTCAGGAGGGCTTGCTTCCAGGTAAGGGATTAGGATTCCAGCTTAACAAATTGAATAAACAAGAAGTCCAGGGGGTCACTAGTGCAGCACACACTGTCCCGTCGGGAGCTCTTACGGCACCCACAAAAGGTCTCCGTAAATAGCCCCCTCAAAAAATTGTACTGTGCGATAAACTGTTTGCTCTTCTTGCCCAGTTTGTGCTTCTACGGGTTCGGCTCTGCGGGCAGCCAATTTTTTACTATGCCGCACTCCTTTCCGCAACCCTTTCACGCCCCCAGAATCCATGCTCAAAATGGCTTGCGAGCCCTGCGTTAAATGGCACGGTTCGAATCCCCGCGATGGTGTGAGCTCCCGTTACTCGGTGCTAGCTCCTGCCAATCTAGCAGTTCGAAAGGATGCCAGGGCAAGTAGATAGACTTATAGAGTTGGAAGGGACCACGAGGGCCATCCAGTCCAACCCCCTGCCAAGCAGGAAACACCATCAAAGCATTGTTGACATATGGCTGTCAAGCCTCTGCTTAAAGACCTCCAAAGAAGGAGACTCCACCACACTCCTCGGTAGCAAATAAATAGGTACCGCTGCGGCGGGAAGGTAAACGGCGTTTCCATGCGCTCTGGTTTCCATCACGGTGTCCCGTTGTGCCATAAGCGGTTTAGTCCTGCTGGCCACATGACCCGGAAAGCTGTCTACGGACAAATGCCAGGTCCCTTGGCCTGAAAGCGAGATGAGCGCTGCAATCCCATAGTCGCCTTTGACTGGACCTAACCATCCAGGTGTCCTTTACCTTTACCAAAGTGTTAGGAAATGCGGCCTGCAGGGTGCGGCTTGTGGGGTAGAGACAATCGTTGGCGCTGCTCCCCAAGTTGCATCAGGCTCTGGTCTCCAAGCCCCCCCCCTTTTGCTGCCGCCCTTGAAGTTCTAGTAAGAAAGCAGAAAAAATAGCTCCCATCGGACTCCTGAGCACTAATATTTGCCGCACGTGATGCTCTCCTAACCACCAAACTGGAGAGGAAGTGGCTTGAGGAACGGAGAACTGTGCTTTGATGTTTTGCTAAACCGGGGGTCAGACCTTGTGGGTGGCCAGACTATATTTTTGGGGGGGGGGATGAATGAATTCCTATGCCCCACAAATAACCCAGAGATGCATTTTAAATAAAAGGACACATTCTACTCATATAAAAACACCAGGCAGGCCCCACAAATAACCCAGAGATGCATTTTAAATAAAAGGACACATTCTACTCATGTGAAAACACGCTGATTCCCAGACCGACCGCGGGCCGGATTGAGAAGGCGATTGAGCCGTATCCAGCCCCCAGGCCTTAGTTTGCCTACCCATGTGCTAAACCTTGAGCGTGCATCGCTTCTGCTTAACCTGGGAAGGAAGAACCTTCGGGGGCTGGTGGCGGCCCCTGGGACTTCTTCGTTTGGCCCCCTGGAAGTCTCCCCAACCCGCGATCCTTTGCTGACCCTGTTCCGCCCAATTCTCGAGCCAGTTTGGCCCGGCTGGAAGGTGCCCTCCGATAACACTTCCCGCTTGCCTTGATTGAGAGGGTGGGTGGTGGGTGTCAAAACTAGCCCACTGCCCGCTTGCCCTGTCCAGTTTCGCCTCTGGCCCCGCCCACCAGCAGGTTGCAATCCCGCCCCCAGATGGGAATTGTCCCTCAAGCTGCCAGCAAAGAGAAAAGGTGGGCTGAGCTGATTCCCGAACGCCGCCTCTGTTGTGTGTGGCACTTCGCATGCGCCAACAAGCACCTAGGAAGTTTTTTGCCCACCCTAGCGTTTCTTCCCGCGCTCGCCCCGTTGCCCGTCGAGAACCTCCATTATCCGCAAGACGTCTCTGGTTCGAATTTGATCCATGCGGCAACTCCCCATTGTTTAACTTTCCCACCATTCCTGCGCATAGCGGCTCCCACAAGCGATTTCTTTTTCTCTCTCTCAATGCACATGTTCTTAAGATTCCTTCCCTGCTGGTGCAGTTTTAAGTCAATGAGCACCTTTTTGTCATTTTTAATTTTTAATTTTGCATGTGTCTTGTTTTTAAGGTAGCACAGAATCGAAATTTTTTTATATATATCTATATCTATAAATATATAAATATATTCATCCCATATTCCTCCTTCCGGGTGACTTTTGACGTGGTGTCGGTTTCCCTTCCCCCAAACACCCCCTTCCTTATCTGTGACCCACATTCTTGCAAATCTAGGTTCTTCCCAGTATCCCAGCGGCTGACGTCCTTTTCCTTATTACTTCCACCCCACTCCCCGAAGGTTTGAGTTGTGGGAAAGGGGAGGAGGGTGCTGAGGGGAGAAAAATAAAAACAATTCTCAACCCCCTCCTCACTTTTTAATGTTTTTGTTTTCAACTCCTTGTTGTTGTTTTGAAAAGGATACTGCAACTTCGTCTTCTCTTTCTGTAAGCTAGCTTGACTCTCTGTCCCCACCCCCCATTTAATGAAAGAAATTTTAAGACAAAAAAGAGAGAAATTTTCGTGTTTGTATATATTCCTTTAGAGGAAGAGAGGAGAAAAAAGGAAGAAAGGAAAGGAAAAAAAAAAACTTTGTTTGCTTCATGTGTTTATTAATCACTTGACCTATATATTAAGAGGAACTGAGAGAAATTAATTCTGTATTAAGGGTGTCTTAGCTGTGCCTTTTTCAAATAAAAGAAATCAGATGGTTGGATAAAACGGCAGCCTTTTTTTCTCGTGTCGACTGTTTGTTGCCACCAGAGGGAGCCAAAACCTCACCTCAGGATCCGCTAGAGCTCCTCCTAATGGGCTGATGGTGCTGCTGCAGCTTCTGCCTGGTTGGCTGTCAGGCGTCGGAAATGAGCCAATGGGTGTCCTCCTGGCTGTCAGGTGACAGCAATGAGCCAATGAGTGTTCTTTTGGTCCTATATAGCCTCAGGCTGAATCTTTAGCTCCTGGGCCAGTTATCCCTTGAGAGAAGATGGGCGTAGACTGCCTCCTCTCGTATCAGACAGGAAATCTGGAAACTGGGACGCCCAGAACTCTCAAAGAAAAACAACTTTGGCCCCCCAAAAAGAGCTCACTAACTTTTCCATCCACATTTTCACTTTTTGTCTTCTGCTTTCACACTTCCTATTGGTTCATCCGGTGAAGCAAGACACTTGAGTTAAATAGGTCTTTAGCCTGATTCAGAACCCACACACCCTTGGAGCTCTACTTTATTAATAGGTTGTTAATAAATTGTTAACTTATTAATTTATGTTAATAATAATAATAATAATAATAATATATTGCCCTTCATACAAATATCTCTGGGTGGTTCGCAGAATGGTTTTTACTATTATTATTAATTATTATTAAATTGCCCTTCATGCAAATATCTCTGGGTGTGGCACCCGAACATGTACCGTTTTTTTCTGTGTATAACACCCCTCTGTGTATAAGACACCCCTTATTTTGGGGGACTCAAAATTAAGAAAAATGGGGGGTTGCCCCCATGTATAAGACCACCTCCCCTTTTTAAACATCTTTTTTAAGTAAAAAACAAACAAACCCTAGTCTTATACACGGAAAAGTACAGTTTTTATTTCACAAAATATTTATTTTCCAAACTCTATACACCACTTGATTGGGTTTAAAAACAAACAAACATGCACACATCCAGTTTACAAAATACAAAACAGTGAAATAATAATAATAAAATTTACAGCCCTACTTTAAAACATACAAAAGTTAAAATGCTGAAATGGATTAAAATCTACTCAGACTTTCTAAGCCTCTAGGTAGGCTGGTCTGAAGAAGAATGTTTCTTTGCAGGCAGCAGCGGAGGGTACGCCAAATTCACCTGCTTGATCTCATGAGGCAAGGAGTTCCACAGGGTCGGAGCTTGCACACTGTATGCCACAAACACTGCTTGATTGTAAGGGGGTGGCAGGTGGGGAAGCCAAAGTGGTTTGCGAAAAAGAAAACTATTGCTGAAAAAATTATGTTAGAACATACAGAAAGTCAGAACTACATGGGAATAGACCGGGACAAATCAAAACTTGTACAAACTTTCTAACAGTTTAACCAAGCCCCCTACCCACTCAAGTATCCACTGCCTCAAAAATGCAGTAAATATAAGAAATGATTGTGGAACAGCGGAAATGGGAGGCGGCGTTGCTTTCGTGGGATCAAGTTCATACCTCCAGTGAGGAAGTGCTCCAAAAAAAAACCACAATTCTGTTTCTGCAAAGACTACAAAGCGTGTGATGCAGTGCAACCGCAACGGAAACACCTGTTTGTGAAAACCTTCCCAGATGAGCGAGCAGATGACTACTTCGTACATCCCTAGCACTGAAAATATGACTCCCCAAATTCCTCACCCCCTTAAAATAAACACACAGAGCAGGTTACAGCACTGGAGTTTTTGGCTCAGATGAAAGGCAGGTAACGGAATAGGAGTCTGAAATTGATGCGGCGTGGAGAAAATGAATAGAGAGAAGTTTTTCTTCCAAACACTAGAACTCGTAGCAAGAATCAGGGTGAATAAAAATCTAAAATAAATGTTGGAAATGTAAGGAGAAAGAAGGTTCTTTTTATCATATGTGCTGGTCTTGAAGTAATTGTAAATAGGGACTAGAAACTTAAGGATCTCAAAAAGTTCCGGCTATGGGAAGCTGTTGGGTTATTTCAGCCCCGAGGGCCACATTCCCTTCCGTGGTACCATCCGAGGGCCACATGGCAGTGGTAGGCAAAAGCGGGCGAGGCAACGAATGTTTAACTTAGCACGGTAAGCTGATTTCTACCCGTGCTCTCAAACACCCTCTCTTTTTTTCCTCTGTTCAGACAGTAGAGCCAGTGAATGGGGAAGCCTGGGGAGACTTCTGAGGGCCAGATAGAGAGGAAGGGAGGGCCACATTGACTCATAGGTCTGCAGCTCTCTTCCCCTCCCCCCACAGCTTTTGGTGGAGAAAACAAGTCAGGGTGCATGAAAATAGTCTCTGTGTCCCTGGCTGTCTCCCAGCTGCCCACGTCTTGTGAAGATACCCAAGCTAGAGTATGGTGTTAGGGAATTTTATTGGGGAGGGGGGCACCCAAAGGAGGCTTCATTTGGGAATCAAGATTTGCACAAATGCCCTCAAGGGGACCCCGTCTGATCCTACAACACCACTCTGGTATCGCACCAACACGAACCCCTCGATCGAACCCCTCAAGATGAAGCCCTGTGTAATAAAGGCTCCCTTTCCTACCCTTTCTCTGTTGCCTGAGACTCTATGTAACCATATTTCTTTATGAATGAATACATGTATCTTTATTTCTAAATGAAACCCCCTTTTGCGACTCTGGCAAAGGGCTCTCAGGGATGCAGGGAACAGCCATAATCCTTTAAGCAAGAGGTCAGGTAGCCAGGGTGGTGCTACTCTGCATATCCATAATCCATTCAGGTACCATCTCCTGCCATTCCCGACCCTCCGAAGCCAGAGGCAATACTCACACCTGGACCCATTGTTTTCCCCGCCAGGTACTCAAGGATCCCTTCCCAGATACTTACTGGTACTTGCTTATCAATGTCCTGGGACATCGCACATTGTTACCTTATGCTAATCCTGTTTACCTCCTGTTTACCTGTATGCTAATGTCCCTTGCACCTTCCCCTTTTCTGACGTTTAACCTGTCACAAGTGATGTATGTATGATGCTTTCGATGTGCATTATGGGGTGGTGGTGGGAACTTTTAAAAGTTCTTGCAGCCCTGTTCACGGTGTTCAGTCTGGCATTGAACCTGCTGCGCAGTAATAAACCTTGCTGTTTGCTCTGGATCGTGGCTGGACTCCTTCCTTTTTTATACTCCGCAACGACCACAGGCCCTTGCCTGATGAGCTGCGTGGCTGAGCATTCTCGCACCCAGAATTTTGCCCTAACAATGGAAAGGGTTGTGCTTTAAAACTTCCGAAGACAGAGATTCTTGCATTGCAAGAGGGTTGGTCTAGAGGACCCTCGGGGTCCCTTCCAGCTGTTCTATGATTCTACAGCAAAAGAAAGAAAGAAAGGCTACTGCAATTCTAGGCTGCATCAACAAAAGTGCCCAGATCATGAGAAGTCATAGTGCTGCTCTAAAAAGGCAAAAAGGCAAAGGACCCCTGGACGGTCAAAGGCAACTCTGGGGTTGCAGCGCTCATCTCGCTTTCAGGCCGAGGGAGCCAGCGTTTGTCCACAGGCAGCTTTCCAGGTCATGTGGCCAGCAGGACTAAACTGCTTCTGCACAACGGGACACAGTGACAGAGACGAGAGCGCACAGAAATGCCGTTTACCTTCCCGCCACAGTGGTACCTATTTATCTACTTGCATTGGCATGCTTTCGAACTGCTAGGTTGGCAGGAGCTGGGACAGAGCAAAGGGAGCTCGCCCCGTCATGGGGATTTGTACCGCCGACCTTCCGGAAGCCCAAGAGGCTCAGTGGTTTAAACCACAGCGCCACCCACGTCCCTAGTGCTGCTCTATTCTGCCTTGGTCAGACCAAACCTGGAGCTCTATATCCAGTCCTGGTTTAAGGCTATTGACAAACTGGAAGGCATGCAGAGGAAGCCGACCGGGATGGCTGAGGCTCTGGAAACCAAGCCTGATTAGGAACGGTTGAAGGAGTTGGGGGATGTTTAGCCTGGAGAAGAAGAGGCAGAGAGGTGATAGGCCAGCCATCTTCAAATATCTACACGGAAGTTGGGGGCAAGCTTGTTTTCTCCTGCTCTGGAGGGTAGGACTCGAACCAATGGCTTCAAGTTACAAGAAAGGAGATTCCGACTAAACATCAGGAAGAACCTTCTGACTGCAGGAGATGTTTGGCAGTGGAACAGACTCCCTTGGGAGGTGGTGGACTCTCCTTCCTTGGAGGGTTTTGGGTTTTTTTTAGCAGAGGTTGGGTGCCCCCCAGGCAGGGATGCTTTAGCTGCGATTCCTGCTTTGCAGAGGGTTGGACTAGATGACCCTTGGGTCCCTTCCAACTCTACAGTTCTACAATTCTGGTGGTGCAGCTACCTTCCCTGGGGCTCTGCCTCCTATATAACTGAGAGCTTCTTGCAGAAGGTCACAGCAACTTCCTGCTTCGATAGGGCAACGCCGTCATCACAAAAATGGCCTCTCGCAGCTGCGGTTAAACATTGTCATGTCACAGAGATGCTCCCTGCTGGCAGTACCCGTGTCAGAGATTATCCTGACAGTAAGAGCTGTTCGGCAGTGGAATTTGCTGCCAAGGAGTGTGGTGGAGTCTCCTTCTTTGGAGGTCTTTAAGCAGAGGCTTGACAGCCATATGTCAAGAATGCTTTGATGGTGTTTTCCTGCTTGGCAGGGGATTGGACTAGATGACCCTTGTGGTCTCTTCCAACTCTATGATTCTATGATTCTATGATCTCCGTGCAAGCAAATCCACGGATGAGAGAGGTTATGAGAAAGAGCCTTCCCATTTGCTACGGTTCCAAAGGGCGCAGCTGCAGAGGCCGGCAGAGATGTTGGCAACCTGCTTTGGGGGGGAAACCAGAATCTTGGCAAGGCTTGAAACCTGCCCTGAAATCTTTGTGCTGGCGATGCGGGTATTTGCAGTTCTGTCGAAAACAAATAAATCCTTGTTTTGCAGACATGATCCTTCCTGCGTCCTTGTGGAAGGCCTTACTCCAGAAACAGACGCAATGGCTTTCGACCTTATCCTTCCAGCTCCTGTTTTCACTTACAGCTCCTGAGTGGCGTCTCAATTATTGATGTCCCTCCTTCCTCCCCCCCCCCCCGAGTCAGCTTCTGCATTAGTGATGCTCGGGGAGGCGAAGGCAGGCTGCTCTGCCTTGACAAATCATCCCCCGATCCACCTGCAACGCCAGGCAGTTCACAGGCAATGAAAAGAATAATCTTTTTTTAAAAAAAATGAGAAAAGCAAGATTTGGGCAGGCTTTATCAGTTGATGGGCATAACAGGACCAAATTTTGCAATGGCTCGTTTACCATAGTTAATCCATTTCTATCCTGCCTTTTCTATCAACAACCTCAGATATGCTGATGACACAACCTTGATGGCAGAAAGTGAGGAGGAATTAAAGAACCTTTCAATGAGGGTGAAAGAGGAGAGTGCAAAATATGGTCTGAAGCTCAACATAAAAAAAAACAAGATCATGGCCACTGGTCCCATCACCTCCTGGCAAATAGAAGGGGAAGAAATGGAGGCAGTGAGAGATTTTACTTTCTTGGGTTCCATGATCACTGCAGACGGTGACAGCAGCAGTCACAAAATTAAAAGACGCCTGCTTCTTGGGAGAAAAGCAATGACAAACCTAGACAGCGTCTTAAAAAGCAGAGACATCACCTTGCCGACAAAGGTCCGTGTAGTTAAAGCTATGGTTTTCCCAGTAGTGATGTATGGAAGTGAGAGCTGGACCATAAAGAAGGCTGATCGCTGAAGAATTGATGTTTTTGAATTATGGTGCTGGAGGAGACTCTTGAGAGTCCCATGGACTGCAAGAAGATCAAACCTCTCCATTCTGAAGAAAATCAGCCCTGAGTGCTCACTGAAAGGACAGATCGTGAAGCTGAGGCTCCAAGACTTTGGCCACATCATGAGAAGAGAAGACTCCCTGGAAAAGACCCTGATGTTGGGAAAGATGGAGGGACGACAAAGGACGAGATGGTTGGACAGTGTTCTCGAAGCCACCAACTTGAGTCTGACCAAACTGCGGGAGGCAGTGGAAGACAGGAGTGCCTGGCATGCTCTGGTCCTTAAGTTTCTAGTCAACAGGGAAGGGTGGGCTTTGAATAATATCCGTCGCTGTTCCTAACACCCCAACCCCAACTCAGCGTTCTCGGCCAAGATGGGTACAAGAAAGAAGGATTCCCATCGGATCTTTAAAGCCGGTTGAAGCTCCAGAACCTCTTGACATATAAAGGGGGGGGTTGTTAAGGCGTGTAAGACACCCCCTCTTCCAGACACACGGAGCAATAGCTTTTCCTTCCCACGCCTGTCTCTGATCCAGAGCCGCCACACTTTTTTTTTTTTTGGCAAAAACAGTAAATAGCGTGATTAATAAAAGATTAGGACGAAATGCGACGTATTAAATATTTAGAAGGCGCAGATGCCAGGGAGGGTGGCAGAGGCAAGTAGATCTGGCTCCTGCAATATTTCAGGGGTTGGAGGGGTCCCACATGGGGTGTCGTCTCCCCCTCAACACACCTTGCTGTCCTAATCATTCCAGGCAACAAGCTGATTAATCTCTTCCAGGGGTGAGAAAAGCCTAAGTGAATATTCTTGGCCCGAGTCTACCCTCCTTTGAGCATAGCTCAAGCTGGTAGAGCACTACCTTCTTAATCTCAGGGTCGAGGGTTCGAGCCCCACATTGGGCAAAAGATTCCTGCGTTGCAGGGGGCTGGACTAGATGAAACATGGGGTCCCTTCCAACTCTATGATTCTGTGCCCATTTAGCGCTGCCCCTTCCCCCTTGATGAGCAGGGAGGCACACATGGTCTCTGAGCATGCACAGAGTGCCCCTAGCCCTCCCAGGGATTGCCCGCATGCTCTTTCCTGTTTGCGGCCTTCGTCAGCAACCCTTCAATAATCAGATTCGTAGCGTTCAAAGGGATCCCCTTTATAGTATACAGGTGAAACTCGGAAAATTAGAATATCGTCGAAAAGTGCATTCATTTCATGAATGCAACCTATTATTTTTTCTTTTTCTTTTAATTTTTACAAATGCTTTCTTTTGGAAATTCCACAGTAATAAAACAAATAGTTACAACAATGCAAAAATAAACATCGCTATTACATTTCATTAATTACATTCCATTTAGAATTGACCTGCCTAACGACAAATAATTACAATTATAACAAATAAAGGCTTGACATATCTCGCTTTGCATGTCATGCATCTATCTCATATATTGGTTTCACCTTTTAAGTTGCATTAGTGAAATAAATGCACTTTTCGACAATATTCGAATTTTCCGAGTTTCACCTGTATATAATGTCTGGGTAATATATCCAAACGTTTTTTTTCGTTTGTTTTAAACCGAATTTTCAAGCAGATGGGAGTTTCCTCCAAACTGCAGAAAGATGTGCATGGTCTCTGAGCACAGACAGAGCGCCCCCAGCCTCCCCCAGGGAGAAGCTGAATTCCTGTCCCTTTCCCTCCCTCCCTTGATGGCATATATCCAAACCGGTTTTCTTTTCCTTTGTTCATTTTTAACAAGCCTTTAAATTTCGGAACACTTAGGGAAAGAGGGACATTTTTGCGGCAGAGAAAGTCCCATGGCTCTGCTTCCAATAGGCGCTGGGGCTCAGACAGAAAGCTCTGAGAGGCCACATTTCAAACCCCCAGGCCTTGTCCAGATTCTTTAGAAAACCGCTTTGCACGTGCTCAG
Source organism: Zootoca vivipara (assembly GCF_963506605.1). NCBI lineage: Eukaryota > Metazoa > Chordata > Lepidosauria > Squamata > Lacertidae > Zootoca > Zootoca vivipara. The sequence continues at coordinate 5,448,045 of NC_083281.1, read as the reverse complement.
AGGCTGTGGCTCCTTTTCCCTGGCGTTTTCCCAAGGCGGGGGAGGCTTTTGGTACGGAAAAGGGGGAGATGGAGAGGAGAGGAGGAGAGGAAGCGAAGCAGATTTTATTTTTATTTTTTTATTGTTGTTGTTTTTTATTGGAAGGCGGCCTTTTGCTGATGGTGGGCGCTGGGGAGGTTTGGCTCCTGATGGCAATCCTGGCTGTTCTTGGAGCTGGAGAAAGAGAGGGAGGGAGCGAGAGAGCGAGAGAGAGGAGCCATCCTTTCTCTCTCCCTCTCCCGCTCTCTCCCTGCCTGCCTCTCCTCTAATGCTTGATTGATAGCCAGCATAAAACCTTGCCAGGGTTAGATCAATGGGTTGCAATTATAGCAGCCAACCACTCAGGAGATGGGAAGGCCGAGGACCCCACGTTACTTTGATTGACAGCACAGAGAGAGAGAGAGAGGGGAGGAGGGAGAAAGGGAGGGAGGGAGAGAAGCGCGGGGGAGTGCTTAGCTATGCACGCAAGGGCTTCTGGGAAATGTAGTTCGCTGCTGCTGGTGGTACCTTACTAGCGAATCAAGTCTCTCTGCTCATCATTAATCGTCTGGCTATCTTGGGGTGGTTTAACCAGCTTCAACCCCCCCATGGGCATAGCCAGGATTCTTGTTAGAACCCCAGTAAAGTATTTTTTTAATTGATTTTTGTTGATTGGGGGAGGGCAGCTGCAAAAATGATGGTTATTACAATCGGTTTATTCACCACCCCTCTAAACAAGAGGGACCCAGGTGGCGCTGTGGTTAAACCACTGAGCCTAGGGCTTGCTGATCAGAAGGTCGGCAGTTCGAATCCCTGTGACGGGGTGAGCTCCCGTTGCTTGGTCCCAGCTCCTGCCAACCTAGCAGTCCGAAAGCACGTCAAAATGCAAGTAGATAAATAGGAACCGCTACAGCGGGAAGGTAAACGGCGTTTCCATGTGCTGCTCTGGTTCGCCAGAAGTGGCTTTGTCATGCTGGCCACATGACTTGGAAGCTATACGCCGGCTCCCTCGGCCAATAATGCGAGATGAGCGCGCAACCCCAGAGTCGGTCACGACTGGACCTAATGGTCAGGGGTCCCTTTACCTTTACCTAAACAAGGAAGCCTGCGTATAAGTAAGAGATTTAGAAACTATTGAAGTCAATATTTTGGGCCACGTGTTGCCCACTTGCTGTCTGTTGGGTTGTACATGCAAAATAGTGGGCCGTTTTGTTTATAGTGAAATTAGATTTATCAGGGGAGGCAAAGCAAAGCAAAGCAAGACAACAACAACAACAACACTGAAACAAACCACAAGCCCCAGCAAATCCATATAAAGCAGGGAGCAAAAATACGTTTAACTGTTTCCGGAAGGTGCATTTATGTTGGGTGCTTGTCATATTTCGATGGCGTGCTATTCCCTGAGAATTTTGGAACAGTGACTGGCTGGCTGTGCAAAGGGCAAGGTGGTCTCTCGGGAAGCCACCTTTGGCGAGAACACCAGGTCCCATCATTCCAGTCCCAGGTACAAGAAGAAATATTCGAAAGAATTAAACCCCTCGTTCAGGCTTCCAACAGAGTACAACGGTTATGGTGGATGGACCCTATGAAAGGGTGTCACTCTGAAAGATGTGGATGTTCAGGATTTCAGCAATGGAAAGTCTTTGTTGACTTAGGGACTCGGGCTATTGTAGTTTCGGCTGTGGTGTTTGCTTTGTATATGGTGTGATGCACACCTGCTACCACACTTTTGGGCTAGGATTTATTCAATTTATTTTATGACCCGGGGTTTTAATTTTGCAGTAACATCGGGGAAGCATCCTGCAACAACCCAGAAATTGGAACGAGGTGTGGACAGTCCAGTTATAAATCCAGAAGAATTAGTTTGCTTGCTTTCCCTATTTCAGGAAGCTTTTAATGTTTGATGTTTTGTTTTTTAACCCCTATACATTTTGTTGGAAGCCCCCCCCCCGCCCCCCCGAGTGGCTGGAGCAACCTGGTCAGATGGGCAGGGGGTCTAAGAATTAATTCTTGTTGTTATTTATGGGGTTGTGGTACTCCTCGCTTTACTGGACAAGGGAGCCAGCGTACAGCTTCTGGGTCATGTGGCCAGCATGACTAAGCCGCTTGTGGCGAACCAGAGCAGCGCACGCAAACGCTGTTTACCTTCCCGCTGGAGCAGTACCTATTTATCTACTTGCACTTTGACGTGCTCTCGAACTGCTAGGTTGGCAGGATCAAGGACCAAGCGACGGGAGCTCACCCCGTCGCGGGGATTCGAACCGCTGACCTTCTGAACGGCAAGCGCTAGGCTCTGTGGTATAGACCACAGCGCCACCCGCACTGATATAGGTTCTTTATTTTCATTTAAAAGAAACCCGGTCCCCCAGCTGTGTAGGCCCAACTCCTTGAAAGGGCGAGAACTGAAACTGGCGGATCTTGTGATCTCTACCTGTGGAAGCATATCCTGTTGAATCAATTGGACAAGTCCTCTTCCCTTATTATTCCATAGAACAGGGCTGGGACAAATTGGGTGGAAATGGCAGATGCAGTGGGACAGATTTTGGCTAAATTTCAGAACCACCCTAAGGGTATGAGCGGTCAGGACAGGCGTAGGGCTGCCTCTACCTTTTCAGGAGGTATCTAAGCAAAGGTGAGGCAGCCCACCTGCCAGAGGTGTCTCAGTTGCATCTCGAACTCATCTCTTTTCGCCATTTCATGTCACCCATCGGCGTGCTGCTGAATGGCAGCCGAGGTCCCGAGGCTGAAAACGAATCAAAAGGATGAGTTTGGTGGTATAGATGAGTCGGAACGGTGTCAACGGGGAGCGGGGCTTGTCTGACCTCAGCTAGAAGGGATCTTCACAAAATCGGTCCCACCCTACTGAACTCGGCACTCAAGCACAGATATGAGGGCTCAGCTTAAAGCAGTGCAGCCAGCGCTTCTTCAACTAGCGTGTGCTTAAACTGTGGAACTCCCTGCCACAAGAGGATGTGACGGCCACCAACCTTTAGGAGAAGGAACTGGCCAGTTCGTGGGAGGGAGCCGTGAAGGCTCTTCATGGCCAGGCAGAGGCCAGGATGCTTCTGAAAACCAGTTGGCAGAAACCACAGGAGGGGAGAGCTGCTCTCGCACTCGAGTCCCGCTTGAGGGTTTCTCGCAGACCTCGGGTCGGCCGCCGTGAGAAAAAGAGGAGGCTGGGCTTTTTGGGTCGCTGGCCCAATCCAGCAGGTTTTTATCGGGTTCTTATCGGATGGAGCAGCAATTCCACACAGAATAAAACACAGAAGCAATGGAAGGGCAATGCAAGCAATTTGACAAACTCCAAGACAGCGAAAGCAACTATATGACCTCTAAAAAATGACAGGGTGGTTTGCTCAGACATAAAAGGAATGTAGGGAACTAGCTCTGAATAGCCTTCGCCCTGCCCTTATACTCCCAATATATTTCTATTTTACTTAATAATAATAAACCATAATTTGTACAGCCCACGTACTCCTGAGCAAACAAGCATATGGTTGCAAATATAAAACTATATGATTACGACAGGACTGGGATTTCCTTCAAACGCTGCCTCTGCAAAGATAGGCTTGATTTCAAAGGCAATTTTTTAACAAGAAATGTTTTTGCAAAAAATAAAATGCAAATTGGTAAAAAGGGAAATGGTGGTTTGTTATCCACCCTTTGTATAATTCCATCATTTCCAACCATCCCTCTAATAATATATAAAGTTATAACTTGTTCCCGTGTAAAAGGTCTGCATTTGCAAAAATAAATGAAATTTTTTGCAGGTTCTTGGACTGGGAGGCTGAAGAGACTACAATACCCAGAATGCACCGCGGAACAACCCTCCCGAGCTCACACACCCCGCCTCTCTCCCAGTCGTTTAAGCATCCTGCCTCTCTCCCTCCTGATTAGTCTCCCCAAGCTCTGACGTCATAGACCCATGTGGGATCCGGCTTCGCTGATTGGCTACTTTGCCTGCCCCGCTGTAGCCAATCAGCGGAAGCCTACAGTAGCAGAAGCTCAGAAAGGCAATTTAAGGTGGAACTGAATTTTCCCTTTCCACTTACCCAGTGCTATTTTAATAAAAAGTATCTCCTGTTATTCCGTGCATAGAAATATATTTTTTAAATAAACTCTTTGCAGACGTTGTGTGGGACAACAGTGGGGTTTTATTTCTTTATTTCGAGAACCCTTCTGATTGTAAAAAAAAAAAAACACCCCCCCCACAAGGCACTTTACCAAAAAGAAGAAAAAGAAGAAAAAGATAGAAAGATAAAGTCATAAAATCACCACTAAGGAAAATGGACAACAATAATTAGAGACACCCGGAAAGTTAAAATAGCAATAGTCTGAGTTACTGTATCACGTGGGATTACAAGAGTCTTTGCCCCCATCTGCTAACAAAACACGCTCCTTCTTTTCAACACGTGAACTTAAAATTATCCCGAAAATATTCTTCCCACTACCAAAGAAGATAACTAAGCCTTCCTCCATCCAGTGCCTTCAAGATGCATAGATGCTGTCGTCCAGCTGAATATTGGAAGATTAAGGAGAGACAAGAGAAAGTTTGTCTGTGGAACTCTCTCCCACACGAGGCAGTGGTGACCGCCAACTTGGGGGGTTGGCTTCAGAAGAGGATTAGACAAAATCATGGCGGACGTGTCTATCATTGGCTACAAGCCACAACAACTCCGCTCTGCTTCCAAGATCAGAGACAGCGATACTTCTGAATTCCAAAATTGCTCTTGGGCTCAGATCCTGGGTTCCACATAAGGGGGATCTAGTCAGCCTCTGTGAGACAAGGCATGCTGAATTAAATGGGCTAACAGCCTGATCCCAGCAGGTTCTTCTTTTGATCTTCTGCTGCTAAGTGTTCAAATAAGTTAGTCAGGGTGTAAAAAGGTAAAGGTAAAGGTAGCCTTGACCATTAGGTCCAGTCACAGACGACTCTGGGGTTGCGTGCTCATCTCGCTCTATAGGCCGAGGGAGCCGGCGTTTGTCCGCAGACAGCTTCCGGGTCATGTGGCCAGCGTGACTAAGCTGCTTCTGGCGAACCAGAGCAGCGCACGGAAACGCCGTTTACCTTCCCGCCAGAGCGGTACCTATTTATCTACTTGCACTTTGATGTGCTTTCGAACTGCTAGGTGGGCAGGAGCTGGGACTGAGCAACGGGAGCTCATCCCGTCGCAGGGATTCGAACTGCCGACCTTCCGATCGGCAAGCCCTAGGCTCTGTGGTTTAGACCACAGCGCCACCCGTGTCCCGTAGTCACGGTGTACATACGGTACCATCAAATCAATTACAATCCTTTTTTAAAACAACAACAATTCCCAGGGATTCGTATTAACCACAGGGGTCTAAACTTTAGAATCTGAAGTAAAATGCTCTAGAGTTAGGCTGCCCTCCTCGCACAGCCTACTTTCAAAGCGAGCGGCTTCCTCAATTTAACCCTGGGAACCGTAGTTTGCCCCCGTTACAGGGCCTGCAATGCACCCTGAGAAAACTGCAGTTCCTTCCCACAGCCCTCCGCCGTGTGCTTTGAATTAATGGTGTGTAAGGAATAGAACTGTAGAAAAGACCATGAGGGCCAGATCTAGCCCAACCAACCCTTTGCAAGGCAGGTATCTTTTGCCCAGCGTGGGACTTGAACCCACAACCCTGGGACTGAGAGTCTCAAGCTCTACCGACTGAGCTATCCCAGCAGTCATCATTGCTTCTTTTTGTAAGCCAGTTCCCGCAATGAAAGACCTACTAAATAAGAGCCTGAAACTGCTCAGAAGTTTCCAGCAGGCTTTTACTTCTGTATCGCAGTGCGATAGAATTTTTGCAGAAGGACTTACCGCTCTAAAACAGCGAGGCGCTGTTTGTCAGCTGGCCTTCAAGAAACCGCTGTCCCTTTATAAGAAGTGCTTGCAGGATCAGGCCAATGCCATGCCTACCTATTGGTTATTGCAGGGGGTTGTACTAGATGGCCCTTGGCTGGGGTGGGGGGCATTTTCCCTTTCAAATCCACAGTTCTGCGACGGCATTTATTTATTGCAATTTGCATTCGCCTCCCACCTTTGTTCTCCAGAGAACTCAAGGTGTCCTACTTTGGCTTTCTGCCCTCCCGGTACTTAATCTCCACAACAACCCTGCAAGGTAGATTACATGCTGAGAGGCAGTGTGACTGACCCCCACCCCACCAGCAAGGCTTCACAGCCAGTTGAGGATTTCCCAGTAGGTCCCAGTCTGGCACTCTAACCACCACACTGCCGTGGTCTGTACCCCAGAATCCAGTTCTCAGGCTGGCCCCCCAGATGCACGACTCAAAACACAAGAGCGACATTTTCCAGCAGCTAGACTGGTGACTGGAAGCGGCCGCCATATAACACCGGTCCTGAAAGACCTATACAGTCATACCTCGGTTTAAATACGCCTCGATTTGAGTACTTTCAGTTTAAGTACTCCGCGGACCCGTCTGGAACGGATTAATCCACTTTCCATTACTTTCAGTGGGAAAGTTGGCTTCAGGTTAAGTACGCTTCAGGTTAAGTACAGATTTCCGGAACCAATTGTGTACTTAAACCGAGGTAACACTGTATTGGCTCCCAGTACATTCCTGAGCAAAATTCAAACAGTTGGTGCTGCTGACCTTTAAAGCCCTAAACGGCCTCGGCCCAGGATACCTGAAGGAGCGTCTCAACCCCCATCGTTCTGCCCGGACACTGAGGTCCAGCTCCGAGGGCCTTCTGGCGGTTCCCTCGCTGCGAGAAGCCAAGTTACAGGGAACCAGGCAGAGGGCCTTCTTGGTAGTGGTACCTGCCCTGTGGAACGCCCTCCCACCAGATGTCAATGAAATAAACAGCTAATCTGACTTTTAGAAGACATCTGAAGGCAGCCCTGTAAAGGGAAGTTTTTAAAAGTTTGATGTTTTATCATGTTTTTAATGTTCTGTTGGGAGCCTCCCAGAGTGACTGGGGAAACCCAGCCAGGTGGACGGGGTATAAATATATTATTATTATTATTATTATTATTATTATTATTATTATTATTATTATTATTTCCCCTCCTGCGGTTTCGAGCAACTGGGCAGAGCCGTCAGGGCACCCAAAGCAGTCCTTCATCTCAGTGGTCCCTCAGCCCATCAACTGTAAATACCATAAGATAATAACACCAGCCTACCTTGCAGGATAGTTGTACGCAGAATTTCCCCGACAGTATCAGGTTGGATATTTCAGCTGGTTAGAGCATGGTGCTGATAACATCAAGGCCTGCAGGTTCGTACAGCTGCATATTCTTGCATATATTGCAGCAGGGGTGGGCTGGATGGTGCTTAGGGTTCCCCCTCGCAACTCTACGATTCCAAGAAACGCAGAATACATCCTAACACGGCAGTTCCTAAAGCGGGTGGTCCGTCAGACTTTGAAAAGCTGGTATCAAGTTGGCCAGCTTTGTTTAATTAACGAAACAGCACGGATTGTATTTTGAACCCCTTCGTGGTCTACGGAAACCGCTGTTATGAATAATGCTTCTCCTAGGGTAGCGGGTGCTGGGGGTGAGTTTGTGGGGCCAAGGGGATGGGCCCACCCCCAAAAAAAGTTTAGGAATCACAGCTCTAAGCCATTGCACTGCTCTGGCGAGGGCAGTGTGCCATAGTGTGACCAGGGTTTGAATCTGCCCTCCCCGCATCTCGCTCAGCCATGAAGTTCACTGGCTGTGACCTTGGGGACCAATCCCAGCCACTCTGGGTGGCTTCCAACAGTTATAAAATCACAGTAAAACATCAAACTTGTAAACAAAGCTGCCTTCAGATGTCTTCTAAAAGTCAGATAGTCATTTATTCCCTTGACATCTGATGGGAGGGCATTCCACAGGGAGGGTGCCACCACCGAGAAGGCCCTCTGCCTGCTTCCCTGTAACTTGGTTTCTCGCAGGGAGGGAACTGCCAGAAAGCCCTCAGAGCTGGACTTCTGTGCCCGGGATGGACAATGGGGGTTGAGACGCTCCTTCAGGCATACAGGCTATATCCAAATATGGGTGTGAGATGCTGACTCCCCTAAATTCCTGTTTCCAGTAGGTGTTAGAATTTACCCTAGGCTTGGGGAGTTAAACTGGATGCCAGATTCCTAATCCCTGTTCAGGAGAGCACCTGGGAGATGGGCCATTAGGAGAACAAAGGAAAGACAACGGGTCATTAAGGACAAGGAGAGGAGGCTCTGCAAAATGTGTGGGACCCATCCTCCATCTCTGAGTTAGAGGACATAAACCACAGTTTAGCATTGAGAGTTGGCTGCAACGCGGCACAGAGGCTGTTAAAGGCGGCAAGCTGGAGAGAGGGCCAGAGCACAATGGCTGATTTCTGTTTGAACCTGAAGCCCCAGCTATGAGAGGAAGAGGTTGCAAGCTGTTAAAGGTGGCAAGCTAGAGAGAGGGCTGGAGCATGATGACTGATTCCTGTTTGAATCCGAGGCTCCGGCTGTGAGGGGAAGAGGTTGCAGGCTGTTAAAGGCGGCAAGCTAGAGAGAGAGAGTGCCGGAGCACGATGGCTGATTTCTGTTTGAACCCGAGGCTCTGGCTGTAGGAGAAGCTAATTACATATATGAGGTCTGACACTTCTGTTTCTAGTGTATCTGAAGAAGTGTGCATGCACACGAAAGCTCATACCAAAATATAAACTTAGTTGAAGGTGCTACTGAAGGAATTTTTAGATAAACCACAGATACTTACGTAGGGCTGTCGTACGTCTGTGAATTTCCCGGACTTTTTAAAATAGATTTTGCAAAGAAAGCTCAACGACTTTTGCATCTAGATTTCCCCTTTTTGAAACACGGCGACCCTACCTTACGACACCCAGTCGCGACTCATTCCTGAAAGGAAACACGGGTCTCCTGGAGTCCGGAGCGACTCGGGAATTGTGCAAAAATACACAAGAGCCCCTTCTACATCTTGCCGGCGACCCGTGAGGTTGCCACATCTGGGAAGCCAGCAAACAGGATCCACGCACCACCCTCCCCTCCTGCGGTCCCCAGCTCTAACCATTAGCCGCTACTGCCTCCCTTCCAGAAAGAGTGATAAGCCACAGCGGTTTGTCCTTCTTCGGGTTGGAAGATCCACCTTAAGCTTCCCGTTTGATAGATCTTCCCCTGGGCTCCCAATAGGCAGCTCCTATTGCAGACAGGGACTGCTGTTGAAATCCGGCCAGATTTTCGCCTGACCTTCTGTTTGCGTTCTCTTCTCCCTCTCCAGCTCCCTCCCTCCCTCCACACTCCCCACCCCGGCCAGCCCCCCCCCCACAAAACCCCCCTAAAACATCTCCTCCCTTTTCTTTCCAGCAATTGCACAAAATCTCCCTTTGCTCCCACCCCACTGAGTCTTCTGACCCCCACATTCCAATGGGGAGAATTTCCTCCTCTGCTACTTCCAGCCTTCGCAAAGGAAATATTGTTTTTGGCACGATTTTCTTTTAAGGGATACAATTCTTTTTAATTGATTAAAAGAAAAACAACAACAACAACAACAACCCTCTACTTAGATCTGGGGAGCTTCGAAACGGGGAGGGGGGGGAGTCTTCTCTCTCTCTCTCTCCCCTCCTTTTGCTTTTCGAGTTATTTTTTCCGGATAATCTGAAAGAAGAAAAAGGAGTTTCTCCTTGGGTGGGGTTTTGTTTTTTGGACGGGGGGGGGGTTATCCCCCAGGATGTATCCACAAGGACGACATGGTGTAAGTATCAATATTTGGATTTTTTGGGGGCGTGTGTGTTGTGGGGGTGGAAAGGCACATGCCAAAATGTCGTGAGAAATCTGGGTTTTGGTGAAAGAATCTGGGTTTTCGTGGGGGTTTTTTTTAAGGGGGGAGGAGGAGGAGGAGGAGGAGGGGGTTTCAATTGTGACAGGATTTTTAACCTTTGCAGGTTAAAAAACAGGTAAACCATTCCCCCGTGCAACCCTAGGCATCTTTACTCAGAAGTAAGGCTGTGTTGAAGGGGGATCCTCGCTCAGGAGACCTGTGCGGAAATGTAGCCTTGCTGTGAGAAGAGGAGTTAGCCCTTGAAATTCTGTCGCTTCTCTGATATAATTACGGATTAATAATATTGTGGTTAGGAGTTGTTGTTTTTTGCACGGTATATATTTTCCACCTTGCTCCAATGGAGTCCTCCCCAAAAGGATCCTGAGGGGTGCTTCAAGTTGCAGTTTAAAATACAAAAAAAGAGGGGGGAGACTTAGCGTTGTTTGGGGGACAGGGTCTGAGGAGCTGTCCCCGCTCATGATGACAAACTTAATGATGCGAGCCGCTAGCTGCAAGGAGCGGCAACTCTCTCAGGGGGTGCAACAGGGAACCTCACCTCCTGGCAGGCATAGTCCTGCTGCCTCATTTGCCTCAGCGGGGATCCCTTGATCTGGGGGCGCCTGGGGAATGGCCATGGCTGAATTAGCTTCTCCCTGCCCAGGCTGGTCGGCAGGAACAGGGACTCGCCAAGAGAAGCGACAGGCAGACGCTCCCGAGGGCAGCTACTAAGGCCGAGTTTGTACTGTGGCACCGGTCAGAACAACTCATGGGCGCAGAAATAAAGTGACCCGAAATGAACTTCTTGGGTTTTGTTCTTATTATGCATTTTGCTTTTTTAAAATCTTGTATTTTTATGTTGCGAACTGCTCCGAGATCTTAATAAAAATAATAAAAAATAAATAAATAAATTGTGCGAAGTGGAACCCCGTATCTCTCAAGTCCTAGCCTGACGCTCTAACCACTGCACAACCACTTCCTCCTTGTCCTAAAGAGAGATGTTTAGGAATCTCTCTCTCACACATACATTGTGGAGTCTTCCTGCCCAATATAACTTTTTGGGGCATCGTAACTTTTTTGGACTTGGTTTTCCAGCCGCCAAGGGGGTGGCACTCTTACCATGCTCAGGGGACCCTGCTCAGGGGCCAGGGGCCGTTCTTCTCCGCAGGTGTCTCCCTGGGAATGGCTTGAGGGGAGGGAAGTGAAGCTGGCCTGGCTTTAATTACCGAAAGGGGTTTCTGCAGCCCCCCCCCCAAAGCCCGCTAACAAGTTGCAGGAAGGTAGATTTCGGTTGAGTGTTAGGGAAAAGTTATTTGGCAATAGGGTCCATGCCCTAGAGAGGTGAGGTTGGGGCCCTCACTCGCTGGGGGAGTTGTAGGAGGCTACAAGCTGTCAGGGAACTGCGAGTTTTTAGCGTTTCCTCCCTTGACCCAGGGTTGGGGTTTGACTAGATGACTCACAAGGGCCCTCTTCCCACTTTTACAACCCTGCTGATATTTCAGAAGGGTCTCCGAGGCTTCTTCCTCAAATGTGAGGAAGGAACCAGGGTGTGGAGTTGTGGGTCCCCAACAAACTAATGTGCCAAGGAGAGAGAGAGAGAGGGAGACCAAGATGGTCTGGAAACCAAGCCGGATGAGGAACAGTTGAAGGAGCTGGGGGTACGTTTAGCCTGGGGACTGAGAGGAGATAGGATAGGTAAAGGTAAAGGTACCCCTGACCATTAGGTCCAGTTGCGGACTACCCTGAGATTGTGGTGCTCATCTCGCTCTCTAGGCCGAGGGAGCCGGCGTTTGTTCGCAGACAGCTTCCAGGTCATGTGGCCAGCATGACAAAGCCGCTTCTGGCAAACCAGAGCAGCGCACGGAAACGCCGTTTACCTTCCCGCCGGAGCGGTACCTATTTATCTACTTGCACTTTGACGTGCTTTCGAACGGCTAGGTTGGCAGGAGCAGGGACCGAGCAACGGGAGCTCGCCCCGTCGCGGGGATTCGAACCGCCAACCTTCTGATCGGCAAGCCCTAGGCTCAGTGGTTTAACCCACAGCGCCACCCACGTCCCTACTGAGAGGAGATAGGATAGGCATCTTCAAATATCTGAAGCGCTACTTCAAATATCGCAGCTACTCCTATGTCATAGATCCACTATCTTGTTACATCACATATGCATTTGTACTACTGATGAAGCCCAGGAGGGCGAAACAAGGTTAATATTCCGGAAATCCTCGTCTTAGACTTTGTGAAAGGATTCTGTGGAACTATAACAACTCTTTGTGTGGATTGCGTGGACCTAATGAACTGTGGAATTGACACTAGCACATGTTTGGAACTGATCCATGAACTGATCGACTGAGTCTTCTGCTTTTGCCGTTGTATTTTATGACTCATTTCTGTTGAAATTCATAATATTGTACAGTGAATAATATACTTTATTTATGCAAGGGTACAGCCGGTTATGTCTCGTGTGGGTTTTGAGTATGTTTTACGTAACCAAAGATTTAATGTTGTTTTGCTAAATGGTTGGGGGTTTCTAAGCAGAGGTTGGATGGCTGCCTGTCAGTCAGGGATGCTTTAGCTGAGATTCCTGCATTGCAGGGGGGGTTGGACTTAGATTAGGGTTTGCCATACAGTGGTACCTTGGTTCTCAAACTTAATCCATTCTGGAAGTCCGTTCCAAAACCAAAGTGTTCCAAAACCAAGGCGCGCTTTCCCATAGAAAGTAATGCGAAACGGATGAATCTGCTCCAGACTTTTAAAAACAACCCCTAAAACAGCAATGTAACATGAATTTTGCTATCGAACGAGACTATCGGTCCATAAAATGAAAGCAATAAACGATGGACTGCAGTCACACAATCAATCCATCAGTAGCTGAACTGGGTTCCACACAGTCACGAAAACAAAACAAAAAAGAGCTATGAATAATAATAATAATAATAATAATAATAATAATAATAATAATAACTTATTATTTATACCCCGCCCATCTGACTGGGTTTCCCCAGCCACTCTGGGTGGCTTCCAACAGAAAAATAAAGTATTTGATTAAACACTAAAAGTCTCGCTAAACAGGGCTGTCTTCAGATGTCTTCTAAAAATCTGGTAGCTGTTTTTCTCTTTGACATCTGATGGAGGGCGCCACCACCGAGAAGGCCCTCTGCCTGGTTCCCTGCAACTTGGCTTCTCGCAACGAGAGAACCTCCAGAAGGCCCTCAGCACTGGACCTCAGTATCCAGGCAGAATGATGGGGTGGGGACGTTCCTTCAGGTATACTGGACCAAGGCCATATAGGGCTTTAAAGGTCAGCACCAACACTTTGAATTGTGCTCGGAAACAAAAACGCAAAATAAATAGCAATACCAGACAGACCTCAGCGTAACACTCAAATCGGAAGCGTAACACTCCGACTTATGGAAAAAGTTTGCAAACTGGACCACTTGCTCCCGGGTTTGCAGTGTTTGGGTTCCAAGTTGTTTGAGTACCAAGGCGTTTGAGAACCGAGGTACCTCTGTATTCCCCAAAGTGAAAATCAAGACATAGAAAATCCAGGGATTTTGCAGATTCAGCAAAAATGGTACCCGGAGGTCATTTTGCTGCCCAAATCCCGGACGTGTCTAGGATAAACCCAGATGCATGGCAGGCCAAGAATAGACGGTCCTTGGTGGTCCATGATTCTATGATTCCAGAGGTCATATCTTGTCTATGTGCAAGGAGGAGGGGACAGTTTCTAATAAGCATTATTTGATCGTTCTTTTCTCCCTATGCTGCCTGGTTCCTGTTCTTTGTTCCCCCCCTCCTGCAAAGTCTGGACAGCCTTTCAAGTTCTCGGTTTTGGAAATCTGCGACCGGATCAAGGAAGAGTTCCAGTTCCTCCAGGCTCAGTATCACAGGTATTTTCAGGAAAGGAAAGGAAAAAGAGGGGGGGCCGCAAGCTGTGCCGGCTAAAGTGGAGCTTCAGAGTTCAGGAGCAGTCTACCTCTGAATGCAACCCTGCGTTTCCGCAGGGCGATTTCGGAAGATCCACCCCCTCCTTCCTTGGAGGTTTTTAAGCAGATGTTGGATGGCCATCTGTCAGGGATGCTTTGGCTGAGATTCCTGCATTGCAGGGGGTTGGACTAGATGACCCTCAGGGGATCCCCCTTCCACCTCTACAATCCGATGATTCTACATGCTTTGCTTTATTATTTATTGGTCTCCGTTTGTAGGTGGGCTGCGTTAGACCGCCCTTTTATGGATCCAAAGGCTTCTAGCCTTTTATCATTCTAGTTTTGAATATATTTATTTTTTGCATTTTGTTGCTTTGAGGTTCTATTTCATTTTAAAAAAACAGCTCACAAGTCCAATTAATCATCATCGTCATCATACTGCCGATCAATATTGGACTTTTTAAAAAATGGCTTCAATTTTTTTCAGGTTTTCCAGCTGCCTTGAACGTCCCACTCTGAGTCAGGAAGGCAGCATTCTGAATCTCCTTTTGTATTCTAACCTTATGTCCCAGTTTTCCTCCAAGGAGATGTTGTTGTTCCACCTGGTTTTAACTCCCAACCACCCTGGGAAGTAGATTAGAACTTGTCATCATCAGCTTGGATCAGGCCACAACCCAGCGGGTTAAACTGAGAGACAGCTTCTAGCCCAGTGAGATTTGTGGCTGAGTGGGAGGATTTGAACCCGGGTCCCAGTCCAATGCTCTAACCCAGTGGGTGCTAGCACCCCCCTGGGGGCAGATTACATGGGGGCGCTTAGAAGGAGGGGAGGTGTAAATAACCACCCGACTTTGTAAAGCTGGTATCCCTGACTCGAGTCCATCCATTTTGCCCAATTAATTAAACCAAATCGTTTTAATTGAACTTTGAATAAATGTGCAATTAATTGCTGGGGCTTTGAATTTCATTGTGTTATTATCTGCCTTTGTGGGTTGTGCAAACTGCTGTTCCAAATAACAGGGCACTGGGGTATACTAGGGAATTGGGCTTGAGTTTATGGAAACCAGGGTGGGCGGTGGCCTCAAATAAAATTGGGAACCACTGCTCTAACCACTAGGCTGCGGAGGTGAAGCAGGTGCAGTCTGCAGTAAAACGTTGCAGCGCATCCTTGTCTCCTAGAGAGCGTGTCTTCAGAGTTCCGGCCAGCCACAACCCTTTCTGGGATACGGAGACATAAGTGTTTTGTTTTTCCCTTTTCAAAAGGCACTCAGAATCCCATGACTATAGAGAAAGCCCTGTTACCATTGAGATTATGCATATATAATCTCCTGCTCTCATTTTTAAAAGTTATTTTTCGTTGTTCCGCAAGCCCCCTGCCCATCTTGGGGATTAGGGGGACCGCTCAATGGAAAATGCAAGAGGCATTTTCCTGTCTCCTCGTGTGTTCCTTTCATTCCTCCCCCCCCCCCGCATCCCCTATATTTTCCTCCTCTTCTCACCGTCCCTCCACCCTGTCTCAATTTCCCATCTCAACGGGGGAAATGTCAAAAACTTGCGTCTCATACCCAGCTTTGGGAAGCCTATGGGCATTTTGTGTGTGGTTGCTTTGGGGGCAACGTGGGGGCCAGGGAGTGAGGGCCTCCCCCCCAAAAAAGAGTGAGAAGGTTAATAATAATAATAATAATAATAATAATAATAATAATAATACCCCACCCATATGGCTGGGTTTCTCCAGCCACTCTGGGCAGACTCCCAACAAAATATTTAAAATACGATAAAACGTCAGACATTAAAAGCTTCCCTAAACAGGGCTGCCTTCAGATGTCTTCTAAAAGTCAGGTAGTTGTTTATTTCCTTGACATCTGATGGAAGGGTGTTCCACAGGGCAGATGCCACCACCGAGAAGGCCCTCTGTCTGGTTTCCTGTAACCTCGCTTCTTGCAGTGAGGGAACCAGCAGAAGACCCCCGGAAGTGGACCTCAGGCTGGACAATGGGGGTGGAGACGCTCCTTCAGGTATACTGGGCCAAGGCTGTTTAGGGCTTTCAAAGTCAGCACCAACACTTTGAATCGTGCTCAGAAACGTACTGGGAGCCAATGGAGGTCTTTCAGGACTGGTGTTATATGGTCTTGGCAGCTGCTCCCAGTCCCCAGTCTAGCTGCTGTATTCTGGATTAGTTGCAGTTTCCGGGTCACCTTCAAAGGCTGCCCCGTGTAGATCGCATGGCAGTAGTCCAAGCAGGTGATAACCAGAGCATGCACCACTCTGGTGAGACAGTCTGCAGGCAGGTAGGGTCTCAGATGGAGCTGGTAGACAGCTGCCCTGGACGCAGAATTGCAAATAACTGTCTCTTTTTCTGCAGCTTGAAGTTGGAATGTGAGAAGCTGGCTAGCGAAAAGACAGAAATGCAGAGGCATTATGTGATGGTAAGCGCTGTTTGTTTGTTTGTTATGCTGTTGGCATCCATCTGTTTTGGAAAATCGCAGCGCCTGCTGTGGCTGCAGAGACCGATATGGGGGAGACATGTTTTGCTGCAGCTGGGGCTGATGAAGGCATCCGGTTGTGCTGCTGCAGATGCGTCAGGGCGATTCTTCTCCCAGCAGAGAGAAAAAATCCCTGCAACAACCCTGCGAGGGACCTCAGTCAGCAGAGCATGAGGCTCTTAACCTCTGGGACTTGGGTTCGAGCCCCACATTGGGCAAAAGATTCATGCATTGCAAGGGGGTTGGGCTTTATGGATCACTTCCGACACTGCCATTCTAGAGAGGCTGAGAGGGAGCAACTGGAGCCCAAGGTCACCCAGCGAATTTCATGGCTGAGTGGGGATTTGAACCAGGTCCTAGTCAGCACCGCCCCCTCTTCCTGGGCTTGTCGTTCTCCAAATGCAAACCTGGGTTGGTTAGCTCATATGATTGTATGACAATAGACTAGACAACGCGGGTGGCGCTGTGGGTTAAACCACAGAGCCTAGGGCTTGCCGATCAGAAGGTCAGCGGTTCAAATCCCCACGACGGAGTGAGCTCCTGTTGTTCTGTCCCTGCTCCTGCCAACCTAGCAGTTCGAAAGCACGTCAAAGTGCAAGTAGATAAATAGGTACCGCTCCGGCGGGAAGGTAAATGGTGTTTCCGTGCGCTGCTCTGGTTTCGCCAGAAAGGGCTTTGTCATGCTGGCCACATGACCTGGAAGCTGTATGCCGTCTCCCTCGGCCAGTAAAGCGAGATGAGCGTGCAACCCCAGAGTTGGTCACAACTGGACCTAGTGGTCAGGGGTCCCTTTAAGTTTACCTTTAGAGAGGCATATAAGCCTTGAATCTGCAGGTATGTGGTACTTAAAAAAATGGCCTGTCTTTGTTTTTTGTTTTTTTTAATCCAAGTTTCTAGACTTTATGGAGAAGATAGGAAGATAGGAAGCAAGCTCAGACTACATTTATTTATTCGTTGCTTTGCTATACTGCTTGCCATCCCCAAAGAACCCACGGCTGCAACATAGCTGCCAAGTTTTCCCTTTTCTCGCGAGGAAGCCTATTCAGCATAAGGGAAAATCCCTTAAAAAATGGGATAACTTGGCAGCTATGGCGGCTGCAAGCAGAAAACCCCATTTTCATATAAAGGCAAAAAATTCCTGATGTGGACGAGAACGTTTTAACTGCAATGAAAAAAGCAGTCTGGGCAATTAGGATTCAAAACAGTGCACCCTCCGATGGTCTCGACATTGGCAGGTGCAAAGATCCGTCGGCCATTAAAATTCATGGGTAAACAGGGGTGCCTTCAAAGTCCTCCTGTCGGTATCTGCAGCATCACATCCAAATCGCAGGGACTGGGGCAAAATTAGGTCCCAGCTCCTGGCTGAGGGTTTCCCCCCCCTAAAGAATTCCTTGCCACATCTTTGGGTTCCCTCAAATGTGATGGCACCTCCCTCCCACTTTTGGCTGAGCAAAGATCCGCTCTCATTTCCGGACATTGGAAGCTAGAATGAATTCTCTATGCCCCTTCCTTCCTTCCTTCCTTCCTTCCTTCCTTCCTTCCTTCCTTCCTTCCTTCCTTCCTTCCTTCCTTCCTTCCTTCCTCCCCCCTCCCCCCTCCCCCCCTCGGGTAGTGATAAAGCGGGATATCAAATCCAAACTCCTCCTCCTCCTCCTCCTCCTCCTCCTCCTCCTCCTCCTCCTCCTCCTCCTCCTCCTCCTCCTCCTCCTCCTCCTCCCCCTCCTCCTCCCCCTCCTCCTCCCCCTCCTCCTCCTCCTCCTCCTCCTCCTCCTCCTCCTCCTCTTCTTCTTCTTCTTCTTCTTCTTCTTCTTCTTCTTCTTCTTCTTCTTCTTCTTCTTCTTCTTCTTCTTCTTCTTCTTCTTCTTCTTCTTCTTCTTCTTCTTCTTCTTCTTCTTCTTCTCCTCCTCCTCCTCCTCCTCTTCCTCCTCCTCCTCCTCCCTCCCTCCCTCCCTCCCTCCCTCCCTCCCTCCCTCCCTCCCTCCTTTCTCATCTTACTTTTCCTTCCTTCCTCCCTCCCCTCCCTCCCCCCCTCCCCCCCCCGGGTAGTGATAAAGCGGGATATCAAATCCAAACTCCTCTCCTCCTCCTCCTCCTCCTCCTCCTCCTCCTCCTCCTCCTCCTCCTCCCTCCCTCCCTCCCTCCCTCCCTCCCTTCTTTCTCATATTTCTTTTCCTTCCTTCCTTCCTTCCTTCCTTCCTTCCTTCCTTCCTTCCTTCCTTCCTTCCTTCCTTCCTTCCTTCCTTCCTTCCTCCCTTTCCTTTCCTTTCCTTTCCTTTCCTTTCCTTTCCTTTCCTTTCCTTACCAGTATTTGTTCTTGATCTGTTGCAGTATTACGAGATGTCTTACGGATTGAACATCGAGATGCATAAGCAGGTATGCGACTTTCGGGTTCCTCTGGCGGAGGAGATGGGAACTGTAGACTCCTAGGGGCAGAGACCTTCTCTCTCTATGTATATGTATATGTAAATAAAAAATGGTGTCACAGACAGAGACGGATGTTTCAAGCTGACTAGTGGCAAGGACTGAGGGCTTGAGAGGAAACAAGGGAGGCGCTGGGTTTCAAAGACCTCAAAATGGGGCTGTCATCATTGATATTTGATATGCATCTTACGGAAAGCGACATGATGGCGTAACAGATTTCCTGCTGGGGGTGTCCCATTGCCTTTCCTTCCACTGTCTGGGTGGCGGCGACCCTGCAAGCGAGGGATTTGCATGCTCAGGAGCACTCTTGCCTATAGCATGGCCTTGCTTATTCTGGAGATGGCTGCGGCAAACACGTGTCAAATCTTCCCGAGAGTAAGATGCTTTCGTATTGTCCGCCCGCATGCTCAGAATTGACGGTTGTGGGGAGGCCTGATCCAGAACATTTGTGGTACAGTGGAACGCCTTGGTTCTCAAACAACTTGGAACCCAAACACTGCAAACCCGGAAGTAAGTGTTCCGGTTTGCGAACTTTTTTTGGAAGCTGAACGTGCTCCGTTTTGAGTGTTACGCTTCCGATTGCATAGAATCATAGAGTTGGAAGAGACCACAAGGGCCATCCAGTCCAACCCCCTGCCAAGCAGGATACAACATCAATGCATTCTTGACATATGGCTGTCAAGCCTGTGCTTAAAGACCGCCATAGAATCACACTTCTGTTATGAGTGCCACACTTCTGTTTGAAGTGTTACGCTGAGGTCTGTCTGTTTTTGCTATTTATTTTGCGTTTTTGTGGCTCTGTTTGTGTGTGTGTGTGTGACTGTGTGGAACCCAGCTCAGCTACTGATTGACTGTGTGACTGCAGTACATAGCTTATCGCTTTCATTTTATGGATCAATGGTCTCGTTCGATAGCAAAATTCATGTTAAATTGCTGTTTTGGGGACTGTTATTAAAAGTCTGGAATGGATTAATCTGTTTTGCATTGCTTCCTATGGGAAAGCGTGCCTTGGTTTTGGAACGCTTTGGTTTTGGAACGGACTTCTGGAACGGATTAAGTTTGAGAACCAAGGTACCACTGTATAAAGAGTTGCGGGGTTCCAAGAAGGAGTTCTGCACCGTTTGGAAAAGGGGTTTGTATCTTCCCAAACACTTCTTGCAGCCGTGGAGGAAAGCAAGATGGTGTTTAACCACTCGGAGACCGTTACGGGGGCAAACCATTGTTTACGGCCGATACAAAGCAATGTCTTGGGAGAGGCCAGGAGCAGGCTGCCTGACCTAACCGCTTTTAGCATGCAGAGATAGCTAATGTTATTGTTGGTTTCTTTCCAGCGAGGGAAGAGGCGGGCAGAGAAAAATATTAAGGCACCGAAATCCGCCAGGCCTCTGTGTTCTGTGTGTTGATCCCTCCGAAGAGGCCAGGAGTCTCTCTCTCTGGTTTCCCCAGATCTCCCCGCCCCACTTGTAATTTGCTTCCTGTCTCTGGGTTTATCAATCCAGGGCATCACGGGGGGGGGGGGGAGAGAGAGCGGCTGTCTGGGAAAACTAGCTTGGCAAGGTGCCCGGGAAAGTGGCAAGCGGGACCGCCAGCCTTCCTGTGCGTGCCAAACCAGCTGCCTCTCCTCCTTTCCATGCCCGTTTGCTTGGGAGAAGACAGGGAGCCTTGGAGCGAGAGTCACTTGTTTGCTTGTCGCTTCCTGGCCAATCTCTCCCCCCCCCTCTTCTCCTTGCAAATCTAGAGAGAGGTATGTTAGGAGGGAAGCTGTTTTTTGCAGTGGCGGCGGCTGGCATCCCTCCGGGTGGTGGGGCCAGAGACAATGAGAGGTGGGGCAACGTGTTACTAGTTTGTTTGTTTTTTAATATTTTATTTTTCATTTTTTAACAATGTTCTATACATTTAAATCATTTCAAAATTTTTGCACATCTGAGATAACTTGAATCATAGAATCATAGAGTTGGAAGAGACCACAAGGGCCATCCAGTCCAACCCCCTGCCGAGCAGGAAACACCATCAAAGCATTCTTGACATATGCCTGTCAAGCCTCTGCTTAAAGACCTCCAAAGGAGGAGACTCCACCACACTCCTTGGTAGCAAATTCCACTGCCGAACAGCTCTTACTGTCAGGAAGTTCTTCCTAATGTTGAGGTGGAATCTTCTTTCTTGAAGTTTGAATCCATTGCTCCGTGTCCGCTTCTCTGGAGCAGCAGAAAACAACCTTTCTCCCTCCTCCATATGACATCCTTTTAAATCCCCGGACTCTGCCCCCCGCCCCCGGTGGTTTCTAATATTTATCTTTTCTTTCTGCTGCATCCAATTACATTTTTAAAATTCATTTTATATCCATTTTTAACTTTCGCCTTATTACATTATAAGTGTTATACCAAGCCTGCTCACGTTTTA
Source organism: Zootoca vivipara (assembly GCF_963506605.1). Lineage (NCBI taxonomy): Eukaryota > Metazoa > Chordata > Lepidosauria > Squamata > Lacertidae > Zootoca > Zootoca vivipara. Next base: position 5,427,054 of record NC_083281.1, on the reverse strand, counting down.
AAATATCTACAGTGATCTTTAAGAAACTCTATAAATTCCCCCCACTCTATAAATTCCCCCCACTCTTTGCTGAATTTCTTATCATCTTCGTGTCTGATCTTCACGGTCGTTTTTGCTGTTTTGGCATAGTCCATCATCTTGGTTGTCCATTCTTCTTTACTTGGGACTTTTCCTTCCTCCCATTTCTGGGCTAAAGAGCATTATTGCGGCTTTCGACGCATACACAAAGGATCTTTTCAAATCCTTTGGCATTTCCCCTCCTATTATTCCCAATATACGTGTTAATAATAGTTTTGTCCCTTGGAAGGTGGGAGGAACCAGGGGAAGAAGGCTCAGAGCCAGTGATGGTGGGACAATGACGAGTGGTCAGAGGGAGAAGACTGGGAGGAGGAGGAGGTGTCGGAAGCTGAAGAGGCAACAGGGTTTTGTGAGCGGGGAGAGTCTGTAGCAGAGAGCAGTCCAGACTCAGAGGCAGGAGCTGAAACAGGAGAGGAAAGGAAGCCAAGAGACAGAGAGGAGTCCGGCCTGTGAAAGAGGCACGGGTGTCTCCTTCTCCTGCTATGACAGGCTCCCCTCCTCTCTTGTCTCCCAAAACCAGGAGAGGCATGGTAGATGTGGGATTTGATCTATTGATGCAGTCAAATGCAACATTCCTCATTTCCCTAGCATGGGCACAAGCAGGGGGGGGGGGGACATACAGTCAGTGTAACTTCCTGTTCCGCTGGTCTGGAGCATCCTCCCCCCGCATGTGACCTGGGAGGTGCTTTTTGCTGTTTTTTTTAATCAAGGAGATTGTTTTTAAATTGCAGTGTTTAACCAAGGAGGTGCTTTTTTGCAGTGTTTTATCAGGGAGATTGTTTTTACGGTAAGTTGCAGTGTTTAATCAAAGAGGTGCTTTTTTGCAGTGTTTAATCAAAGAGGTGCTTTTTCTGCAGTGTTTTATCAAAGAGATGCTTTTCCTGTTGTTTCCTTTGGCAGCGTCCCCCCCCCCAAAAAATGTGCCCCTCCTTTAATTTCCTATTTATTTTTGCAGCCATTTATCAACCTTTATTTATTAACCCAGGTGGATCTGTGGTTAAACCACTGAGCCTAGGGCTTGCCGATCAGAAGATTGGCGGTTCGAATCCCTGTGACGGGGTGAGCTCCCGTTGCTCGGTCCCAGCTCCTGCCAACCTAGCAGTTCGAAAGCACGTCAAAATGCAAGTAGATAAATAGGAACCGCTACAGTGGGAAGGTAAACGGCGTTTCCATGTGCTGCTCTGGTTTGCCAGAAGCGGCTTTGTCATGCTGGCCACATGACCTGGAAGCTATACGCCGGCTCCCTCGGCCAATAATGCGAGATGAGCGCGCAACCCCAGAGTCGGTCACGACTGGACCTAATGGTCAGGGGTCCCTTTACCTTTACCTTTATCAACCTTGCACACACTGATGATGCGGAGGGAGGGAGGAAAAAAGTTGTGAATTAACCTGAAAGCTACAAATTCAACTTTAGACGTTCTCTTAGTTAACAAGAACCAAGGGATGGAAGGGGACCCCAGAACAGAACGGAAGAAACCCACATTATTTACTTCCCTAATTATCCGTGCTTCCCCTTCCTTCCTCTCCCCCTCCCCCCGCCCTGGAAAAAAACTTTTTTCCATAATGGGCAAGGCTTCTCTTGCAGTAATGTAACCCACTGAGCTTGAAAGCTTCCCCGCTGACATGGTCTACTAATTTTGGACAAGTCAGAATTCGAACTCCGATCTACCACACTCAACTTAAGCTTGAGCTGACAAATCGAGGGGTCTCCCCCCTTCCTGCTTCTGCCTCGCCTCGGATGTGACTGAGACCCACACCCCACCCCAATCTCTCTTTCTTTTTCCAGGCGGAGATTGTTAAACGGCTCAGCGCTATTTGCGCCCAGATAATCCCCTTCCTGACTCAAGAGGTAAAAGAAATTTATTTGTGTTAGGGTTTCACATGCAACGCATTCTGGGCATTTTTTTTGGGGGGGGGGGGAAAGAGGTTTGCAATGACAAAACCTCGAACTACCCTGGCATGTCTTGCCCCCAGGGCCGGATTTAAGTTGGTTGAGGCCCTAAGCTACTGAAGGTAATGGGGCCCTTTATATGTCCAGCTGTCCTTTGTCAACAACAAATTGTCGCTGTTTTTTGTGTTGAATATATGCTATAATATGGTCATTTATGGACCTCAAAGGTATCTAAAGCCATTTGCCCATGTTGCCATGCAACCAGTCCATGCAGAATGTAGGCACCCTCTATATAGAAAGGAGCAAACCAGTGATATTTTAGGGAGCAGGCTAGCAGGCGGGGCCCATGACTTACATCCTAGGAGCCGAGACAACACAAAGCACTGTTGCTATATGTAGGTTTTATTTTATTTGTTTTTTATATTATATTTTGGAAATGTACATCAAGTTTTTTTATTCTTAATTTTTTTGGGCCCCCCCAAGAGAGTGGGGCCCAAAGCCATTGCTTGTTTAGTTTAGTAAATCTGGCACCGCTCACCCCAAACTCTCAGCCTGGGTCCCCCAGGCTCTCTTGCCACTCAGGACAGACCAAAGTTTGGCTCCTCTTCCGATGACTCGAGGAACTCGGCGAAGCAGCGCCTGGGCAATTTTGAGTTCCACACACTCCGAATTTCCTGCTTAAAAAAATAAAAAATAAAGCCGGACCTCCGTTATAAATGATGAAAAAATGCCGTAAACTGGCGGATTTATTGTTTGGGGAGCCATGGCGGGGGGAATAAGAAGCTGTTTTAGATGCGACGAAGCCTTTTCCCTTCCAATTTTGCACCATCCCTCTAAATTTCTGAGATTTCAGCTGGCATCGCCCACCCCCTGTCCCTACAAATAAGGGGCCCAAAACTCTTCTGTGTCCCCCACCCCCAAACCCCCAGTATGGCTTGTGTTTAGGTTTTGGCAAGTCTGGTTTGATTTCTCTCCCCCACCAGTCCCCCAGCATAGCAATTCCTGTGAGACAGGAGCGTAACACTGCAACACAAAAGGCCAATGTGATTTTCTTAATCTGCATTGCTAGAGCCAGCTTCTGTGAGCCAAGGAAAATTAATAGTTCTACTTTGTTCTGATCTCATAGGATCTAGCCAAAGAGCATAGCCATCGTGCCTAGCAGCCTCCGATAGTCTTGTTGTCCTCCGTGAATTTCTCTAATCTTATTTTAAAGCCATACCCCCACTACCTCCTTTTGTAGTGTGTTCCCTGCAGGGTGGATTTGATTTAAATCAAATAGATATAAATATGATTTAAATCACTAGTCAGTAAGACTTGATTTAAATCTCTCTTTTTTACAGAAAGACTCATTCTTGCTGGTATAATCTTAATACTTACAAACAGATGAAGTTTTCATTTTTGGAATAATAAATTTTCTGAGTAGTTTTTGCAGTTATATCAAAAATGACTGATTTGGTTATACTGTTAGAAAAACATAAGACAGATAATGATGATATTATTGTGAGGTTTAATAAGTTAACTGTTTATATTTGGACTACTTTTCTGCTGTGCTTTATTGGAAGGAGAAAAATGATCATTTCCTTAAAAACAGTATGAACAATTTATTTAACTAAAACAGTAACATTATAAGCATATGTATCCATGTTTGTTAACTGATGTGGTTAAACAATTTAAAAAAAACTTCGACTGAGTTGTAGCACACATGAAAAACTTGAAACAAATCCTTATTTCCTGGTGAATAGCCTTTGGACTATGATGTAACTTAAATAGAAAACTATCTTTAGAAAGGTTTTTCCTACAAAAGCATTTTATTTTAAAAATCTAATTTAAATAAATAAATTTAAAAAGTCCGATTTAAATAAAAAAACCCGATTTAAATAAAAAAATCAATTTTTATTTTTTTTAAAAAAATTCATTGATTTTTATCCACCCTGGTTCCCTAGTTGAACTATGTGCTTGATGAATGAAGTCTTTTCTTTTCTCTGCCCCGAATCTTCCAGCTTCCATGGCTGTCCATGAGCTCTCGTCTTATCGAGAGAGGGAGGAAGACTTCCCTAAATTTCCTGATGTCTTTTCTCTCTCCTTCCAGCACCAACAGCAGGTGTTGCAAGCTATGGATCGGGCAAAGCAGGTGACAATGGGTGAGCTGAACAGCATCATTGGGGTGAGTGGCCAGGTCAGACCAAAGGCCGGCTATTTCCTGTTTGCAATTCATTTGTCCAAGGTCTTTGCTAGGAGTTCTCCTTGGAGCAGCTCCTCTCTTGCAAAGCTCTTCTGGCTGGGCCATCTCATCTCTTGCAAAGCTGATCTTGCTGAGGCGGAAGAGGCAGGGAATAGGCAGGAAGTAAACACAGCCACTGGTGGTGCTGTGGGTTAAACCACTGGGCCTAGGGCTTGCCGATCAGAAGGTTGGCGGTTCGAATCCCCGCGACAGGGTGAGCTCCCGTCGCTCGGTCCCAGCTCCTGCCAACCTAGCAGTTCGAAAGCACGTCAAAGTGTAAGTAGATAAATAGGTACTGCTCCAGCGGGAAGGTAAACCATGTTTCTGTGCACTGCTCTGGTTCGCCAGAAGTGGCTTTGTCATGCTGGCCACATCACCTGGAAGCTGTACGCAGGTTCCCTTGGCCTATAGAGCGAGATGAGCGCCGCAACCCCAGAGTCGTCCGCAACTGGACCTAATGGTCAGGGGTCCCTTTACCTTTAAACATAGCTTATCTATCTGGACGTAAACATAAAGATACCAAGGTGGGGAGCCAGCACACCCGTAATGGGCTAGGAGAGGAATAGCAGTTTCATTTCGTTTATTTATTTCATAAAATACATATATACCACTCGATGGTATGAACAGCCATGAGAAAAGTTAGCAATTTCAAATGTCCAGAAACCAGACTAATTTTTTTAAAATAATAATTTAATAATAATAATTTATTATTTATACCCCGCCCATCTGGCTGGACCCTCCCTGCCACTCTGGGAGACTCCCAACAGAACATTAAAAACACAATAAAACATCATCAAGCATTAAAAACTTCCCTAAACAGGGCTGCCTTCAGGTGTCTTCTAAAAGTCAAATAGTTTTTTATTTCCTTGACATCTGATGGGAGGGCGTTCCACAGGGCAGGCGCCACCACCGAGAAGGCCTTCTGCCTGGTTCCCTGTAACCTCACTTCTCGCAGGGAAGGAACTGCCAGAAGGCCCTCGGAGCTGACCTCAGTGTCCGGGCTGAACGGTGGGGGTGGAGACGCTCCTTCAGGTATACAGGGCCGAGGCCATTTAGGGCTTGAAAGGTCAGCACTAACTCTTTGAATTGTGCTCGGAAACGTCCTGGGAGCCAATGAAGGTCTTTCAGGACCAGTGTTATATGGTCTCAGCAGCCTCTCCGAGTCCCCAGTCTAGCTGCCGCATTCTGGATTAGTTGCAATTTACGGGTCACCTTCAAAGGTTCACCCATGTAGAGTGCATTGTAGTAGTCCAAGCGGGAGATAACCAGAGCATGCACCACTCTGCAGGCAGGGAGGGTCTCATCCTGCGTACCAGATGGAGCTGGCAGACAGCTGCCCTGGACACAGAATTGACCTGCTCCTCCATGGACAGCTGTGGGTCCAAAATGACTCCCAGGCTGCGCACCTGGTCCTTCAGGGACACAGTTGCCCTGTTCAGGACCAGGGCGTCCCCCACACCCACCCACACGATGTCCCCCAAGATTAATGCTTGCACCAACTTTTTGCACATCTGGGTAGGTTGGTCTTTAAAAAGGAATGTTTTTAGCAGGGGCCAGAAAGAGGGTGGTCTGGTTCGTGGGGTCACAAAGAGTCGAGCACGACTAAGATGATTAAACAACAATGACAAAATAGCAGAGGCGCCATCCATCATGATGCAAAAAGCCCTGCTCACCACTGCAGCCACCTGAGCTTCCAGCGACCGAGCTGGGTCCAGGAGAGACCCCAAGCTGCGATTCTGCTCCTTCGGGAACAGCCAGAGTAGGCACTTGGCCGGTTTCTCAGAAGCATCTCCAGGAGTCTCTCCTTTTGTCTCCAGCAGCAGCAGCTACAGAACCTGTCCCACCACGCCCCTCCCATCCCACTGACCCCCCACCCTTCGGGCCCCCAGACCTCCAGCTTAGTCGCAGTCAGCACCACCTCTGGGCTCCTCGCGCTGTCCGGGGTTCTGGCGGCTCAGACGGCGCTGGCGGCGAAGGAGGAAAGGGCATCTCGGGACTCCGAGAACCACCAAGGTAAGCCAGGAGGGTGCGTGCGTTTGAAGCCAGGCTTGCCGGCCACAGCTTGTGCGAGGGTCTCTGGTTCAAGTTCCCCGGGGGGGGGGGGGGCTGGAGGAGGGGGCGTGGGCTGAGCAACTCAGGGGCTGCGCACATGGAAGGCTGCCAATTTAATAGGAGGAGCCTTCTGCATCAGTCCAACGGGGGACAAATCGAGTCCTGTTCTCGCCGTGACACCTTGAAAGAGCGCCATAATAAAAAGAACTGTGCCACCAGTCCTGGCAGAATTCGAACCCAAGAGCACTCTTCCCATTCTGCAATGTTACCCAGGAGCTTAACTTGTCTCCAACTGTGTTACAAGAGAGGGAGGAGAGCTTTCCTCTGTCTGCTCCCTTTGCTACGACGTCTATCATGTCTCCCCTCGTTCGCCTTTTTTCTCGTAAGCTAAAAAAGCCCTGAGTGCTGTTTTCCCCTCTCCTAACAAGGGAAAAACCTCCTCTCTCCCGACTGGCGTCTCACATTAAAAAGCATCAGGTCGGCAGGTGGAAGAAGCCTCTGCCCCAAAGAGCTTACACTCAAAATGTGCTTTGTCTGATGGGGAAGAGGGATGGGAATTAGGTACTTTAAGCTTCTTCTCATTTGCGGTTGAGAGACCTTTGCAGTGGCGTCTCTCTCTGTGTGTGGGGGTCCTCCGACTGCCCACCCCTATCCAATTCCCCTCTTTCCACGCTGCAGCTGTTTCTTCGGGAGGAAACGGCCCAACTAATAATATTATCTTTGCTAATTAAGTCTCCCCAACATGCTGGGGAGACTGGCACTATTTTTGACCCGGGGAACAGCTGCATGGTCAGGTGTGGCTAAAATCCAGCGTGGGCTGTTGATTTCTAAAATGAGAGGCGCAGCCTGAAAGATTAAGGCCGTGATCTGGGAGCTTTGCCAAGCCCCCCCCCCCTGCAAATCCCAGATGCACTGGGCAGGCAAAAGTCCGGGACAGGTTGCGATTACTTAATGGTGAGAGCAGCCCTTTGTACGAGATCAGGGGCACGCTTGTCTTTCTGAAAGCACTTTAAAAAGGGGGGGGGCTACAGCCAGGCAGTGGGGAAAAGGGGCAGAAGTTTTGGGGGTTTCGGTTCTCCGGGTTTTGCCGAACTACATTTCCCAACAAGCCCAGCTGACGTGGTTGATGGGCGTTGTTTAGTGACCCCCCATTCCCACCCCACCCCCCGAGCTACTACAATTCCCAGAGTGGTTTAGCAACCATTTCTTCTTCCTGGGTTGCTCTGGGAGTTGTAATAATAATATAATAATAATTTATTATTTATACCCCGCCCATCTGGCTGGGTTTCCTCAGCCACTCTGGGCAGTTTCCAACAGAATATTAAAATTCAATAATCTATTAAACATTAAAAGCTTCCCTAAACAGGGCTGCCTTCAGATGTCTTCTAAAAGTCTGGCAGTTGTTTTTCTCTTTGACACCTGGTGGGAGGGCGTTCCACAGGGCGGGTGCCACCACCGAGAAGGCCCTCTGCCTAGTTCCCTGTAACTTGGCTTCTTGCGACGAGGGAACTGCCAGAAGGCCCTCAGCGCAGGACCTCACCTCAGTGTACCAGGAGGGGAATATCGAGGCCTCCTAACAACACCCAGTACGCTGCAGTTCCCAGGAGTTTTGGGTGGAAACCTTGTGTTTCAAATCTCCTTTAAATGCGTGAACTGTGACAGGAAGGCACAGGTAGTGTGTTGTGTCGTTCTTGGCGGTGGTGAAAATATATGCAGCGGTACCTTGGTTTCTGAATGGCTTAGTTGACGAGCAATTCGACTCCTGAACGCCACAAACCCAGAAGTAAGTGTTCTGGTTTGCGGACATTTTTCGGAAGCCAAACAGTCGTTTTGGCTGTCAGCATTGTTTCCAGGTCCAATCAGCCAATCAGAAGCTGCGCCCTGGTTTTGGAAGTCGGGCGGACTTCCTGAATGGATTGAGTTCGAGAACCAAGGTGCCACTGTATATATATTTGATGCAAATAAGTTTAGGCATCAGAAGGAGCCCCAAAGCGATTTGCAGGGGCAGTAACACACAAAAGGGATAGCACAGTCAGTAGAGCATGGAACTCCTAATCTCAGGGTCATGTGTTTTTTAGTCCCACTTTTGCAGGGTTTTGCAGGGTGAAACTGCATTGTGTCCCCAATGGCCAATTCCCCCCCCCCCTCCGCATGGCAAGTGGAATAATACATGCCTAGTTTGCATGATTTATGCACGGGGGCGGGGGGGGGGGCGGGGACGCGTAATCCTGCTTCTCTATCCTTGCCCCCACCCCGCAAAGATAGATAGAATATAAAACCTCTGTGTTTACAGCTCAGACAGAAAGCACTTTTAGAGTTGAAGATGAACCTGTCTAGACCGGAGGAGCGATGGGGCAAGCATGTGGAATCTGGAGTCGCCCCAGCTGGCTCTTAGAAGTGTGTGTGGTTGGGGGGGGGAGGGTGGCTTCCTCTCTCTCCCTCGCCCCCCTCTTTTGTTACAAATTGCTTTGCATGCAGGTTGTGATCAAAGCCAAATGTAGCTTAGAAATGCTTCTTGGCAAGCTTGCATTGTGGGATTGGATCCAGCACCTCTTAGAAGCCCCCCCCTTTTGGCAAATTTCCTCTCTGTTCTGGGTGGGTGGGAGGGAATAAAGGCCTTCTCTCTCTCTCTCTCTTTCTCTCTCTTTCTCCCTCCCTCTGCCTAATACATCTGTGTTGATTTCAAAAGCTGCCTGGTCGCCTACGACGAGAGGCTCTTCCGCAGGCAACCACGTTGTCGATGCTTTTATAATAATAATGTTTCCCCAAAAAGCTCGAAAGGCCCAACGAGGCGGTGTTTACATGTGCGGAAGGAGAACGGGCTGCATAACTTCAGAGCATAGGCCGGAGAGATCTGTCCCCCCTTCTGAAAAAGGAGAAAGGGGTGAGCAAGCTCTCCCTGCAAGTAGACACCCAGCATGTCAGGGATATAGGTTCTAGTTGAGCCCATTCTCTTTATTTTACCCATGCAGGGCAAAGTGGGGGCAGGCAAGTTCCAGTCCACCATATATTGCTGGACTCTCGTGTCTTCCAAAGAGGATTAGACAAATTCGGGGTGGGGGATAGTCTATTGATGGCTGCATGCTTTAGTTGGGGTTCCTGCTGGACTAGATGACCCTCGGGGTGGGGGGGTCCCTTCCAACTTTACGATTCTGGGCTCTGCAGCAGTGTCTCTGTTCTCCCCTTTGGAGGGCTCACGTTGAATCAAAACGAAACTCGCATCCAGGTGCTCTCTTGGATTAAGGGTAGCCCTTTCCCCTGTTTCCCATGATCTTCCCTTGCCCGCAACTCCATGCTCTTGTTATCACCGCACGGTGATATTTTTGCTCAGGGAGATCTAACTAAATGTCTTTGTTTCCTTGTGTGTCTCCCTCGGTTATCTGAATGCCTTCCTGGTTGGGCTTGCCTGTACCAGAACATGCTTCAAGCCGGGTAAGCGTTCCTGCGATAGAGATGACTTATCTTTTCACAGCCAAATCTGTATATCCATTTGTACTTTTAAGTGGTTCCTGATCTGGGTGACTCAAGTGTCATAAAATATATTCTTTTACTGGTAAGCTCAAGGTTAGATTACGTTATACGTAGGGCTGCCTCTGAAGACGGTTTGGAAACTTCAGCTGGTGCAGCACTGGGCGGCAAGACGATTTGAGCATATTACACCGATCCTGGTCCAACCACACTGGCTGCCAATCAGTTTCCGGGCCCAGTTCAAAGTGCTGGTTCTGACCTTTAAAGCCTTAAACGGCTCAGGACCGCAAAACCTCAAGGACCGCCTCTTTCCATATGAACCTACCCAGACCCTGAGCTCAAATTCCGAGCCCTCCTTCGTGTGCCTCCTCCTCGAGAGATCCGGAGGGTGGCAAGACGAGAACGGGGCCTTTTCTGCAGTGGCTCCCTGTCTCTGGAATGCTCTTCCCAGGGAAGTTCGCCTGGCGCCTTCATTACACACCTTTTGGTGCCAGGCAAAAACGTTCCTTTTTAACCAGGCCTTTGATCTGATTTACATCCTATGCCCTTTTTAAATAGTTTTTTTTTGGGGGGGAGGGGATGCTATTAGATTGCTGTTTTTATTTTTATTAGGTATTTTGTGGTTTTATATCTTGATTTTATTCTGTGAACCGCCCTGAGAACCCCTGGGTATAGGGCGGTATATAACTTCAATAAATAACAACAACAATACCGTTAAAAATAAATTCATCCGTGAAAAAATACCGAGATATAAAGATGAGGAAAAATAAGATATAGGGAGGAACTGGAATGTGCAGTGGAAAATAAAGTAATGACATGCAGCATGGAATGGGGGGAAGGGAGTTAATATTAACTGGGTTTTTTTAAAATATTGTTATTGTTTCAAGTGTAAAATAAAAATGGGAAGGAAAACGAAATAATTGCATAAATTTGCCAAACGAAACCAAATTTCCTTCTTGGGTTTACAGAAGTCTGCAATATTTATTTTATTTTAAGATGGTTGCTTTATTCAGGGCCGGGGGACCTTTTTGTATCGAGGGCTGCCTCTGCTCGGCGAAATCTCCCGGGGGCCACGTGGGTGGGGCCAATTGGCATTAGCAATGGGTGTGGCTATTGTGGACAGTGGGCGGAGTCACATGTGGCCCAACCCCCGTGTCAATCAGGAGTCCCAGTTCAAAGATCCATCTGTTTTGAAACTTGCACTCGGATTCATCCAGGTCGTGATGCTTTGAGATTTGAGTTTCCCATCCGTTGCATTCTTCCTTTTTTGTTAACGTTTGGCTCTGTTTGGTTTGCTTGTTGACAAACCACATAAAATAGCATAATATATAAATAGGCGGCTTTTAAAAAAATTAAAAAAGACCCATTCTTTTTAAAATGGATCAGGGGTGGCCAACTCCCAAGAGACTGCGATCTACTCACAGAGCTAAAAACTGGCAGTGATCTACCCTCCTTTTTGGGGTTAAGGTCAAAGTTGTTGAGTTTTTTCAGGGAGGAGGTAAAATGTTGAGCTTTTCTTAGGGGAGCCACAGTTGTTCAGCTGCTTTTGGGGGGAGCCAATGATCTACCAGTGATCTACTGCAGACATCCAGTGATCTACCGGTAGATCACGATCTACCTGTTGGACATGCCTGCAATAGATGAACATGCGAGTGGCCTTCCTTATAATTCATAAGCCATCCTGTTTACCATAACGAGCGATATTCCAGCACCAGGTTAAGGCTTGCTTCTGGTGGTGATTTTCCACTCCTGTCATGCTTCATTTTGTCCCCAAAGTGTTTGAAGCTTTCCTTTCAAGTCCAGGGCAGAGCTGCAGAAATTCAGTTTCAGCCTGCTCTGCGAACATTCGCTCTGCTCATTGCACCTGATCTCAGCCTCTCTCTGTTGTCTCTCTCTTGCTCTTTGCCATAATTTAATTTTCATTTATTTTTAAGAGCAGAAATTGCAGCCGGGGGGAGAAATTTGGTTTCGCTGGCCTTTAAAAGGGCAAGCGGCCTCGTTTGCGTTTCCCCAGCCGATTCTCGGAAACTGAAACCGATCCCGGGATGTGTGTTCCTCCGGGTTTTGCGACGCTGCCCCCCCCTCCGTCCGAAACCACCACGGTTATTTATTTAATAAAATGTGCACACCGCTCGGTTTAAAAGAAACAAACAACGCACCTTCCGAGCGGTTTGCAGAAAGAAAAAAAGGATAAAATCGGGAAAGGTTTACAGCCGTGGCTTAAAACATACAAAAAGGGGGGGAAAGAGAGACCCAAAACAGGTTAAAATTCACATCAAGCGGCTGGGTGGGCTTCTCTCAACAAATGTGTTTTTAGCAAGCTCCAAAAAAAAAGTGCAGCAGAGGCACCTGCTTGATATCAATAGGCAGGGAGTTCCAAAGTTATTTTAAATGCAGAACGAGTATTCTTTGGCGCCTACAGTAGTGCCCATTTCGCTGCTCGAGTGGGCAATTGAGGGGTAAGGCGACCTTGCAGGCATGGAAAATAATTGGGGGTAAGTGTGCCTGACCTCAAGTGGAAGGGAGTTCCATAAGATCGGAAGCCCACAATACTGAATGCAGCGTGGCTTCCGGTGGATCTGAGCTGTGCATCTGCAGGGGGCATAACCACAACTCTCCTGAAGCCCCCAGCAATCAGGCAAGGATATCAGGTGGCTTGAGAGGCCCGTTGTGGGGCCTGGCAGCGTAAGGGCAACTGGTGCCAGCATTTGAGCACTGGGCATTCGGTGCCAGCGGTAGTCAGTCCCCATCAACAGCCTAGCCTCAGAGGTCCAGCTCTGAGGGCCTCCTAGCAGTTCCCTCCCTGCGAGAATTTACAGGGAGCTAGGCAGAGGGCCTTCTCGGTGGTGGCGCCCGCCCTGTGGAACACCCTCCCATCAGATGTCAAGGAAATAAACAACTATCTGACTTTTAGAAGACATCTGAAGGCAGCCTTATTTAGGGAAGCTTTTAATGTATTATGTTTTAACGTGTTTTTAATATTCTGTTGGGAGCCCCCCAGAGTGGCTGGGGAAACCCACCCAGATGAGCGGGGTATAAGTAATAAATTGTTGTTGTTGTTGTTGTTGTTGTTGTTGTTGTTGTTGTTGTTGTTACTGTTTTGCACCAGCTGGAGCCTCAGGATCAGGCCCAAGAGCAGCGCCACGGAGAGCAATGCGAGAGGGAACCGTCAGTTACACAGGTGAAACTCGGAAAACTAGAATATCGTCGAAAAGTGCATTTATTTCAGTAATGCAACTTAAAAGGTGAAACTAATATATGAGATAGATGCATGACATGCAAAACATGATATGCCAAGCCTTTATTTGTTGTAATTGTAATTATTTGTCGTTATGGAATGTAATTAATGAAATGTAATAGTGATGTTTATTTTTGTATTATTGTAACTATTTGTTTTATTACTGTGGAATTTCCAAAAGAAAGCATTTGTAAAAATTAAAAGAAAAATAAAAAACAATAAGTTGCATTACTGAAATAAATGCACTTTTCGACGATATTCTAATTTTCCGACTTTCACCTATAATGCATGCATTTGTTGTTTGCAAAAAACGAAAAGCCTACTTTAGGATGAATGCCCGCTAAAAGGTGAATGGGTGTTCTTGAGGACGGGCAGCGTTTTTGATGCCAAAAATACTCTCTTTCTCTCTCATTCCCCCCTCTCGCACCCTGCTCCCTCGGGGACACCCCGTCCTCAATGAATCGTTGAATGTCTCCTTCTCTTCTCCCTCTCCAAAGAGCGACTCGGCCTCCCCTCCCGAGAGCCTGCAAGGCGAGGAGCCGCTGGACAGCGCAGGAGCAAAGCGCAAACAAGAGGGCAAGGAGGAGGTGAGGCTCTACGTAAGTGTCGCTTCTGGATCCGGCCCCAGTGTCCCCACGCCAGGACCCTGGAAAGAGTCTGCGTGGAGGCTGCAGCATTGAACCTGGGGCCACGGAGACCCCGGTTCAGTTCCCCACCCAAGCACGAAGCTCACTGGGTGATCCTTGAGCCAGCCACCCTCTTTCCAACTGACCTGCCTCACAGGGTTGTTGCGAGGGCTAACTCGCAACAAACTGGAACGTGTCCAGAGGAGGGCAACCAAAATGGTCAAAGGCCTGGAAACGATGCCTTATGAGGAACGGCTTAGGGAGCTGGGTATGTTTAGCCTGGAGAAGAGAAGGTTAAGGGGTGATATGATAGCCATGTTCAAATATAGAAAAGGATGTCATATAGAGGAGGGAGAGAGGTTGTTTTCTGCTGCTCCAGAGAAGCGGACACGGAGCAATGGATTCAAACTACAAGAAAGAAGATTCCACCTAAACATTAGGAAGAACTTCCTGACAGTAAGAGCTGTTCGGCAGTGGAATTTTCTGCCAAGGAGTGTGGTGGAGTCTCCTTTTTTGGAGGTCTTTAAACAGAGGCTTGACAGCCATATGTCAAGAATGCTTTGATGGTGTTTCCTGCTTGGCAGGGGGTTGGACTGGATGGCCCTTGTGGTCTCTTCCAACTCTACGATTCTAACTCAGGTCCGATCATTTCAGTGGGTAGACTCTTGAATATAACTTTCTCCGGGTTTTTGGGGGAGCTGGGTTCGAGAGCTGCACTCCACGAGCAATTGAGACGCATAAGGACCCTCCCCCTTTTCTCCTTCTCTTGCAGGAAAGCGATGGGGAGAGAAGCGACTACAATTTGGTCGTGGACGAGGTACGTGGCATCGTGGTTTGCAGAGACGGAGGCTGCTTTCGGCTTCCGGGCTCGAAATCCTTTCCCTGCCTCCCCCCCCCCACCGCCCCCTGCCCCCGGGGAGCAGAATTCAATTATGCAAGACGGCAAACACCAGCAGAGCAAATCTGCATATTTCATGCGGGTCACGGAGTTTATTTTTTCATCTCTCTCTCTCTCTCCCTCCACCCTCTTTGCGCAGGACTGTGCTTTTAAAAAACATATTCATAAAGAATTGAAGCGAGGCAAGGCATGGGTCTTAAACCACAGAGCCTAGGGCTTGGCGATCAGAAGGTTGGCGGTTCGAATCCCTGTGACAGGGTGAGCTCCCGTCGCTCGGTCCCAGCTCCTGCCAACCTAGCAGTTCGAAAGCATGTCAAAGTGCAAGTAGATAAATAGGTACCACTCCGGCGGGAAGGTAAATGGTGTTTCCGTGCGCTGCTCTGGTTCACCAGAAGCAGCTTAATCATGCTGGCCACATGACCTGGAAGCTGTACGCCGGCTCCCTCGGCCTATAGAGCGAGATGAGCGCCGCAACCCCAGAGTCATCCGCGCCTAGACCTAATGGTCAGGGGTCCCTTTACCTTTACCAAGACACGGGGCTTGCCCACCACCCAACATCAAGACGGGCCATTTTCTCAAAGGTTTTTTTAAAAAAATCACTGACGGGACGATCTGAGGGGCGTCTGGGAAAAGAAAGGCCCCCCTCCTTAGATCATGAATCTGTCCAATCCTCTTTTAAAGCCATCCAGATTGGCGGTCTCATCCCTGCCTCCTGAGGCAGGGAGTTCCATTGTTTAACTGCATACAGGATGAAGAGGTCCACAAATTCTACCATTCGCGAGGGAAGGAGGGGATCTTTTCCTTCGTCCAAAGCAGCGCTTATTGCCCATTTATAAGCTGCATGATTTACGCCGCAAGCTGCCCCTGGGTCTTGCACTGAGAGAAAAGCAGGTTCGTCTGGGTGTTTGGTTGCGATTCACTTTTGGGATAGCTCAGGCAGTAGAGCCTGAGACTCTTAATCTCAGGGTTGTGGGTTTGAGCCCCATATTGGGTGAATGATTTCTGTGTTGCAGGCAGGGGGTTGGACTAGATGACCCTTGTGGCCCCTTCCTATTCCACAAATCTTCATGATACCGTGGTTGCCTTGGGCAACATAAGGAGACCATTTTTAAAAAGATAAATAATTTTTTTTATTTTTTTTTTGAAATATTTTGACATAAATACAATCCACTATTTCCCAACAAATATATGTATTTTGACTTTCCCCACTCCTTTTGCGGTTTCTTATATATATATATTTATTTATTTATAACACTGCATCTCCTTCATTACTCCAATTACTCCCTGGTTATCTTTTAACATAAATTTTAACTGTTTAGCTTAAGTTAATCCAGCTAATGAATTTATATGTGTTCAGTAACATTA
The DNA here is from genome assembly GCF_963506605.1 of Zootoca vivipara. NCBI lineage: Eukaryota > Metazoa > Chordata > Lepidosauria > Squamata > Lacertidae > Zootoca > Zootoca vivipara. The sequence continues at coordinate 5,411,217 of NC_083281.1, read as the reverse complement.
CAGATAAACCACAAATTTCTTTTATAAATGTCTTTCCCCCCTCTTGGTTCTTTATTGCTCCTGTAAGTTTTGCCATTTTTACATAGTCCATTAATTTAGTCTGACATTCCTCCTTGGTTGGTACTGAATCCATTTCTAAGCCTAAATCAGATAGGCTGCGGCCGTAGAATACATAAACAGGTTTTTTTGGGGGGTGGGGGTGGCGTCTTTTGGGAACTCTGTACCAATTGTCCCTAAAAGAAAAGCTTGATTTTTTTATTTTAAACATTTTCTTCTATTCATTACAAATCATTTCCCAGAAAGCATTTACAAGGCCACCACATGTGATTAAAAGTACCTTCTTTCTCCCTATGTTTCCAGCATCCCGCATATATTTGATTTTGATTTACACATTTCTGCTAACTTACTAGGTGGCAAATACCATCTGTATTTCCGAATAGTTTTCTTTCAGCATATAGCCGGCTGTGAATTTCATATCTACATTCCACGCAGCCATTTCAATATTCTATCCTAGATCTCTTGTCCAGTGTATCATCACAGAGACCAACAAATTTAATGAACTAAGGAACGAGCAAACGAAATAATGGGGAGTGGAATCGATCAGTTTTTGTTTTTATTCCTTAAAAGTACAGTGGTTCCTTGGTTCTCAAATGCCTTGGTTCTCAAACAACTTGGAACCCAAACAGTGCAAACCCGGAAGTAAGTGTTCCGGTTTGCGAACTTTTTTTCGGAAGCTGAACGTGCTCCATTTTGAGTGTTACGCTTCCAATTTGAGTGTTACGCTGAGGTCTGTCGGTTTTTGCTATTTATTTTCCATTTTCGCTTTTACGGCCCTTTTTTGTTTTGTTTTTGTGACTGCGTGGAACCCAGTTCAGCTACCGATGGATTGACTGTGTGACTGCAGTACATAGTTTATTGCTTTCATTTTATGGATCAGTGGTCTCGTTGGATGGTAAAAATCATGTTAAATTGCTGTTTAGGGGTTGTTTTTAAAAGTCTGGAACGGATTAATCCGTTTTGCATTACTTTCTATGGGGAAGCGCGCCTTGGTTTTTGGAACGCTTTGGTTTCGGAACAGACTTCCGGAACGGATTAAGTTTGAGAACCAAGGTACCACTGCAATTCATTTGAGTGCTTTTCCCTCTTCCTTTCTGCAATCCTTGCTCTCTTTTTCTCCCAGGACCCTCCTTCCGAACACGGCAGCCCGGCCTGTGCCTCTGCCACGAAGGTCATTCCGGGACGGAGGGATCTCCCTGGAAGCCCTGCCTCTCTGCCGTCAAGTAGGAGCGATACCCCTTTAAAAGCGAAAGAGCAGAGCCCGGTAAGGAAAGCGGGGTGCATATCGCCAGCCAAACCCATCTAGCTGGCTGTTGTCTACCTTGGCTGGCAGCCGTGATCCAGGGTCGGTCTCTTCCATCTAGGGATGGGCAAAGGGGTCAGCACAGTTTCTCATTTCCCACCCACCTGTCAATCTTCTCCGTGTTTGCATAGTTGCAGGTTGTCCCCTCCCCTCTCGAATTTCTGATGAAAACCTACCGGTATCTGCATTTCGATGCAACTTGCTCTGAACATAGGGATTCTCGTCAGCCGTTTCCCCTAACGCACACATTTCTGCAAAGAAGCTTTGCACTATAACAACAACAACAACACACAACAACACAGTTCAAGAAGGATACTGACAAGCTGGAGCGTGTCCAGAAGAGGGCAACCAAAATGGTCAAAGGCCTGGAAACGACGCCTTATGAGGAACGGCTTAGGGAGCTGGGTATGTTTAGCCTGGAGAAGAGAAGGTTAAGGGGTGATATGATAGCCATGTTCAAATATATAAAAGGATGTCATATAGAGGAGGGAGAGAGGTTGTTTTCTGCTGCTCCAGAGAAGCGGACACGGAGCAATGGATTCAAACTACAAGAAAGAAGATTCCACCTAAACATTAGGAAGAACTTCCTGACAGTAAGAGCTGTTCGGCAGTGGAATTTGCTACCAAGGAGTGTGGTGGAGTCTCCTTCTTTGGAGGTCTTTAAGCAGAGGCTTGACAGGCATATGTCAAGAATGCTTTAATGGTGTTTCCTGCTTGGCAGGGGGTTGGACTGGATGGCCCTTGTGGTCTCTCCCAACTCTATGATTCTATGATTATACCCTGCCCATCTGGCTGGGTTTTTTCCAGCCACTCTGGGTGGCTTCCAACAGAATATTAAAAACACAGTAAAACATCACACATTAAAAACTTATCTAAACAGGGCTGCCTTCAGATGTCTTCTAAAAGTCAGGTACAGTGGTGCCTCGCTTAACGAACGCCCTGTAAAACGAAATTTTCACTTAAAGAAAGGATTTTTCTAGTGGAGGTTGCCTCGCTAGACGAATTCATTTTACAAAAAAATTCGTCTAGCGAATCGTGGTTTCCCATAGGAATGCATTGAAATTCAATTAATGCGTTCCTATGGGTAAAAAAATTTTCGAATTTTTTTTCAATGCATTCCTATGGGATTCGCTAGACGAATTTTTCATTATAAGAATAGACCCGTGGAACGAATTAAATTCGTCTAGCGAGGCACCACTGTAGTTGTTTATTTCCTTGACATCTGATGGGAGGGCGTTCCACAGGGCGGACACCACCAACAAGAAGGCCCTCTGCCTGGTTCCCTGTAACCTCACTTCTCGCAGGGAGGGAATCGCCAGAAGGCCCTCGGAGATGGACTTCAGTGTCCGGGAGGAACGATGGGGGTGGAGACGTTCCTTCAGGTTTACTGGGACAAGGCCGTTTGGGGCTTTAAAGGTCAGCACCAACACTTTGAATTGTGCTCGGAAACGTCCTGGGAGCCAATGGAGGTCTTTCAGGACCGGTGTTATGTGGCCTCAGCGGCCACTCCCACTCACCAGTCTAGCTGCCGCATTCTGGATTAATCGTAGTTTCCCGGTCACCTTCAAAGGTAGCCCAACGTAGAGCGCATTGCAGTAGTCCAAGCAAGCGGGAGATAACCAGAGCATGCACCACTCTGGCAAGACAGTCCGCGGGCAGGTAGGGTCTCAGCCTGCATACTAGATGGAGCTAGTAGACATATAAGAAGGTTAAAAATACCCCCCTAGATTGGACCCCCAGGTGTTACTGCGGAATGGTGTCAGGCAGCGAGCTCTGTTTTCCGTAAATAACTGGCTCGTCTAGGCTAAATTATTGCAACTGTGTTAAACGTAGGGCTGCCTCTGAAGGCGGTCTGGAAACTGGTGCAGAATTCAGCAGCCTGGTGGCTCACTAGGGGCAAGACGGTTTGAGCATATTGCACTGATCCTGGCCCGACTGCACCAGCTGCCAATCAGTTTCCCAAGCGCTGGTTCGGACCTATAAAGCCATATATGAACCAACCCGGACCCTGAGATCATCCTCTGAGGCCCTTCTTCGTGTGCCTCCTCCTCAAGAGGTCCGGAGGGTAGCAGCAGGAGAACAGGGCCTTTTCTGTAGTGGCTCCCTGTATGTGAAATGCTCTCCCCAGGGAGGTTTGCCTGGCGCTTTCATTATAGACCTTTAGGTGCCAGGCAAAAGCGTTCCTTTTTGGTCAGGCCTTGGGCTGATTAATATTCTACAGTCTTTTTCGGGGGGTGGGGAGAGTTATTTTTTCGTTTGGTCTATCTAGCTGTGGAGTGTCTGCACTGTTTAGCAGCGGCTGGCCAATAGGAAATATTGGGACTTTCTGATCTGCGTTTGATACAGAAAGGGGCTCACGGTATCATCTAGACTGACCCCCTCCCCCAAACCTACGACATCACGGACCTTTTGGATTTGATAAGCCCACATTCTGATTCGTGGAGGAGAGGGCTATCGGCGGCTGCTAGCCATGACGGCTAAACACTACCTCCGAATTGCTTCCGAATCCCAGTTGCTGGAAACCAACAGAGTTGCCCTTGTGTTCGAATCCTGCTTGTTGGTTTCCCACAAACATCTGTTTGGCCACTGTGAGAACAGGATGCTGGGCTAGATGGGCCTGATCCAGCGGACTCTTCTTATAACCACCCAGCCCCAGGATCCAATTTCCAGCAAAGGAAGAAAACCACCTCTCTTCCTTATGCCCCCCGCCCCACAAAAAAACCCATCCAAAAGTTGTACCGGTTTTGCAATTTTCAGCCCAGCAGATTCGCATCCTCGCCAGAGCCGGATGCCTGGGTTCCATTTTGAGATGTGCCTCTTCGTGCTTCCGAGTAGCGGATCCACCCCCATCCCCTTATTCTCCTCTGGGTGTGTGTGCTTGCCTTCCCCCCCCACTCCCTCCTCCCCAACCAGCCTCCTTCTCAAATGCAGGGGGGGGGAGCACGTGGCTTGGTTAATTAGTGGCCCATGGGGGGCTTTGAGATTCCTCAGAGGATTTTAATGTATAATTAATTGCTATTAGCACCGCCTTGCAGGGAGTGAGGGGCTTGTGGAGGGAGGGTGATTGCAGGGGGGGGGGCCTTGGCATACCATCTGGGTTAGACTGGGAGGAGAGCGTCCCAAACAGAGGTCATTGAAGTGGTGATAATTCTTTTCGTGGAGGGATTTTCCGCCCTCCTTTCTTTCTTTCTTTCTTTCTTTCTTTCTTTCTTTCTTTCTTTCTTTCTTTCTTTCTTTCTTTCTTTCTCGCTCGCAGGGTGCATTTCTGCCTCTCTTCCTCCTTTCCTTGGGTGTACGTGTGTGTGTGTGTGTGTGTGTGTGTGTGTGTGTGTGTGTGTGTTTAAAACACACAGTGCTACAGAGGGAGAGAGAGAGAGAGAGCAAGCAAATCCTATTGATCTCTCTGAAACCTGCCAAGATCTCTGGATTGAATCATCAGGGCAGGAGGGGGACAGCAGCAGCTCGATGGAAGGAAGACAGAATTGATCCTTCTGTCAAATCCTCAAGGCTTCATTTGGCAACCCTGCCCCCCTAACTCCCCAGACAGGCTGGAGGGCAGACTCTCCCCCCCAATGCACAGTGGGTGAATGGCTGAGCTCAATCGGATTAGCACGGTCTCCGCTCCCTGAATAACGACAGCCCTGCTGTGCGGCGAAAAGGCTTTTCCTACCTCCCCCCCACACTCAAAAAAAAAAAAAGCAGAAGGCGAAACAGGCAGAAAGCCCCATTGCGATTCTTCCACATACCACCCCCCCAAGATCCTGGCTACCCACTCATCCCTGATTCCCTGAAAATTTTAGTCTTTTTAAAAATAGGCTCACTACGGAGGTGTCTCGAGGGCGGGGCGACTCTGTGAGCCGTTGGCAGCTAGGTGGAACCTCCGCTGGCAGAAGCAGTCTACCTTGCTTGCCAGGGGTTGAGGACAAAACATTATAATAATAAAAATAAATGGGGTATGTGTGTGTGTGTATATCTCCTTCTATAGCTGACTGGATTGAAGAAATCGGGTCCGTTGTAACTATGATCAAGCTAATTTAGTGCGAAAGAGTACAAATAAGCCAGCCTAACATCACCTTGCCGACAAAGGTCTGTATAGTTAAAGCTATGGTTTTCCCAGTAGTGATGTATGGCAGTGGGAGCTGGACCATAAAGAAGCCTGATCGCTGAAGAATGGATGCTTTTGAACTATGGTGCTGGAGGAGACTCAAACCTATCCATTCTTAAGGAAATCAGCCCTGAGTGCTCACTGGAAGGGCAGATCGTGAAGCTGATGCTCCAATACTTTGGCCACCTCATGAGAAGAGAAGAATCCTTGGAAAAGACCCTGATGTTGGGAAAGATTGAGGGCACTAGGAGAAGGGGACGACAGAGGACAAGATGGTTGGACAGTGTTCTCGAAGCTACGAACATGAGTTTGACCAAACTGCGGGAGGCAGTGCAAGACAGGAGTGCCTGGCGTGCTATGGTCCATGGGGTCACGAAGAGTCGGACACGACTAAACGGCTAAACAACAACAAATAAGTTTTAAATTATTGCAGCTAATTCTTTTTGCTGGTCATTTTATTGTCCCATCTTTTTTCGGTAACTCCCTCTAAGGTTTTTTTCTTCTTTTTTCTTTGCAATCAAGTGGTGTATAAATAAATACCTAGGTCGGGACCCCCTGCTTTATGTACTTCACCCTGAAAAGTTTAATGAGTTTCTTACGCAGAATTCAAATTTGCAGCTTTCCTGGGAAACACAGATTTGCAACAAAGGTAAAGTTTGCTGTGCGTTCCTGCAGTGGTTGTTTTTGCTTTTCTCTCATGCGAGGAACATAATTTGAAATGCAAGGAAACAGCAGCAGCAGCAGCTAGGTTTGTTGTTCCTTGAAAAAGAAGCATAACGGCAGCTTAAAATATGAACCGGTACTTTAGAACAAGTTCGTGACGTGTATTGAGAGGCGTCTCGGAAGCTGGCGCCTCGTTCCTTAAAATGGGCACCCCCTTTTTTTCTTTCCCCCCACAGAATGACGACAACACTGCCACGTGCAAATCCGCCAGCCTCTCTCCCCCCCACGAATCCCTAACCCCTGGCCTCGGCCCCAGCTGTGCCCCTCAACTCCAACAGGTCTCCACTAAGCCATCCACCACAGATGCCATCAGTAAGTGGTTTGTGCAATTCTTTTATTATTATTATTATTATACTTTATTTCCAATAGAGTGGGAAAAGGTGGAGAGAAGTCTCCCAAGTCCTGGTCTGACGCTCTAACCCCAAACTTCGGCCCTCCAGATGTTTTGGACTACAATTCCCATCTTCCCTAACCACTGGTCCTGTTAGCTAGGGATCATGGGAGTTGTAGGCCAAAACATCTGCGGTTTGGGGGATGCCTGCTCTAACCAGAGCACCACTGTTGATGCTTTAAGGCAGGCTTCCTCAACCTTGGCCCTTCAGATGTTTTTGGCCTACAACTCCCATGATCCCTAGTTAACAGGACCAGTGGTCAGGGATGATGGGAATTGTAGTCCAAAACATCCGGAGGGCCGAAGTTTGGGGATGCCTGCTTTAAGGGATGCCCTTTTTGGCAGGAACGCAGAGAGTTGTTTGGATTGGAATACAGTGGTACCTTACTTCTCAAATGCCTTGGTTCCCAAAACAAGCGTTCTGGTTTTCGAACTTTTTTCGGAAGCCGGATGTCTGATGCGGCTGTCGCCTATTGTTTCCGCGGCGCCTGCACCAATCAGAAACCGCGCCTTGGTTTTTGAACATTTCGGAAGTCAGACGGACTTCCGGAACGGATTAAGTTTGGCACTTTTGTGTTTGCTACTTATTTTGCGTTTTTGTTTCTGAGGCTTTTACGGTTAATTTGTTTTTGTGACTGGGTGGAACCCAGTTCAGCTGATAGATTGATAGCGTGACTGCGGAAATGGATAAAAGTTCCCCCCTCCAAACAATGACTATCATCAGAGCAAGTAAGAAGAAAAAAAGTAATTTTAATTTTCATCATCTACAATACAATATTTATTTTATAGTACAGTACATTGATTATCGCTTTCATTTTATGGCTCAACGGTCTCTTTAGAGAGTAAAATCCATGTTAAACTGCTGTTTCAGGGCTTGTTTTTAAAAATCTGGAACGGATTAAACCGTTTTGCATTGCTTTCCATGGGAAAGCACGCCTTGGTTTTGGGCTGCTTTGGTTTTGGAACAGACTTCCGGAGGTTTGAGAACCAAGGTACCACTGTACCTTGGAAATGGTTTGCGTTAATTTTGCACCCACATTTATATTTGTATTTGCACAGATCTGCTTCTCCTTTGCGAGTTTGCCCCAGAAGCCTGTTTTGCATATAAATAAAACAGCAGCATATGGGACCCAGGTGGCGCTGTGGTTAAACCACTGAGCCTAGGGCTTGCTGATCAGAAGGTCGGCGGTTTGAATCCCTGTGACAGGGTGAGCTCCCGTTGCTTGGTCCCAGCTCCTGCCAACCTAGCAGTTCGAAAGCATGTCAAAGTGCAAGTAGATAAATAGGTACCGCTCCGGCGGGAAGGTAAACAGCGTTTCCATGCGCTGCTCTGGTTCGCCAGAAGCGGCTTAGTCATGCTGGCCACATGACCCGGAAGCTGTACGCCGGCTCCCTCGGCCAATAAAGCGAGATGAGCACCGCAACCCCAGAGTTGGTCACGACTGGACCTAATGGTCAGGGGTCCCTTTACCTTACCTTTAAAACAGCAGCATTATGTAATCAATTTGGCTTTATGGAGTCTCCTCTCTCCCCCTCCCACCTTTCTTTTCTTCCTAGCCCTCCGAAGCCCCCTGAGCATGGCCAGTTCATATGCTTCGTCCTTCGGGCTAATGCCCCAAGCCACGCTCAACGGCGATCTCACTGCTCCACGGTCGTACGTCAGCATACACCTCTCCCCGCAAATTAGCGGGACAGTTCTGTACGGACGTTCCCCCATGGTAAGCTGAGAGGCTGTTTTTACACCCTGCAAGTAAATATATAGAAAGATCGCAGAGGGTTGGACCAGCGCCGGAGTTACGTCTAAGCTAAACAAGCTATAGTTTAGGGCCCCACTCTCTTGGGGGCTCCCAAAAAAATTAAAGGAAAAAAGTGTTTGCATTATTATTTGTTATGAATGAAAAAATCATTTTAAGTTAGAACTTAATAATTATTTCACTATTAATCAACTGAATCTTTACACCATGTTATGTTTATCTGCCCTATGTACAGTTCGGCTCGTGCTAGTATATTAAACTCCATAATCCAGCCTATGGCTGACAATCCAGTTGAACTTCAGCTAGCCTGGGTTCTTCAAGATGTGGACCCTTATATTACTCTACAGGTTGCTAAATTCCTAACAGCCGTCTTCTCGTACAAGAGACGGAATGGAATGTTAGCTGATTATTGATAGTTATAAGAATTTTTTTAAAAAAATGACATCAGATATTGATTTTAGTTAGGCGCCTAAATTTTTAATCTTAATCTTAAACCTTCAAGATATGTTTTTTGAATTGTTAATATTTGTCCTTGTGAGCTGTGAATTGTGTTATATTATCTGTGGTTTGTACGAGTCTGCGGTTTTTATTTGATTTGTTGTGTTGTGTTGTGTTTTATGATGGGCGTACAGCCGAATAAACATCTTTGCTTTGCTATTTCACTATTAATATACTTCTTCTTAATTGTATTTCAGTTCAACAATTACTTTGATAAAATACATATTTTGTTATGTGCAAATGGGTTTAGATGCCTGTTACGTCCATAAATTACCATATAGCATATATTCAACACAAAAAACAGCAGCAATTTGTTGTTGACAAAGGACAGCTGGACATAGAAAGGGCCCCATTACCTTCAGTAGCTGAGGGCCTCATCAAACCTAAATCTGGCCCTGGGTTGGACTAGATCTGGGCTGTTTTCAGCCAGAACTCAGTTCTGTGCCACTAAGCCTCTTGGGCTTGCCGATCAGAAGGTTGGCGGTTCAAATCCCCGCGACGGGGTGAGCTCCCGTTGCTCTGTTCCAGCTCCTGCCAACCTAGCAGTTCGAAAGCACGCCAGGGCAACTACTGTAGATAAATTGGTACCGCTACAGCGGGAAGGTAAACAGCGTTTCCTTGCACTCTGGTTTCCGTCACGGTGTCCCGTTGCGCCAGAAGCTGTTTAGTCCTGCTGGACACGTGACTGAACGCCGGCTCCCTCGGTCTGAAAGTGAGATGAGTGCCGCAACCTTTGACCGGACTTAACCTTCAACTTTATTTTAAGAAAATGAGGGAGGTGTTCACGATGAGTCCCAGCACCTCTTTTTCTAGAAAAATACCACTGGTCTAGATGAACGCTCAGCTGAGCATTTGTGACCATTCATGTTAAAAATGCGGCAATGGAGAAATTTCTGTGCTGCCCCTTTCCCTTAATGCACATGCTTATTATTTGAGAGCATGGGGTTGTTACGTACCCTGTTTTTGAGCTGGAGACCCACATTGTGAGCTTCAGCAAAAGAGCAAGTTCGAAAAGGGTATCTTGATCCACTGATTATTCTGGTAGGTTTCCATTAAAATGCAAAGGGGACAATTCCATCCATCCACCCACCCCTCTCTTTTTTTTGAAAAAGCAAGACCCTGGTCCTCATGGTTTGAATAAAGTCTGATCAAAACAGGGATATTATTCCTCCACAAAATCTAATATTCTGCTTGTTTGTTTGTTTCTAAACAAAAGCCTCAAAGCAGTTTACAAAAAATGATGAAACGATAAGAAAAGTCAACAGCGATAATCTAGGGTTAAAACGAGAGGCGAGAAGCAGATGAAAGCTTGTGGAAGCTTCCTAAACTTATGTGACCAAGAATTTGAGTCGGCGTCAGAAAGAGTGCAGTGAGGGAAACCTCTCAAGTAGCAGGGAGTTCCAAAGGGCAGACGCTGCTTTTTGCTGTTCTTTAGCCGCAGATCCCAAAGGTTGAGCCCGGGTTTGTGTGCCAAGCAGGTGCTCTAACCACTCAGCAACAGCCTCTCCCTGTTGACAGCGCCTCTTCTTGCTTCCTGTCCACAGGTAGCCTTTGAATCTCACCCCCACTTACGAGCTTCGACCGCCGCGGCTTCCCTGCCTTCCGTTCCGGGTGGCAAACCGTAAGTAACAGGCCGGCCTGTGCCCCTATGGGGAGAGGGTGCTTCATCGGGGCTGGAATGGAGCAGGCTGAGCCTCGAAAGCAAAGGAACAACAATAAACAGTGTCTAAAAATCTCCCCTTTTTGCGTTCCCGTGTCTGAGCCTCTGAAGCTAACAGACAGCAAAAATAATAGATTGAGAATTTCCATCTGCTTTTTCATTCCCCTGCTTTCTTTGGAAGACCATTGGACGCTGCTGGCTTCGAAATGCAAACTGTTTAGCCTTAAATGAATAAATCTTGGTTCACAACAGCCCCACGAAGTAGGTTAGGGAGAGCGGGAGAGGGACCGGCTTAAGGTCGACCTGTGACTTTCCTGGCCGATGGTCAAACGCGGACATTCTTGTCTTCTAGTCTGATGATTTTCAGATTGCAGCTCCCATCACCGCTGAGTGATGGAGGCAAGGGGTTCCCAAACGTCTCGTGAACAATGGCATGGAGAGTCCTTGAGAAGAGCACACAGGTTCCACTTGTGTGGACAGTTCTGTGTTTGGGGTTGTTTTTTGGGGGGTGGCAGAGAGGACTTGAACGGAGTTTATGGGAAAAGTGCTTGGCTGGCAGGGCAGGAGAGGCCCACACCGCAACAGCGTTTTGCAAGGTCTCCCTTGTTTGGTGCAGACCTCCAAGGAACTTTTCTTTAAGTCATGCAGTTATTTAGTTCAATCCCGGCAAAGATTATAGGGGAATGGCAGTTCACGGCAGCTTCCTTGGCTCTCGGGGGGGGGGGGCCCTCACCCCACAGGGAATCACGGTCTGTGGTCTTTTTGTGAAGCCCAGGGGGCCATTCCATTTCCACAAAGCGTGCTCTCCGCTTCCCCTGCAGAGCGTACTCCTTCCACGTCAGCTCCGACGGGCAGATGCAGCCGGTGCCCTTCCCGCCCGACGCCCTCATCGGCTCGGGCATCCCTCGCCACGCCCGCCAGCTCCACACGCTGACGCACGGGGAGGTGGTCTGCGCCGTCACCATCAGCAATTCCACGCAGCACGTCTACACGGGGGGCAAAGGCTGCGTGAAGGTGTGGGACGTGGCCCAGCCGGGTGCCAAGACCCCCGTGGCACAGCTGGATTGCCTGGTACGTACGAGGACGCGGGTGCGCGCGTTGGTTTGCGTGACTCGGTTTCCCATGCGCATCCCTAGAGTCTCCCAGGACTTGGGTGCTCTCGTGGGCCTCGCAAGATGGTTTCGTACTGCGGCTCCCAATTTTATTGCTTCCTGTCTTTTAAAAGAAATGAGTATATCGTCCTTCCTTCTAGCACCGATCTTCGGGGGTGAGCGCCAATCATTTCTCACTTTCCATGTGCAAGAGTGGGGGGGAAACCCAAAGGGGCAACCCGCTAAAAATTAATCAGTTAATGAGGGACGGGCCTAGAATTTTCACTTCCTGTTTGGGGTCGGGTGGGGGAAAGAGGACACGGAATGGAGTCTCTGACAAAGGAAGTGGCTGGCAGGCTGGAGCCCTGAGCAGGATGACTCCACCTGCAATTTTATAATGTAACCTGGAGTTAACTTTAAGCTGCTTTAAGGCTGGAATGGTCCTCCATTGCTAGGCTTCATTGTCTCTAACTGTTAGGCATGCTGGCTGGAGCTGACGGGAAGTGGAGTTCCGTATGATCTGGAATACACCACCTTTGCTTGCAAAAATGATAGTAGTTTGAGCTGTTGTCCCTGTCTCCATGACTGTTAAGTTATCAATGCCCAGGGCAGGCTGACAATCTGTGGATGCCGAAAGGAAAAATAGCATGGGATTTACTGGGTGTGAAATTAATCCCACAAGTCCCAAATTCCTAGCCTCATGGTTGTTGTATTATCATTCCTATACAGTGGTGCCTCGCTAGACGAAATTAATTCGTTCCACGGGTCTTTTCTTATAGTGAAAAATTCGTCTAGCGAATCCCATAGGAATGCATTGAATTTTTTTTAAAATTTTTTTTTTGCCCATAGGAACACATTAATTGAATTTCAATGCATTCCTATGGGAAACCGCGATTCGCTAGACGAATTTTTCGTAAAACGCATTCGTCTAGCGAGGTAACCTCCGCTCGAAAAATCCTTTCGTTAAGCGGAAATTTCGTTAAGCAGGGCATTCGTTAAGTGAGGCACCACTGTATTTCCAAAAATTAATATACAGCTTGATTGCAAGGTGGAGGGGGGGGAGGGACCCAGAAAAACGGTTTATGAGAAAACCTATTAAAACAAAAAACAGTTGAAAACATTTAAAGAATCATTAAGAACCATGCCAAATTGAAAATAAAAGAAGTTCAAATCACACCATAGCTGGGTACAAAAAAATGTTTTCAGCAAGCGGTTGCAAAGATGAGGCTTGGAAGTGCATGAGCGGGAAATCTGAGGTCATCCGCTGAGCTGAAGGGCTAAGTTCCTAGTTCTCATGGCAGTGTGAAGAGGCTGCTTTAAAGTGCACGAGCAAAGCTTGCGGAGATGTTTGATGAATAATAATAATAATAATAATAATAATAATAATAATAATAAATTTATTTCATAAAATACATATATACCACTCGATGGTATGAACAGCCATGAGAAAAGTTAACAAACAGAAATTTCAAATGTTCAGAAACCAGACTAATTTTTTTTAAAAAATAATTTAGTAATAATAATAATATATTATTTATACCCCGCCCATCCGGCTGGGTTTCCCCAGCCACCCTGGGTGGCTTCCAACAGAATCTTAAAAACACAATAAAACATCAAACATTAAAAACTTCCCTAAACGGAGCTGCCTTTAGATGCCTTCTAAAAGTCAGATAGCTGTTTATCTCCTTGACATCTGATGGGAAGGCATTCCACAGGGCGGGCGCCACCACCGAGAAGGCCCTCTGCCTGGTTCCCTGTAACCTCGCTTCTCGCAGGGAGGGAACCGCCAGAAGGCCCTCAGAGTTGGACCCCAGTGGATGATGGGGGTGGAGACACTCCTTCAGGTCTGCTGGGCCGAGGCTGTTTAGGGCTTGAAAGGTCAGCACCAACCCTTTGAATGGCGCTCAGAAACGTACTGGGAGCCAATGTAGGTCTTTCAAGACGGGTGTTATGTGGTCTTGGTGGCCACTCCCAGTCCCCAGTCTAGCTGCCGCATTTTGGATTATATGTAGTTTCCGGGTGACCTTCCAAGGTAGCCCCACAGAGAGCGCATGGCAGTAGTCTAAGAGGGAGATAACCAGAGCATGCACCACTCTGGCGATACAGTCTGCGGGCAGGGAGGGTCTCATCCTGCGTACCAGATGGAGCTGGTAGACAGCTGCCCTGAACACAGAATTGACCTGCGCTTCCATAGACAGCTGTGGGTTCAAAAAGACCCCAAGGCTGCGCACCTGGTCCTTCAGGGGTACAGTGACCCCATTCGGGACCAGGGAGTCCCCGACACCCGCCCGCCCCCTGTCCTCCCAAAATAGTACTTCTGTCTTATCAGGATTCAGCCTCAATCTGTTAGCCGCCATCCATCCTCCAATGAGCGATCCTCGTGGTTGGCAGGTGGTCTCCTGCTTTCAAGTCATTCTTTCGCCCCTTGTCTCCCCGCCCAGAACCGGGACAACTACATCCGGTCGTGCAAGCTCCTCCCAGATGGGCGGAGCCTGATTGTGGGCGGGGAGGCCAGCACCCTCTCTATCTGGGACCTGGCGGCTCCGACTCCCCGGATCAAAGCGGAACTGACGTCCTCTGCCCCAGCCTGCTACGCCCTCGCCATCAGCCCCGATGCCAAGGTCTGCTTTTCCTGCTGCAGTGATGGCAACATTGTGGTCTGGGACCTGCAGAACCAGACGATGGTCAGGTGAGATTTATTGGCAAAGGAGGTTTGATCCACGGTCATCCATGGAATGCCCTTCCATCCTCAACAACCGGATAAACGGCGCACACTCGGAGAAACCCTCCAATAATTATTCTACAGTGGTACCTTGGTTCTCAGACTTAATCCATTCCGGAAGTCTGTTCCAAAACCAAAGCGTTCCAAAACCAAGGCGTGCTTTCCCATAGAAAGTAATGCAAAATGGATTAATCCGCTCCAGACTTTTAAAAACAACCCCTAAAACAGCCATTTAACCATACCTGCCAAGTTGCTGTCAGAGAAATAAGGGACCGGGCCGGAAATAGCAGACCTTTTGGAACTGGGCGGAGCATGCTCAGAAGTGACTTTTGATGCTGCTTTGCCCAGTTCCAAAATGGCCGCCACGCCAGAATAAACCGGGGGGAAACAAAAAAATCCATTTTTTCAGCTAGGAACAGCTGGAAAAACGGGGATTTCCCGGGGAAAACGGGAGACTTGGCAGCTATGCATTTAACATGAATTTTACTACGGTATCTAACGAGACCATTGATCCATAAAATGAAAGCAATAAACATTGTACTACAGTCAATCCATCAGTAGCTGAACTGGGTTTCACACACACACAAAAAAGAACCGCAAAAACAAAAATGTAAAATAAATAACAAAAACAGGCAGACCTCAGCGTAACACTCAGAACGGAAGCATAACACTCAAAACAGAGCACGTCCGGCTTCTGAAAAAAGTTCGCAAACTGGAAAACTTATTTCAGGGTTTGCAGTGTTCCAAGTTGTTTCAGTATCAAGGCGTTTGAGAACCAAGGTACCACTGTATCTATTTATTTCATGAGATTTCTATGCCGTTTCAGGAGTGTCAATTTGGCCCTGCCACTGTGGGTGCCCGGGGCTGCGGGTGCCATTTGGCGTGCATGCCCCTGGTGCTGAAATTTTTGGGTGTCTGGCCTCTTCATGGGGAATTTTGTGGGTGCACAGTTGTAGGGTGGGGGGAATCCTCAAAGCAGTTTGCAATATAAAAATAATAGAATCATCAAATCAAATTCACAGGCAACCCCTGGAGAACTCTGAGCGCAGCCTCCCTCCCTCCCTCCCTCCTTCCCTTCCCTTTCCGAAAATACCACAGTGCTTTGAAGGCCCAAAGTTCAGCTGTCTATTGGGGCTTCCAAGCACCAGCTCTGTGCAAGACCCAGCCCATTCTTCTGTGATGCAGGGGAGACCCGTAAGTCAGAACTGCTTAATTTGCCAGTAAGGGGTTCTGAATGCTTTCAGAAAATAGTACATGGTGCTTTGAAGGCTCAGAGTTCAGCTATCTATTGGGGCTTCAAAGCACCAGCTCTGTGTGAGACTCAGTGGATCGCTTATTCCAACGTGTCTAGTCTGTCATTCCTGGGATATAGAATGACTCCCTTCTTCCTTCCTTTCCAGGCAGTTCCAGGGCCACACGGACGGCGCCAGTTGCATAGACATCTCCAATTACGGCACCAAGCTTTGGACTGGGGGCCTGGACAACACCGTACGGTGCTGGGACCTCCGGGAAGGACGCCAGCTTCAACAGCACGACTTCAGCTCTCAGGTCAGCTTTGGGGGGGAGGGGGACGACTGGGTGTGTGACATACACAACACACTTGTTTAAAATCACCCCTTTTGCTTGGCACATCCCGGAAGTGGTTAAATGGAAAACGTTTCTTCCCTGCTTTGCAGCGCTCAACAAGGCTGACGAGAATGGTTTCCCTCACCTGCAATAGAGCCTCCAGGCTAAGGAGCAGTATACCTGATTCTGTGTACAGCAGAATCACAAAGTTGGAAGGGACCCCTGTGGGCCATCTTGTCCAGCCTCCTGCAATGCAGGAATCTGAACTAGATCAGACACGCAACCTTGCCCTTATCGGTGTCGGGGCATGGGGAGCTCAGCCGACTGAAATAACTGGGGCAGGTGATCCGGGGTGTGCAATATGGGATTCAGGATTCAGCGCTGCAAAGATCCGCAGTGAACGTTGCTGGTTTTTTAAAAAATAAATCTTTTATTATTTTTATATTTCATTTATTATATATACAGTGGACGCTCGGGTTTTTGGTATAGCTTCACCTACTATACCCAGTAGGGACCCAGGTGGCGCTGTGGGTTAAACCACTGAGCCTAGGGCTTGCTGATCAGAAGGTCAGCAGTTCGAATCCCTGTGACGGGGTGAGCTCCCGTTGCTCGGTCCCAGCTCCTGCCAACCTAGCAGTTCGAAAGCACGTCAAAATGCAAGTAGATGAATAGGTACCGCTACAGTGGGAAGGTAAACGGCGTTTCCATGTGCTGCTCTGGTTCCCCAGAAGCGGCTTTGTCATGTTGGCCACATGACCCGGAAGCTGTATGCCAGCTCCCTCGGCCAATAATGCGAGATGAGCGCGCAACCCCAGAGTCTGTCACAACTGGACCTAATGGTCAGGGGTCCCTTTACCTTTACTATACCCAGTAAAAAGGCTTCTGGTTATTTTTTAAAACAAAAGTTTTTTAAAAACATTTCATTTAACTTGTTATATATCATTTCCCAGAAAGCCTTTGCCTCTTGACAAGTCCACCACATAGGGTAAAAGATACCTTCCTTTCCTTTACATTTCCAACACTCGCTAGATCTTGTCCTATACATCTTAGCAAGTTTTGATGGTGTTAAACACCATCCACGCATGATTCCCATCACATTTTCTTTGAGTGCACTGAACTGACACAGACCACTCTCTCGCCTGCAGATTTTCTCCCTGGGCTACTGCCCCACGGGGGACTGGCTGGCGGTTGGCATGGAAAGCAGCCACGTCGAGATCCTTCACGTGACCAAGTCGGAGAAGTACCAGCTCCACCTTCACGAGAGCTGCGTCCTCTCCCTCAAGTTTGCCTCCTGTGGTAGGTGTGTGAGCCGTCTCCCTGCCCTAAGTTAGGGTGCCAGCTTAGCTTAAGCCCGCAGGTGTGGTGATCCAGGGTTACGGTGAGTCGGGAGACATTCCCTCCGATTTCCGCTACCGCGTCCCCATCTCCACCGTCCTGGACCCCCACTCAGTCAGCAGGAAAAAGGGAGCTTTTCTGCCGCCACTGGGAATTATAGCGCTGCGAGGAGTAAGCTACAATTCCCAGGATTCTTGGGGGGAGTGGGGCGCTTTGAACTTTCTTCAATCGTCCACAGGCGAGAGCCATTGCTGCACCCATTTTGGCCTCTGGATGTGCCCCCACCCCGAAGAAAATGTGGTGCCACAGACCATACAGTCATAGAAGCTTAAGTGTCAGAAGGTCTCCAAGGGTCATCTAGTCCAACCCCCTGCAATGCACGACTCTTGTCACCCATCCAGTTTGAAACCATAGCAGACCCTGCTTAGCTTTGCAAATGCGCCAGCAGTTTTATTGCTATAAAAAGACCCACTTGACAGTACTCTCTGCAGCAACGACACCGCCTTGGCCTGAAGATCTGCTCAGCCTAGTCCTGCAAAGCTTGCAGTTTTATTTTTCTTGAGGAGGAATGAGCTCTATGGGCAAGGATAGCAAAGTGGAGCCCCCCAGCCCCAGGAGCAGTCTACCTGCAAATCCCAGCCACTGGGGGACTAGCAGAAGAGTTCCGGGGTCGGTTTGTTGACCAACCGTTTCCTTTTCAAGAAAGTGGAGCTCCCCAGCCCAGGAGCAGTCTACCTGCAAATCCCAGCAGCAGAGTTCCGGGGTTAGCTTCCTTTTTAAGGGGAAGGAAGATCCCTTCTGGCCTGCAAACCCGGCGATGTCTCCCCCTTTCTCTCTCCCTACAGGAAAATGGTTTATCAGCACAGGGAAAGATAATCTCCTCAACGCCTGGCGGACACCTTACGGTGCAAGCATATTCCAGGTATGGTGGGGGCTGGAGCTATCCGTGGGGTTCGGGGGGGGGGCTGATTTCTATATTACCTTTATACCCCAACTCCCTTCTCTTGTTTTATCCTCATAACAAATCTGTGGGGTAGCTAGTGCAAGAGGCGGCCCCAAGTGAGCTTCATGGCTCAAGTGGGGATTTGAACCCAGGATCTCGCAGGTGGGACCCGTCTGGTCCAGCACCCTGTTTGCACAGAGGGTCCCTCTCAACCCTGCCAACCACACCCCTGAGTAGTTTGCTCACATGTAGAAGGGAGTTTTCCATGCTTTTTTTTTTTTTTAAAAAAAAATCTGAGTTGCTACAAGTTGCAATCCTTGGTTTGCCCTACGCAATGTCCAGGGCCGGATTTAGATTTGATGAGGCCCTAAGCTACTGGAGGTAATGGGGCCCTTTCTACGTCCAGCTGTCCTTTGTCAACAACAAATTGTCGCTGTTTTTTTGTGCTGAATATATCCTATATGGCAATTGATGGACCTAATAGGTATCTCAAGCCATTTGCACATGCAGAATGTAGGCACCCTATATATAGAAAGGAGCAAACCAGTGATACCTATTTTAGTGAGCAGGTGAGCAGACGGGGCCCATGACTTACATCAGGCATAGAAAAACTCGGCCCTCCAGGTGTTTTGGGACTAAAACTCCCATCATCCCTAGCTAGCAGGACCAGCGGTCAGGAGTGATGGGAATTGTAGTCCCTAAACATCTGTAGGGCCGAGTTTGCCGATGCCTGACTTACATCATAGGAGCCTACACAACACAAAACACTGTTGCTGTATGTAGGTTTTACTTTATTTGTTTTTTATCTTATATTTTGGAAAGGTACATCCAGGTGTTTTTCTTTCCCTTTAATTTTTTGGGGGCTCCCAAGAGAGGGGGCCCTAAGCTATAGCTTGTTTAGCGTATACGTAAATCCGTCATTGGTAATGTCTGTTTGTAGGAGGCACACGGCCGTCCTCCATTGGAAACGCAATGCTGGGTCAAAAACGGTCCAATCGAGGCAGGCCGCTCGTGTTTCCGAAATGCGAAATTAAGAATTCTCCATTTGTTTTCTTTCTGCAGTCCAAAGAGTCGTCTTCAGTGCTGAGCTGCGATATCTCGGCCAACGACAAATTCATTGTGACAGGATCGGGAGATAAGAAAGCCACCGTTTATGAACTGGTGTACTGAGAAGCAGGAGGAAGGAAGGAAGGAAGAGGGCTTGGTTGTCCTTGAAATTTTCTTCTTCTTCTTTTTTTGGACCCCACCTCCCTCCACGCATTGATGAAGGAACATGAACTTGACGGACGGAGACTCGGCCCCGGCCATCCCTCCAGGAAATCCTATCCAGCGATCTACCCTTTTGACGCTGCTTGCCACCTCATGAGGACTAGGAACCTCCCTTTTTAAATTAAAAGCAGCGGCGAACATTCTCAGGAAGCTGCCCTGGAATCGCAGTTTTGCTCACCCAGAGGTGTCTCCCTGCCACACACACCTCAACATGAACAATGGAGATTCTCCCCTTCCCCACACTCTTATCGGCAAGCAAGAGAGACCAGCCTCTGCCCTTCTCTACATCTCCTGCCAGCCCCTTCCGACCAAACACGGACGTTTAAAAGCACCGCCGACTTTTTGCTCTGGTGTGTGCTAAAGAAACCGGCCGTCTTAAATAGCCCAATTAAATGTGTTGGAAAACAGCGGCTAGATCTGTGTGTCCGCATGGGGTGGGTGGAGGGAGAAGCAATCACAGAACGGATATCAGAGTCAGGTGGGACCCCCAGAGCTCATCCAGATCAACCCCTTGCACGCTGCTAAATAAATCCCTGACCCGATCGGCCGTGGAAGCAGAAGCCGCCGTTCATTAACTGGAAGGACCAACTCAAAAGCCACAGAGAGGCGAGGAAGTTTTCCGGCCTAACGAAGGCTGCCTTCGTTAGGCCGGAAGGGGAGAGGTGGAAAAGGCACAGTGAGGGGTCTTGTTTGACCTGCGGTGCCCTTTTCCCCAAACCCCACCCAGTTCCTTCAAACTTCACCAGGGCTGCTGCGCCACGGTTCCCAGAATTCCCTGCGAGAAAGGATTGACTAACCCCTTCAAGTAGCGTAGCACCCTACACTTCCCAGGTCTCTTTTGGGTGGGGGGGGGGGGAGGGATGACTGTTCAAATTGAGAAAAACCACAGGTTAAAGGGCCTTCTCCCCCTCTCGGTAAAAACTTGCTGTAGGTAAGGAATGGGGAACAGGCATTGAGCAGCTCACCTGGGTCAGCCGGCCGTTACTCACTCTGCTGTCGAATTGCAGTGTGACGACGACATTACATTTTCATGTATATAGGCAGATAATGAGGTTTGGTCCCTCTCAAGTCTTTCCTTTTTTGAGTTTTTCTCCGCCATCCAATTTGTTTATTCGATGAGGACAATTAAGTATCAACGGAATTTTCTGGTTTTGTGCAAACCTGAGGGATATATATATATATATATATATATATATATATATATATATATATATATATCAGCTCCTCAACACCCCCCCCCCGGTCTTGCTAATAGACTGGAAACTAAACGGAAGGGACTCCCAAGAGTTATCTAGACCAACCCTGCTGCCATGCAGATTCTTGCCTGATATATCCGGTGCAGATTTTTTTAAAAAGTGGTTTGCTTTGTGCAGTTTTCTGGGTTTGGGGAAATCCGAGGGGTCAAAAGGGGTTGGGAGGGAGGGAAAACACATCCCTCCATTCTGCACTGGGCAGAGTTATGAGCCCAGCCAAAAAAAGAAGCGTTCAAGTGTTGGGGAAGCAGCAGGTCTACAAAGAAGCGACGCTTGATCCATGCGCCCAAAAAACACTGAATAATCGGCAACCCCATGTGGCGTGGTATGGAACCGCATTTCCCCCCAAATTTATCGGGTTGTCCCCATATTGTGTAAACCTGAATTTACAAGGCGAAGCATCAAGATTGAGAGTAACGCTATGTGAATTTACAGAAATTATACAGGAACGGAAATGGCTGCCTGCACACTGGGAACTCTGGCATGGGCAATCCCTCTGTCGACTGTCAGCAGGTCATTTGGAGTTTCAACCGGAAGCCTTTCCCTTCCCTATGTCGGAGATTTGAACCCGCGACCTTCCACATGCTCTCTGTCTCAGACCGCGAGAGCCAAGCCGAGCCTACAAGGGGCCTCGACTGCTGTAGATGACATCCACTTCGGCAATCTCACCCTGAAGGGGACTGCAGTAAAATCCATTCTCATTTCCACAGGGTGCTATAAGCAGGGGTGGGGGGAAAGCGGAGGGCCGGAGGGCCACAGATCACTCTTGTCTGGCCCTTGGGGACTGTCCCCCAGGCCACATGCCCCAGCTATGCTCCTTGAATGTCTTTGCCCGTCTGGAAGAGAACCTTGAGCCACAATATAAGGTCTCTTGCTTGCGTGGGAAGGTGGCATTCATTGACAGCGCAGAAAATTCTGGGATTAAAGGTAAGTCGCATCCCATCGTTCGGAAAACTGCCTTCAGACCTGCCCCTCTCCCTGGAAGCTCCATGAGGAAGGAAGGAAGGAGACAGAAAAGCAGAAAGAGAGAAAGATACACAGAGAAGAGGAGGGAAAGTAAGAAAGAGACGAAGACGGGCAGAGAGAAATCTCCCAAACAAAAGAAACGAGGCCAAGTAGTGCCACAAAACGACCCATCCCGTTTTTATTTTATTTTAAAGATTCTTTTAAAAAAAAGATCAAAACACACAAGAAACAGTTCCAAGGAGTTTAGATTTGAACACACAATTAAGGAGAGAGATTTTTTGGGGGGAGAGGCAACCCTACTCCCTCTTGACCCCACCAAAAAATAAAAATAAAAATTGGATCGGGGAGAATTAAAAGCAGCAGCAGAGTCCTTTTTTTCTGCAAATTCGCGTCTTTTCCCCCTTTCCCTTTTACAAACGCAGGCACACACAGAAACCCTCATCCGCAAAAGGAAGGTGCTTAGCAGGAGAGAGAAAGGGGGTCCAACTTTGCTCTCCGGGGCTAAGTTTGTTTTAAGTGTATTCTTTGGCTGGGGGAAAAAAACACCAGGGGGCTCATCGGCCCCTCTCTCTTTCGGCGAGGAGGCTGGTTTGTCCTCAATACATCACTTCATAGACGGACGCCTTCTTGTCCCCGGAACCAGTGACGATGAACTGGTCGTCGGTGGAAACATCACAGCTGAGGACCGAGGAAGACTCCTTGGACTGAAAGTGTTGTTTTTTTTATTAAAAAAAGGGGGGGGGGAGAGAAAGGATGAATGTTGAAAGGAGGCCAGGTTTGGTTTTCACGAGAGCAGGAGGTCACCGTTCTCGCCCCGAACCTGAGAGCGGCTCAGGAAACAAAACCTTAAAAGTAAAATCCTCCAACAGATGCTAGAAAAGTCGTAATGAACCCAAAGATCATCCATCCCAACCCCCTGCAATGCAGGAATCTCGGCTAAAGCATCCATCGAACCTCTGCTTAGAAGCCTCCAAGGAAGGACAGTGTCCCCCCACCTCCCGAGGGAGTCCGTTTTCCCCGTGCTGAAAATTTATTCCTAATATTGAGTTGGAATTGTCACTGAAAGCAGTGGGTTCGAGTCCTACGCTCCAAAGCAGGAGATAACAAGTTTTCTCCATCCCTCCACATGGCAGCCCTGGAGATATTTGAAGGCGGTTCTCATTATCTCCTCTTTCCCAGGCTAAACATACCCAGCTCCTTCAACCGTTCCACATCAGGCTCGGTCTCTGGAACCTTGACCGTACTCTAGAAAAAGCAACAACTCTCTAATTGTGAACACGGGTGGTACGTGTTGGCATGTCCCCAATACAAAATCTGCCGGGGGCAGGGCGGGGGGGACAGCAGTAAAGGCCAGACAACTTATTTGATCGGAGAAAGGGATATGGGTTAGGGAAGCTAGACAAAACTACCACCAATTCTTAAATGAATTGTTGGCCCACAGCCGCTCTGCATAGGTCCCCTCTCTCACCCACCAGCGGCCTGATCCTGCCTCTCACTTACCTGGAATATGCTGGCCCCGTAGGGTGTTCGCCAAGCGTTCAACAAGTTGTCCTTCCCCGTGCTTACGAACCATTTCCCTGTAAGGGGGGGGGGAGAGAAAACAGCAAGCTGTTTGCCGCCTCTCAATAATCCCATCTGACTCAAGAGAGACACACCTTCCCCACAAACAGCCCAGGAAGGAGCGGGTTTTTGCCAGCAGAAATGTTCATTCCTTTTATTTCTGATGCTCAGGCAAGGCGTGCCAATGTCTTTTTTTAAAAACAAAGAAACCCAAATACTGTACCGCCCACCAATAAGGAGGGGACAACAAAGAAAAGGGGGGAAGGAAAAGAGGCAGAGCCAAACTTGAGTGTGCTGAAAGGACAGGCTGACTGATGGGGACAAGAAATGGAAAACTGGTGGCGGCCGTGGAATGGAGTGTCCTGCAAGAGGACAATCCAAACTGCGACATTTTGCACCCTGCGTTCTCCTGTGAGTTGGGAGGTTGTTGCCTCTGGCTTGCCTGGAAGGAGAGCTGTGTGGCATAGAAACAGTCTCCACTGACCTTTCTCGCAAGGAAACAGAACCCTGAGTTAAGTGTTCAGGCTTTGTGGTGGTGTGCAACACTGGTGTTAGAAGTGGGTGTTAGAAGTGGGATTCGAGATCCCTGGAACGGCAAGCAAGGATGCTCAGCAACGCTCCTGGAACAATCCAAAGATGCCAGCTAATGGGGCACACTGGAATGGGCCTTATCCTGCAGAAGCACCCATCGGTCTGCCTACTGTTTATTATTGTTGTTGTTTATTACTTATACCCCGCCCATCTGGCTGGGTTTTCCCCGCCACTCTGGGCGGCTTCCAACAAATAACAAAATACCAGTACATTAAAATATCACAGATTAAAAACTTCCCTAAACAGGGCTGCCTTTAGGTGTTTTCTAAATGTCAGGTAGTTGTTCATCTCCTTGACCTCCAATGGGAGGGCGTTCCACAGGGCGGGCGCCACTACCAAGAAGGCCCTCTGCCTGGTTCCCTGTAGCTTTGCTTCTGGCAGTGAGGGAACCGCCAGAAGGCCCTCAGCACTGGATCTCAGTGTCCGGGCTGAACAATGGGGGTGGAGACGGGGGTGGAGACGCTCCTTCAGGTATATAGGACCGAGGCCGTTTAGGGCTTTACCTCTGGTGTGGCCAACCGGGTTGGAGAAGGGTCGTCCTCCCCCGATTTAAAGGTTGCACTTGGCAATTTGAGCTGTTCAGAGTACAAAAAACGATGTCTCTTGCGTAGTTTTATTCCGTGTACCGCACTAAGTTCCTATGATGAAGGGCAGTATATAAATCAACAATAATAATTTTAGGAGAAAGCCCAGGCTTACCGCAGGAGGCGAACTTGAGGGAGAGGACGCAGCTCTCGTGGAGATGGAGCTGGTACTTCTCCGGCTTCGAGACGTGAAGGATCTCGACGTGGCTGCTTTCCATACCGACTGCCAACCACTCCCCTGTGGGGCAGTAACCCAGGGAAAATATCTGGAAGGGAAAAGGGGGGTGGGGACAGGGGAGGCTGAGCCATTAGGGCGAACGGAGCAGTGCAAAACCCATTTCCAGCCTGACTTCTCACTTCAACCTGTCACGAAGTGGCTTTGTCTGCCATTGGCTATAGCGCCACCTACTGGTCAGCTCCCTGCCTCCCGCCCAATCAGGGCTTCAATGAGCACCAGCCATCACTGATGGGGACAGAGGGAAGAGATCTGAAACAGGGCATGGGCCAGAGTTGGGGCCGAGCGGTGGCCACAGTCCCGTGGGTTCCGCAAGCCTCTGCATTAATTTCAGCACCCAACAAGTTTCTAGTCCTCATTCTAGTTGCAACATGGATGGAGGCGAGAACCGAAAATGGAAAGTGGGCCCGAAGGGGGGGTGGGGTGCTGGGCGGATGGTGTAATTATTCCGGTTGTCTGGGATGCAGCGGTTTCTCTCACACGTGCACCCAAGTTTCTAGTCCTTGTTATTATTGACTGGGAACAACCTGCTGAAATCTCCGAGAAACCAGAGTGGATGGAAAGAAGATTCCAGGAGTTTGGGGGTGGGAGTGGGAGTGTAGCACCCCTCTCTGCTCCTCACATTTCTGAATTTTTTTAAGCTAAAGAAAATACTGCAGAAAATCTCCAGGGGGATTTAGCACCTCCCCGTGCCAAAAAGTATTTGGTTTTTTTTTTTGGGGGGGGAGGAATTTATATTTTTTTAAAATGATGTGATATGTATAAAGTTATGCCCAGTGCCAGTAGAAGAGAGAAAGCTTTTTCTCGCTTGTTCATAAATCTAGAAATTGGTAAAACAGTCAGGGAAGTCCTTGATCACACAAAGACTTGTTGACGTATACAGCTCACAGCCACAAGAAAGCGATAGATGCTAACACAGAGGTCTTTTTCAAGAGGGTTGTGGGAGGCTGTGTCTATCATTGGCAACTGTTAATGGCTGCCCAGAGGCCACACCCACTTCAACCAGGTGAGTCTCCTCCCCCTTCTGCCCACTCCTTTGCCCCCCCCCCATGCCTGTGAGGTGAAGTCGTGCTGTTGTAGCTGCCGTCCTTCCCGGAGGTCCCAGCACCGCACGGTGTTGTCCAGGCCTCCTGTCCAAAGCTTGGTGCCGTCGTTTGAGATGTCGATGCAACTGGCGCCGTCCGTGTGGCCCTGGAACTGCCTGGAAAGGAAGGGGGTAAAAGGAGAAGTGATTCACCCAATATTCCAGGAATGACAGGTTAGACACGTTGGAATAAGCGAGCCGCTGGGTCTCGCACAGCGCTGGTGCTTTGAAGCCCCAATAGACAGCTGAACTTCGGGCCTTCAAAGCACCATGTGCTATTTTCTGAAAGCACTCAGAACCCCTGACTGGCAAATTAAGTAGTTATTACTTAATGAGGGTGAAAGAGGAGAGCGCGAAATATGGTCTGAAGCTCAACATCAAAAGACTAAGATCATGGCCACTGGTCCCATCACCTCCTGGCAAATAGAAGGGGAAGAAATGGAGGCAGTTTCTCTACACCAGAAGGAGACAGACTGCCAGCAGGCAACGCTCACCTAACAAGAGTCTGGTTCTGAAGGTCCCAGACCACAATGTTGCCATCGCTGCAGCAGGAAAAGCAGACCTTGGCATCGGGGCTGATGGCCAGGGCATAGCAGGCCGGGGCAGAGGACGTCAGCTCCGCCTTGATCCGGGGAGTTGGAGCCGCCAGGTCCCAGATGGAGAGGGTGCTGGCCTCCCCACCCACAATCAGACTCCTGCTGTCAGGGAGAAGCTTGCACGACCGGATGTAGTTGTCTCGGTTCTGTAGCAAGGGAGGAAAAGGCTTAAGCAAGCGGCCGGCACCGTTTGGAATGGCAAAAACGGTCAGCGCTAACCCTTGAAGATCGCTAATACAGTCGTACCTCGGAAGTCGAATGGAATCCGTTCCAGAAATCCGTTTCGGACTTCCAAAACGTTCGGAAACCAAAGTGCGGCTTCCGATTGGCCGCTGGAAGCTCCTGCGGCCAATCGGAAGCCCCGTCGGACGTTCCAAAGAATGTTCGCAAACCGAAACAGTCACCTCCGGGTTTGCGGCGTTCGGGAGCCAAAACGTTTGACTTGCAAGGCGTTCAGCATCCAAGGTAGAGGGAATGGCGATATTCCCAGTTTCTTTCATAAGGCAGTAAGCGATAGAAATAGCACACACCGCACAGAACAATCCCACAAGTCTGAATAGGCAAAAGGTTTATTAAATCATGCTTGGAAAATAAAATTGCAGGTGGAGTCATCCTGCTCAGGGCTGGAGCCTGCCAGCCACAACCATTCCATGTCTGCTCCCCCCCCCCCCGGCCATCTGACCCCATTCCAGATACTTCCCATTCCAGCCTTTAAGCAGCTTAAAGTTAACTCCAGGTTACATTATAAAATTCTTAATGGAGTGATTCTGCTGAGGGCTCCAGCCTGCCAGCCACATCCTTTGTCAGAGACTCCATTCCGTGTCCTCTTTCCCCCACCCGACCCCAAACAGAAAGTGAAAATTCTAGGCCCATCCCTCATTAACTGATTAATTTTTAGCGGGTTGCCCCTTCGGGTTTCCCCCCCCCCTCTTGCACATGGAAAGTGAGAAATGATTGGCGCTCACGCCCGAAGATAGGTGCTAGAAGGAAGGACGATATACTCATTTCTTTTAAAAGACAGGAAGCAATAAAATTGGGAGCCGCAGTACGAAACCATCTTGCAAGGACCATGAGAGCACCCAAGTCCTGGGAGACTCTAGGGATGCACCTGGGAAACCGAGTCACGCAAACCAACGCGCGCACCCCCGTCCTCGTACGTACCAGGCAATCCAGCTGTGCCACGGGGGTCTTGGCACCCGGCTGGGCCACGTCCCACACCTTCACGCAGCCTTTGCCCCCCGTGTAGACGTGCTGCGTGGAATTGCTGATGGTGACGGCGCAGACCACCTCCCCGTGCGTCAGCGTGTGGAGCTGGCGGGCGTGGCGAGGGATGCCCGAGCCGATGAGGGCGTCGGGCGGGAAGGGCACCGGTTGCATCTGCCCGTCGGAGCTGACGTGGAAGGAGTACGCTCTGCAGGGGAAGAGGAGAGCAAGCTTTGTGGAAATGGAACGGCCCCCTGTAGGGTGAGGCCCCCCCCCCCCGAGAGCCAAGGAAGCTGCCGTGAACTGCCATCCCCCTATAATCTTTTCCGGGATTGAACTAAATAACTGCAAGACTTTAAGAAAAGCTCCTTGGAGGTCTGCACCAAACAAGGGAGACCTTGCAAAACGCTGTTGCGGTGTGGGCCTCTCCTGCCCTGCCAG
This sequence comes from Zootoca vivipara, assembly GCF_963506605.1. NCBI lineage: Eukaryota > Metazoa > Chordata > Lepidosauria > Squamata > Lacertidae > Zootoca > Zootoca vivipara. The sequence goes on along the minus strand of NC_083281.1, from coordinate 5,383,287 downwards.
CCAAGCACTTTTCCCATAAACTCCGTTCAAGTCCTCTCTGCCACCCCCCCCCCAAAAAACCAAACACAGAACTGTCCACACAAGTGGAACCTGTGTGCTCTTCTCAAGGACTCTCCATGTCATTGTTCATGAGACGTTTGGGAACCCCTCACCTCCATCACTCAGCGGTGATGGGAGCTGCAATCTGAAAATCATCAGACTAGAAGAGAAGAACGTTCGGGTTTGCCCATCGGCCAAGAAAGTCACAGGGCGACCTTAAGCCGGTCCCTCTCCCGCTCTCCCTAACCTACTTCGGGAGCTGTTGTGAACCACCATTTATTTAAGGCTAAACAGTTTGCATTTTGAAGCCAGCAGCCCCCAATGATCTTCCGAAGAAAGCAGGGGAACGAAAAAGCAGATGGAAATTCTCAACCTATTATTGTCGCTGTCTGTTAGCTTCAGAGGCTCAGACACGGGAACGCAAAAGGGGGAGATTTTTAGACACTGTTTATTGTTGTTCCTTTGCTTTCGAGGCTCAGCCTGCTCCATTCCAGCCCCGATGAAGCACCCTCTCCCCATAGGGGCACAGGCCGGCCTGTTACTTACGGTTTGCCACCCGGAACAGTTTGCATTTTGAAGCCAGCAGCCCCCAATGATCTTCCGAAGAAGGTGAGGTTTTTAGACATGGTTTATTGCCATCATTGCTTCACTTTCGAGACTCAGCCCTGGGACACCACCCTCCTCAATTCCCAAATTTGGCCCTTGCTGCGCACACAGACCCCCCCCCACGCCATCACTTACGGCTTTGCTGAAGGTACACCTGCCTGCATCCCTGCTGACAATCCCGGGACCCGCAGGTGAGAGTGAGGGTCGTAGGCAACCTGGTCAGACCAGAGGAGAGGATTTGCTTTGGTTAATAGGCAGCAACGTGAGTTTCACAGAGCCAGCTGGCACTGAATCACTCCGTTCAAAGTGGGAGCTAACTCTTCATTAGCAAAAACGCAGACTTGGCAGAGTGTCATGCCTAATGAGCGGAGCAGCTAATCTCTGGCACGTCTTTCTCCATGGAAATCAGTCAGCAGGGCTGGAAACACCCATCTCCCCACAGTCCCCTCCTTTCCAGGGTTTTTGCCAAGCAATCAGAGACTGCGCCTGCGTGCAGCCAACCTCTCCTCTGCTCTTTTCATGCCTCTTCTGGTTCTGGGAGACCAGCAGGGAAGGGAGCTTGTCGCAGCGACAGTTAAAACAACTATTTGAAAGATCTAGATAATAATTTGAATCAACAACCCAGCAGGGCAGGATTCCTGCGTTGCAGGCGGTTGGGCTAGATGATGATGATGATAATTATTATTATTTATTATTTGTACCCCACCCATCTGGCTGGCTTCCAACAAAGATTTCAAATACATTAAAATGTCACACATTAAAAACTTCCCTAAATAGGGCTGCCTTCAGATATTTTCTAAATGTCAGGTAGTTGTTTATCTCCTTGACCTCCGATGGGAGGGCGTTCCACAGGGAGGGTGCCACTACTGAGAAGGCCCATTGCCTGGTTCCCTATAGCTTTGCTTCTGGCAGTGAGGGAACTGCCAGAAGGCCCTCAGCACTGGACCTAGGTGGGGTCCCTTCCAACTCTACAATTCTATGATAAGCTACAAAAACAGATTGAAACGCAGGCCAATATTCTACATATCTGGTTTGGGCCTGAACACGCGAAAAAATGTTTTCAGCTGGTGTCGAAATAAGCAGGGAGTTTCAAAGTGCTGCCATGCCAAAAGGTCAGTTTCTTACAAATGCAGGATAACGAAAAATGCATCTTCCCAGGGAGAAATGGCTATTTGCCACTTCTCAAGAAGTCATCCCTTATGATGCTACTTCAATCCACCCTCAATTTCACAACCATGAAGACTAGACGCTTTTCAGTTTTAGGTGAAAGGTTTTAATTCAGTGGCAGAATGCTAGTCTTCAACTGGTCCCGGGTGCAATTCCCTGGCATCTCCAGGTTCGGCTAAGCCTGGCACCTGAAAACTTGGAGAGCTGCTGCCAGCCAGTGTATGCAGCACTGGTCTAGATGGGCTTCAACTCGGGTATGACTTTTCAGCTCGGGTATGACTTAGCTTTCGTTCAGAATCATGAGGACTGGAACCTTGCATTTAGCTTTGAGGAAGCGCTGTGGCTCATTGGCAGTCTTGGCTCAACCCGCAGCATCTACAGGCTGGGCTGAGCACGTCCCCCCTGCTCGAAATGCTGGAGAGATGCTGCCAGCCAGTGTAGGCAGCACTGAGCTAGATGGAGCAAGGATCTGGCTCAGCATAGGGCAGCCCCCTCTCGTTCCCCTAAGCCGCAATGGCCAAAACACTCACCAGAGGGGAGCGCCCGTAGCTAGCCGCCCCATTGAGCTGGGGGGTTACCAGGTGCAGCCCCGCGTAGGCCCCTGCGCTCGCCATGTCGCCGTTGACAGACGCGTGTGCCACGTTGAAGGCGGCTTGGTAAGAGCTCTGGACGGTGAGTGGATTTCGCAGGCTCAGGGCTGCGAAAGTGGAAGAAAAGGATCAAGGAATAGATCAGGCATCCCCAAACCTCGACCCTCCAGGTGTTTTGGACTACAATTCCCATCTTCCCTGATCACTGGTCCTGTTAGCTAGGGATCATGGGAGCTGTAGGTCAAAACATCTGGAGAGCCGCAGTTTGGGGATGCCTGGAATAGATAGACAGACAGACAGACAGACAGACAGATGGATAGACAGACAGATCCAGCAGCTACGATATGTGACTCTGTTGCTCAATTTGACCCTTTTCACGCTTTCCAAACACTCAGCTCCATGAAAATTCACTTATCCAAACACGAAGCATTAGTACCACAGCCTTGCTATATACATGGCAGATTCCGATATCCAAACGGGACATTTCTTTAAACTTATTTGCTTGCCTTTTGCTGATCGGCTGAGGAATGGAGGGAGGGAGTGTAAACAGATAAATCAGAGGAAATTTCCTCAGGGGGTGTTCTTGGGGGGTCATGTGTGTGTGTGTGTGTGTGTGTCTCAACATTCCATGGTCAGGAACGGATTAGAATTTTCCCCATAGGGATCAATGGAAATCGTCGACTCATGATTCAAACTACAAGAAAGAAGATTCCACCTAAACATTAGGAAGAACTTCCTGACAGTAAGAGCTGTTCGGCAGTGGAATTTGCTGCCAAGGAGTGTGGTGGAGTCTCCTGCTTTGGAGGTCTTTAAGCGGAGGCTTGACAGGCACATGTCAAGAATGCTTTGATGGTGTTTTCTGCTCGGCAGGGGGTTGGACTGGATGGCCCTTGTGGTCTCTTCCAACTCTATGATTCTATGATGCGAACGCTCATGCAATGAACAATTTCCAGGGAACACATTGCATTCGGATACCAGGACATGGTTTCTGCAACCAATTGTGGTGTTTTACGTATTGCAACCTTGCTGTTAGTTTTGTCGATGGTAGCTTAGTAAGGATTTGTGGCAATTGTTAGGAGTGAATTGTCTGTTCAGTTAGTATTTGCTGGTATCTTGAGAGTTGATTTCACAGCGCCTTCTTATATTCTAATGGATTATTAGGATATAATAATAAGCACTCCATTAAACACATCCACAGCGAGGTTTAATTGGGCGAGTGCTTCACACAGCAGTTTAGCAAGCTGTTCTTGTGGAGATCTTTTGCTGCTCTGTGAAGCACACAGCGGCTTTGCAAACTTCACAGTGCCTCTGCCTCCGTTAAAAAGTTCGCCTGGGCTCCCTGCCCTGCTTGCTTTCTCTCTCTCTTTCCTGCCTGCTGCTCGTCACACTGGAGTTGGGGTGGCCCCCTACTGGTCGGCCGCAGGAACTGCAGCATGATGACAGCCTTACATCCTTATGTCTATAGGAAGAAAAAGCCAAAAGGACTCGAAGGCCAGTTTGACAGCAGTTCACATACCTCCCCACTCTTCCCTGCCCAAATCACAGACCCGCTTCCGACCCCCCCCCAATTACCGAGAGATTCCACCGTCTGCTTTGCGACCCCTGGACGGAGCTGCGGCGTGCTGCTGCTTGAGGATCCCGGCGCCGTCCCTTCGCCTTGGGAAGTCGGGGTGCTGGACTTCAAACCGGGTGTGCCCGCTTTCTCTACCTGGAAGGTATTACTGCTTTAATTTCATTTATTTTCACCTCTGCCCCATCCCTTTCTCAGAGAAGCTCGGGGAGAGCGGACAAAGTCCTTCCCACTCTTAAAAGAAGAAAAAATCATGACGACAACTGAGGTCTAGCTCGGTGTGTGTGTATGTATGTTCTAGTGGTTGTCTCTCTGCGAGATGTGAGGTGGCAGGGCCTTCTCGGTAGTGGCACCCTCCCATCAGATGTCAAGGAAATAAACAATGGTGCAGGCTTTTAGAAGACATCTGAAGGCAGCCTTGTACAGGGAAGTTTTTAAGGTTTGATGCTTTACTGTGGCTTCATAATTTGATGGAAGCAAATTTATCATATTATAAATATAATGTAATAATTAGCTGGAGGCACCAAACATGATGAGATTCAAACATCTGAAGATCCGTCTGTTCCGACCAGCTCTGCTGGATTCTTACGGTGCTTTCAAAGTTCAAGGTGTCACTATAAGAGTGTAAAGCCCTTCGCAACTCGGGACCACTTTACCTGCGAGGTTATTTTCCTACTCTAAGCAGCATATAAACGTACGAAATCTTTCAAGCAAAACAAAAGCCCAAGCGTTCGTGGAAACAGTACGAGAATGGGCTGCTCTGTGCCTCAATTGTCGGGGCTCACCCTCCCCCAAAATGATCCCTGGATCCCCTGAACGCAGGAAGGACATAGATCCCCCGAAATTACACACGTACCGTGACCACCTCCTTGGTGATCCGGGGTGGGGAGGAGCTGCAAGATGCGGGGCTCAGCTGTATAGCGTCCTTCCTCTGCAGGGAGATTTTATCGACCCCGTTTTCCCGGGAGGAGAAGGAGTTGACGCTGTGGGGGGAGGAGGGATCCTGGTATGGGGAAAACAGAAACAGACACACAAGAGAGAGAGAGAGAGAGAGAGAGAGAGAGAGAGAGAGAGAGAGAGAGAGAGAGAGAGAGAGATGTATCAGAGGTTCTTTCCAACTCCATAATTCCTGCTCAGAGAATAGCTATCCACATTCTGCAGCCCTCAAACAAAGTTCTCAGCAGCCAATATCGGTGCATCGAACGAGCAAAACGGACTTCGGCTTGTGAAGCAGGGCTAACCCGGCTTCTGGTTTCGGCCTGCGGCTCCCACTCCCCAAAATTTGCTCCAGAGGATCAGGGTTCCTCCAAGAAGACATGGAGGCCGGGGGACACGGGGATGCTGTAGGGTGGAAGAGAACCCGTTTGGTTATCACAATTCCTGCCCCATCCTTCCTTCAAGGCTGAGTAAGCAGTTCCCCGCTCCTTCCCAGTTTAATCCTCACACAACCCTGCAAGGGAGGCAATGCTGAAAAGCAAAAGGTCCACGCTTTTGGGGCACCCACTACTTAGGCTGGTGGGAGAACTTCGGGGCAGAGAAGGGGGCAAATTTTGCACATGGACCTCAGGTTCCTTGTTGTCTTCCAGCTCATCACTCCACCAAGAAGCAGTGCCATTCTGGGTTTTGGGGTGTGTGGCGGGGTGTGTGTATGTGTGTAGAGAACGGCACCCTGCCTTTTATCGAAAGGGCATTCGAAAAAAGTTTTTGCATGTTTGATTCCTTGTTTATTTGCAGGTGCTTTACTTCACGATTTCCCCCTTGCTCCACAACAATTTTTTTGGACGCTTCTCGATCATCAGTATCTGAACTGCGATTTTTAATATATATATTTTGGCCTTAGATAATTGGCTATCGGGCAAGCTTTTCTTCAAGGGTGCAGAAGCGTGCCTGAACACAGGAAACGCCCGCGAAGATCATAGCTTACTGTCATTTAAGTAACTTGGAAATATCGATACGTGCAATTATTTGATGAAGATATATGAGGTCCAGCTCTGAGGACCTTCTGGCGGTTCCCTCACTGTGAGATGTGAAGTTACAGGGAACCAGGCAGAGGGCCTTCTCAGTGGTGGCGCCCGCCCTGTGGAATGCCCTCCCATCAGATGTCAAGGAAATAAACAACTATCTGACGTTTAGAAGACACCTGAAGGCAGCCCTGTTTAGGGAAGTTTTTAATGACTGATGTTTTAATGTACAGTATTTTTAATCTTTTGTTGGAAGCTGCCCAGAGTGGCTGGGGAAACCCAGTCAGATGGGCGTGGTATAAAGAATATATTTATTATTATTATTATTATTATTATTATTATTATTGGAAAGCCTCATGGTGTGTGATTTCATTTCCAGAGTTACGAAAGCCATCATTGAAGCTGCGAGCCCGGAAAGGGACAGCTTAAAGCGATAGAAAGAACACTTTTAAAGTAGCTTGAACTTCATTTAAAGCATTCGAAAACATGTAGCTCACAACGAGACAAGATAGAAATCATGATGTATTATTGTTAAGAGGCAACTCCGCTTGTGAAGAAGGTTCAAAACAAGTTACAAACCTGGGGAACTTGCCGCAGAAGCAGCTGCAAATAAACAAGGAATCGAACAAGCAAAGACTTAATCTTTTTTAATGCAGTTTTTTGGGCATGTGTTCTGCAGCGAATAGTGCATTTACCTCTTTTTTGTATAATTGCTTTTATGGAAAGGGGGCAAAATGGGGGTTGGGCTGGAAGGAAGGAAACAGTTGCTGTCTCGATAAAGAGCTGCTGTGCCGTTATATCTGCCATTTCCTAAAAAGACGAAATGAGACAGAAGCGGACCCCCTCCATCCCAGGGCAGTCCCCACCCATCCAGCCTGGGTGCTGACGGCGCCAAGTTTGCAGGTTCGATCCCCTGCGAATTCCTGCATTGCGAGGGGTTGGACTAGATGCCTCTCGGGGTCCCCCTCAACTCCACAATTCTATCTCTGCTGCCCTTTTTCTTATCTCTCTCGCACCCTAGCCCAGAGTTTGCCCACAAGAAGCTCTATACGCACGCAAAGCTCGTCAACCACCAAATTTTCTTCGCTCTTGTCTCCGTCGCTGCCCTGTAATGCAAAGGGGGAAATGAAGGCTGTGGGAGGCTCCCCCCAAAACCAGCTCTGTGAATTCGTTACACTAAATAGTTTCAATAAATGTGCGATTACAGTGGTACCTTAGTTCTCAAACGCCTTGGTTCCCAAACGCCGAAAACCTGGAAGTGTTCCAGTTTCCTAACGTTTTTCGGGAGCCGATCGTCCGATGCGGCTGTCGGCTATTGTTTCCGGGGCGCCTGCACCAATCAGAAGCTGCGCCTTGGATTTCGAACATTTCAGAAGTCAAATGGACTTCTGGAAAGGATTAAGTTTGGCGCTTTTGTTTTTGCTATTTATTTTTTGTTTTGCGTTTTTGCGGCTTTTTCAGTGTTTTCGTGGCTGTGTGGAACCCAGTTCAGCTACTGATAGATAGATAGACTGTGTGTCTGCGGAAATGGATAAAAGCCCCCCCCCCCACTCCAAACAATGACTATCATCATTGCAGGTAAGAAAAAAAATAATCATTTTAATTTTTATCATCTACAATACTGTCTTATTTATTTTATAGTACAGTACATTGATTACTGCTTTCATTTTAGGGATCAATGGTCTTGTTAAGATAGTAAAAATCATGTTAAATTGCTGTTTTAGGGCTTGTTTTTAGAAGTCTGGAAGGATTAATCCGTTTTGCATTGCTTTCCATGGGAAAGCACGCCTTGGTTTTGGAACGCTTTGGTTTTGGAACGGATTAAGTTTGAGAACCAAGGTACCGCTGTAATTGTCACTGTTATGCAATTCATGCCTTCCTGAGAGCATGTTGTGCAAACCGCTATTCTGAACAAGGCTTTTTGTAGGTTAGGGGGCAAGGGGGAACCAAGGGGGCAGGGTGTCCCCCCAAAAAAAGTTCAGGAACCACTGGGCTAGAAGACCCCGTCACCCACCTGGTTCCCATATAGAGGCTTTGTAAAACTACAATCCAGCTCCGGTCCTCAGCAAGGTCAAAACATTTGGCCTAAAAGCACCCTGCCAAATTTGAAAAACTGTTTTTCCTCAACTCCAGATGCGTAGAAGCAGGGCGGGGGTTCCTCAGTACCAGGGGGGGGGGTCACTGCACATGCCCAGAAGCACCCGTTTAATGTAAACAGTGTTTTTTTTAATTATCACTATTCTTCTTTCCTCGTAGAAATTTAAATCCATGCATGAGACCAAGCTGCCCCTGATCGGGGAGCCCCTTCCGTCTTCCTCTAGGCAGGCAACTTATTGTTTTAGATTATTATGTAACGGCACAAAGGGTCAGTAACAGCGTCTAGCTGTTAACCAGAAGGTTGGTGGTTCGAGCCCATGCAAGTTGTGGGCGGGACTTCCCTTCAAACTCGACAGCTCCATGATTCTATTAACATGGGTTCCCCAGCTCCCTCCCCCTTTTATCCTCACAACAAGATTGAGCTGAGACAGAGTAACCGGCCCAACGTCGCACCCAGTGAACTTCGTGGCTGGGTGGGGATTTGAACCCAGGGCCTCGTCAAACACTCTTAATGGTTATGCCACACTAGCATATTTGGTGCCATGGTATGCCATTCCGCCCCGCCCCCCAGGAGCACACTGTGGTGTGTGCCTAGTTTTCCATTCCCCAAGCCCCCAAACCCAGCCCGGCGTACGTAGTCTGTGGCATATTCCTTCTCCTCCGTTTTCCTCTTTTTGCTGCTGTTCAAATACTCCGAAATGGCTCGCATTCGTTCCCCGTTGGACAGCGCTAAGGAACTCTGGGGAAGGAGGGAAGAGAAGCAGGCGTCTGTTTTAGTATTTCAGTTGTCGCACCTGCCCCCCCCCCCCCGTGAAAAGCCCCCGCATCAGACGTCAAGGAAATAAACGTCTATCCGGGTGTTTTAATACTTTGGTGGAATCTACGTATGTATAAAAAAACCGCTGTGAAAATACTTTGAAAAAAACGTTTGAAAAATATATATTGCATTTCCCATTAGCTCGTCACCGCCATCTACTGTCACATTCGTATAATGCTCTTAAAACTTTGCATTTACAGCTGTATAGCCGAGTGCCCCTGTTGAAAGCTGCGCAGAGTGGCTGGGGCAACCCAGTCAGAGGCGCGGCACATAAAAAACAAAAGCATTACTATTATTATTTCTTTTTATGTTTTATACCAGACTTTTAGAAGACACCTGAAGGTTCAGTTCTTGCTGTCATTTCCAGGCGACACTGGGAATGTATTCTGGTATGAAAAGCCAGAATTAAGATTGCCGGAAGAAATATCAACAACCTCAGATATGCTGATGACACAACCTTGATGGCAGAAAGTGAGGAGGAATTAAAGAACCTTTTAATGAGGGTGAAAGAGGAGAGCGCAAAATATGGTCTGAAGCTCAACATCAAAAAAACTAAGATCATGGCCACTGGTCCCATCACCTCCTAGCAAATAGAAGGGGAAGAAATGGAGGCAGTGAGAGATTTTCCTTTCTTGGGTTCCATGATCACTGCAGATGGTGACAGCAGTCACGAAATTAAAAGATGCCTGCTTCTTGGGAGAAAAGCAATGACAGGCCTAGACAGCATCTTAAAAAGCAGAGACATCACCTTGCCTACAAAGGTCCGTATAGTTAAAGCTATGGTTTTCCCAGTAGTGATGTATGGAAGTGAGAGCTGGACCATAAAGAAGGCTGATTGCCAAAGAATTGATGCTTTTGAATTATGGTGCTGGAGGAGACTCTTGAGAGTCCCATAGACTGCAAGAAGATCAAACCTCTCCATTCTGAAGGAAGCCAGCCCTGAGTGCTCACTGGAAGGACAGATCCTGAAGCTGAGGCTCCAATACTTGGGCCACCTCATGAGAAGAGAAGACTCCCTGGAAAAGACCCTGATGTTGGGAAAGATGGAGGGCACTAGGAGAAGGGGATGACAGAGGACGAGATGGTTGGACAGTGTTCTCGAAGCTACGAACATGAGTTTGACCAAACAGCGGGAGGCAGTGGAAGACAGGAGTGCCTGGCGTGCTCTGGTCCATGGGGTCACCAAGAGTCGGACACAACTACCGTGTTTCTCATATTATAAGACATGTCTTATATTTATTTTTTCCTCAAAAAAACACACTATGGCTTATTTTCAAGGGATGTCTTATTTTTTTCCTCCTCCTCCTGCCGCGTCCGGCATTGCTGCTGCGCCTATCACTATGTCTTATTTTCGGGGTATGGCTTATATTCCTTGAATGCTTAAAAATCCTGCTATGGCTTATTTTATGGGCATGTCTTAAAATATGAGAAACAGGGTAAATGACTAAACAACAACAACAAGGGAAGCTGTGACCATCCCAGATGTAGTTAGACCAGCGTTTCTCAACCGCTGTTCCGCTGGCTGGTGTGCCGCGACGTGCGGCGATGAGAAGGGCGATTTGCATTGTCACGTGCCTGGCGGCCGCCAATAAACAACACTGACCCGCCGGAAAGCAATATTTCTCCTCCTCTTTCCCAAAGCTCAGTGCAAACGAGCCTGGCGGCCGCCAATACACAACCCTAACCCGCCGGAAAGCAATATTTGGCAAGTGTTTCTTACAGTCATAATTATAATATAGGGCGGCACAGAGTTAAATTTTTTAACCTTTTTAATGGTGGTGTGCCTCGTGATTTTTTTCACGGAACAAGTGTGCCGTGGCCCAAAAAAGGTTGAGAAACACTGAGTTAGACTCCAGATCCCATGAGTCTCAGCCAGCGAGCTCAGTGGTGAGAGATGATGGGAGCTGTAGTATATCAGCTTCTGGAGAGCAGCAGGTTACACACGCCCCCCTCCCCAAATTTCACAATGTATATAAAACAGGCGGAACAATTATAAGAACAGACAAACATTAAAAGCTGAAAAACGAAACTATGAAGAAGGCACGTAGAATGTGTACCGTGGCACTTGGGTTAAAATAACAAAGCCCAAGTTAGGGCGATCAACAGTATTAGATTATAGCTCCAGATTTGCCAGAGGTGGCGAGGGTTGCTTGAAGCAACTAGCATTTGAAAGCGTCGCTGCCTCCAGCCATGGACGCAGAGCAAAGCTTTCGTTCATCCTCTTTCCTCCCTGAATCTGCCTAATCCTTTTTTGAAAGCCATGCAATCTGGCGGCCCACCCATGGCTCCTGCAGCAGTGAGTTCCATAGTTCAACCGCGCAAAGAATGACTTTCTTTTTTCTGTCCTGATACTTTGGCAGCAGCACCCCCTCCCCCAAATATATATATATATATATATATATATATATATATATATATATATATGAAACCCAAATAGGATGGGGCAACAAGATTTGCATGCCCCCACCCAACAAGAAGGGGGGTTGTCACGTGCTCAATGCCCCCCCTCCCGGGAAAAAAACAAGGGAGGGGGAAACAACGTTTTCAAAAGCGCAAATTGGCTGCCTCCCAAACCCTTACAGCAAATGTTTTGTTCAATGGGCTTTTCCCACTGATTCTTCTCCATCTCTCCCTCCCCCCCCCCAGCTCCAAACACATACAGAGCTTTAAAAATAAAATAAAGGGGGGGACCCCAGACGCTCTCCAAAACGCACGACGCCCCCCCCAAATTATTCATCTCTCTGTTTAGAAGTGATTTCTCGAGCAAAGGGGGGAAAGAAAGGGGCGTCTCTACAGCTAAACAATTGCGGGGAGCGCGAAGGATTGAAGAATGGAAGGGAAGGGGGAGCAGGGGGGAAAGAGACTTACGGGACCTGGGTCTCTCTCTGTCGCCATGGCAACATGGATCAGCAACAGCGAAGGATGGAGAGAGAGAGAGAGAGAGAGAGAGAGAGAGATTTCAGTATCTCAAAAACAGCCACAATTGTGCAGGCATGCACACACAAAAATAACAGCAGAATTGATACAGGTGAAACTTGGGAAATTAGAATATCGTCGAAAAGTGCATTTATTTCAGTAATGCAACTTATTTTGTTATTTTTTAAAATTTGTTAACAAATGCTTTCTTTTGGAAATTCCACAGTAATAAAACAAATAATTACAAAAATACAAAAATAAACATCGCTGTTACATTTCATTAATTACATTCCATTTATAATTGACACCCCCCCAACGACAAATAATTACAATTACAACAAATAAAGGCTTGGGCATATCTTGTTTTGCATGTCATGCATCTATTGGTTTCACCTTTTAAGTTGCATTACTGAAATAAATGCACTTTTCGACGATATTCTAATTTCCCGAGTTTCACCTGTACAGTATTTGGGGGCAAAATTGTTAAAATAATATTATATATATCAGCCTCACTGTTTCTAAATGGCTAACAGGATTTTTGGGGTGTGTGTGTTATTGAAAAGCACATTTCTCCATTCCACCATTCCATGAAATAAAAAAAGTTACGTAACCGCTGCTTGTTGTCGTTGTCGCCTCAGGGTGACCCCAGGCAACCAGCTGGCTTGCAAAAAGCAGGTTACTCCCCTAGGCTGTGAACCGACTAAGCATGGGGAACTAGCGACCAGTTACTTACTTCTGACTTAACAAACATGAGCCGGTCTGAGGTTATCGGCAAGGCTGCTATCTGCGCGACCTTTATTTTAATATATATATTTCCATCAAAAAAATATTTTTTCACCAAAGCAATAAAGTATATTTGTTCCATCGAACAGGGTAGATTTGTTGAGATTTTTCTTCTCCTTCCCCCAAGGATTGACAACAAAATATTATCATTCCCCCCCCCCGAATATTTGCAATATTCATCACTTGCCTGGGGAGTATTATGCACACAAAATGTATATGCCTGCATATACATTTGAAATGTTTGGGGACGGGCCAGTTACACTCCAAGTTGTTGTTGTTGTTGTTGTTGTTATTATTATTAACACAAGGTCACGCAGGAAATATTAACATTCGTAAGTCGAAAAATTCGGTTGTCGAGTCGTTTGTAAGTCGAGGTACCACTGTATATTAACAGCTCGATGGCGTTCTGGGCTGTCCTCTGTTGGAGACAGCGCACTGGGCCATGGAGCCGCCAAAGAGAAACCGCGCCAAAGGAAAGGTTAGACTTTGGTACCTCTGTGATCCGTGTCGAGAAGCCCTCGGTCATCCTTGGCGAGGAGCTGGGCTTGGGCGCCCAGCACTCCAGACAATGCCAGCAGGCCAGAAGCGCTGCCAAGGGTGGCCAGGCTGGCCGGCTGCATACCGGACGGGTGAGGGGTCAGTGGGATGGGCGGCGCGTGGTGCGAGAGGTGCTGAGCTTGGAGCTGGTGCTGGCAGGAGACAGAAGAGGATTTATAGAAGAGGGGGGGGGAAACCAAAGGTGGAATCATAGAACTGGGGAGCTGGAATGGGTACCCCAGCGGTCATCTAGTCCAACCCCCTGCAATGAAGGAATCTCAGCGAAAGCATCCATGAGAGACGGCCATCCAACCTCTGCTTAAAAACCTCCAAGGAAGGAAGAAATGTAAATTTTATTTGAAAAAAAGTATTGTAATATCTGATAATTTGGAGTTTTTTTGGAAGTTGATATAGGCTTTCGGAGTAGAAGTAGGAATTTGTATTAGTGTAATAAGATGTTAATAAGATGGGACCCAGGTGGCGCTGTGGGCTAAACCACTGAGCCTAGGGCTTGCTGATCAGAAGGTCGGCGGTTCGAATCCCTGTTGACGGGGTGAGCTCCCGTTGCTCAGTCCCAGCTCCTGCCAACCTAGCAGTTCGAAAGCACGTCAAAATGCAAGTAGATAAATAGGAACCGCTCTGGTGGGAAGGTAAACGGCGTTTCCATGTGCTGCTCTGGTTCGCCAGAAGCAGCTTAGTCATGCTGGCCACATGACCCGGAAGCTGTCTGCGGACAAACGCCGGCTCCCTCGGCCTATAGAGCGAGATGAGCGCCGCAACCCCAGAGTCGGACACGACTGGACCTGATGGTCAGGGGCCCCTTTACCTTTAATAAGAGTTTAGAATGAGAGAAATTTTGGATAAGGATATAGTGATTAGTGTGGTGTAATTTTTTAATACTGGTAACTGCCAAAGATGATTAAAATTGAAATTCAGAAAGGGGGGGGGGGACTCGAGGAAGTCACCTAAAGAGGTGAAGGAAAATGATGAAACGATAATAATTTTATTTGTATTGTATTGTTTTGTTGTTGTATTGTAGTGTGTTTAGATGTTCTTATATAACTGTGTTGTTATAAAATGAATAATATTTTTTTAGAAAAATAAAGCGAGATGAGCGCCACAACCCCCAGGACCTAATGGTCAGGGGTCCCTTTATCCTTTTACCATAAATTTCAGCAGGCCCACTCTGCAGCAAAAATAATAATAATTAGCTGAATACAACCAGACGTCTCTCTGAGGGACGGCCACGTAGAGGGAGCAAGTCGGAGATAAATAAAACAGGTTTTTTTAAAAAATAAATAAATAATAGGCATGTAAATAATAGATTGGGACCCAGGTGGCGCTGTGGGTTAAACCACTGAGCCTAGGGCTTGCTGATCAGAAGGTCAGCGGTTCGAATCCCTGTGACGGGGTGAGCTCCTGTTGCTCGGTCCCAGCTCCTGCCAAGGTAAACGGCGTTTCCATGTGCTGCTCTGGTTTGCCAGAAGCGGCTTTGTCATGCTGGCCACATGACCTGGAAGCTATACGCCGGCTCCCTCGGCCAATAATGCGAGATGAGCGCGCAACCCCAGAGTCGGTCACGACTGGACCTAATGGTCAGGGGTCCCTTTACCTTTACCTAAATAATAGATAATAGATTTTTTTAAACCCCACTAGAGCCTTGACTAGGAAAATACACTTGCAGTTTCTGTTTATTGGAGAATCATAGAATTGCAGAGTTGGAAAGGACCCTAAGGATTATGATGATGATATTATTATTAATTGATATGATTTATATAAATAATAATAATAATCAGGATTATCTAATAATAATAATTTTTTATTTATACCCCGCCCTCCCTTAATTAAAATACAGTGGTGCCTCGCTTAACGAATGCCCTGCGTAACGAAATTTCCGCTTAACGAAAGGATTTTTCGAGCGGAGGTTGCCTCGCTAGACGAATTCATTTTATGAAAAATTTGTCTAGCGAATCGCGGTTTCCCATAGGAAAGCATTGAAATTCAATTAATATGTTCCTATGGGCAAATAAAAATAAAAAAATCAATGCAATCCTATGGGATTCGCTAGACGAATTTTTCGTTATAAGAAAAGACCCGTGGAAAGAATTAAGTTCGTCTAGTGAGGCACCACTGTACAGGTTAAAATACAATTTACATTTAAAATTTTAAATGCAGCCTCATTTTTAAAAAGGCCCAAGTCAAAACCATAAAGGAGGAAAACATAGGGGTCAGACTGAGTCCAGGCCAAGGGCCAGGCGGAACAGCTCCGTCTTGCAGGCCCTGCAGAACGATGTCAAATCCCGCAACCCCCTGCAATGCAGGAATATTCAACTGCCCCATGTGGGGATTCGAACCTGCAATCTTGGTCTTATTGGAACCAGGCTCTAAGCAACCGAGCTCATAATTATCACTCCACTTTTTCCCCTCCAAGGAGCTCAAAGGGGAGTGCACATTATTCCCCACCACCACCTTCCTCATTGGCTGTGGGCAGGATTCTTGCATTGCAGGGGGCTGGACTAGATGGCCCTTGAGGTACCTTCTGACTCTACAATTCTTTGATTCAGTTCCCAAAGCAACCCTGCGAGGTAGGCTCATGCTGAGAGGCAGGTTACTGGCCCCATGCCAAGGCTTGCGAGCTTCACGGCCGTGTGGGGATTCAAACCCTGGGTCTCCCAGGTCATATCCGGCACTCCAACCACTAGGCAGCACTGCCTCCCAGGAGGAGGAGGGGTGTGGGGAGGAGAGTTTGCTCATCTCCTCCGCTCCTTAACTCCCTCCTCGTCAAAAAAAACATGCGTGCTCAAGAAACTGGGTCAGCTTTCCCTTTCTCGAGTCTTTTAAATTAAATATGGCCCATTCGTTCTGTTATAAAGAAAACACTTTTTTTTAAAAAAAGAGGAACCAATAGGAACGGCTCCCTCACTGGTTAACCACGTTACCGCAAACCAATTCCCCGCTCGGGATTTCTGCCTTCTCCCTTTCTGCACTCGGAGCTGTTTCCATTCTCTCACTCACTGTCTTTCAATGCATCGAAGAATAATTATAATGATTTTATTATTTGTGCCCTGCCTGGGTTGCCCCAGCCACTCAAACAGACACCCTTAAAAGAAAACTCTTTTCCATGATTTATCCATAACTCTGGTACACTCTGAATACTAAGCAGAGAGGGACGCTGTCCTTTGTACTGTGTGATAGTAGAGTTTTCCTCTTCCCTCCCTGTTCCTTTTCCCTTGTGTGTCGAAGGCACAGGTTGTTGTTGTATTTAATCATAAGTCTGCAGGTATCTTGTTCCGCTCTGAGAGACTTTCCTGGCCAGAGAGCAGTGAGGAAACGCTCCAAATAAATAACAGAGCATGGGATCGACCTCAGCTGTTATCAACTGTTTCCATTTAGAAGGAGAAATAAGAAAAAAAGGAGTCAAGTGTCTAGTCCTCAAGATGAAACAGCCCACAGACTCTGCTTCCATGACTATGTGGTCTTGCGTCCCCTCATCTTCCACTGCCCTGGGACACATAAATAACTCATCAGAGGCCTTATATCTGTTGGGAGGGGGTTGGAACGGAGTGTCTTGGAAAAGGGCAAGGCTGGCTGGCACCCTGAAATGGCGTTTGGGGAAAGGGCATGGCTGGTTGGTACCCTGAAATGGTGCCTGGGGAAAGGGCATGACTGGCTGGCACCCTGGAAATGGTGCCTGGGGAAAGGGCGTGGCTGGCTGGCACCTTGAAAATGGTGCTTGGGGAAAGGGCATGACTGGCTGGCACCCTGAAAATGGTGCTTGGGGAAAGGGCATGGCTGGCTGGCACCCTGAAAATGGAGTGCTTTGGAAAGGGCACAGCTGGCTGGCTGGCACCCTGAAAATGGAGTGCTTTGGAAAGGGTGTGGCTGGCTGGCACCTTGAAAATGGTGCTTGGGGAAAGGGCATGACTGGCTGGCGCCCTGAAAATAGTGCTTGGGGAAAGGGCATGGCTGGCTGGCACCCTGAAAATCGAGTGCTTTGCAAAGGGCATGGCTGGCTGGCACCCTGGAAATGGTGCTTGGGGAAAGGGCATGGCTGGCTGGCACCCTGAAAATGGAGTGCTTTGGAAAGGGCACAGCTGGCTGGCTGGCACCTGGAAATGGTGCTTGGGGAAAGGGTGTGGCTGGCTGGCACCCTGAAAATGGTGCTTGGGGAAAGGGTATGGCTGGCTGGCACCCTGAAATGGTGTTTGGGGAAAGGGCATGGCTGGCTGGCACCCTAAAAATCGAGTGCTTTGCAAAGGGCACAGCTGGCTGGCACCCTGAAAATGGTGCTTGGGGAAAGGGCATGGCTGGCTGGCACCCTGAAAATGCAGTGCCTTTGAAGAGAGATACTTGGGGAAAGGGCCGGCTGGCTGGCACTCGGAACGCGCATATACCTTACGCGGCCAAGTCCTTCTCGGCAGATACAAACTTGCCATCCTTTCCTAGAGCTCGCCAGCTCCAGTTTCAGTCGTTTCGCCGCTGTGTGTGATCACGTGCCCTTTTTTTCGTTCCAGACGTCCCACTCAGGACTCCCCAGCCTCTTGCGCTAAATCCAATTACCCACAGCCATTATCATTATCGCGTCCCTCCGGTTAGAGCCTTTTCTAATCCGCTCATTAACCGTGGCAATGGAGCGATCTGCCGTCCCTGCCAACACACACCTCTAAAAGGGGGCCCCTCCCTCCCTACCGTAAGATGCAGTGTGGCAGGCATGCTGAGCTCTCGTGAGCGAGAAGCACAAGGGGACCCGGGAGAAATCAGATTCGGTTTGCATTTAAAGGCCAGCCTAGGAAACCTGCGCTTCCCGGAACAAATTGCACGCCGACATGCAGAACCACCTCTCGAAATTTGCACCATCCCCAAATTCTGCATCGCTTGTTCAAGCAACCAAATCTTCTACACACACACACACAAAAAAGCACGCTTTAGGAGAGCGCGTTAAAACACATTTACACACGCACACATATGTGAAATTAACGTGCAAATCAAGCATTGCATTATGAAAACTCCCAAGGGTTTCCAACTGCTTTTAGGGAGTTGTGGCTGGGTTTCCGCTTTTTGTTTCGTTTTACAATCTGGAAGTATATGCTTGTTAACAAATTTTGCTCTGGAAAACTGTATACGAAGCAGAACTAGATACAAAAGCAGTGTTCATCGGTGGTGCCGGCGGCGTATTTCTTTATACAAATACAGTGGAAAACCTTGTTTTTTGAGCATCTCGGAAGCCGAACATTTCAGTTTTCGAACGCCGGGAACCCGGAAGTAATTGCTTCCATTTTCAAACGTTTTTCAGAAGTCGAACAGTTTCCGTTGCGTTGTCCCCCCCCCCCTGCAATTTCCCCCAATGACTTTGCCGGCCGCCCTTTGCGCCTCGGTTGTCGAACGTTTCGAAAGTCGAATGGTCTTCCGGAACAGATTGCGTTCAACAACCAAGGTACCACTGTATTGACATAATCCGTAATGTATCTGAAAGGCCGTTAAAGGTAAATGTAAAGGGACCCCTGACCATTAGGTCCAGTTGTGACCGACTCTGGGGTTGCGGCGCTCAACTGGCATTATTGGCCGAGGGAGCCGGCGTACAGCTTCCAGGTCATGTGGCCAGCATGACAAAGCCACTTCTGGCAAACCAGAGCAGCACATGGAAACGCCGTTTACCTTCCCGCTATAGCGGTTCCTATTTATCTACTTGCATTTTGATGTGCTTTCGAACTGATAGGTTGGCATGAGCTGGGACCAAGCAACGGGAGCTCACCCCGCCACAGGGATTCGAACCGCCGACCTTCTGATCAGCAAGCCCTAGGCTCTGTGGTTTAACCCACAGCGCCGCGGATGATAATAAAGACCAGTTGGACAGCTGCCTTGGGAGGTGATGCTGGAAGTATTTAAGACATGTGTCTGCTCCAGGTCAAGAGAATGCTTGTATGGCTAGTGTCAAGGTGACTCGTTCTCCTGGAGAGCCGAAAGGGGGGCAGCTTTCTTAGACTGGGAGCGGGAGGAGCTTTGCGTGCCCGCCCCCCCAATGTTGCTGAGCTACAAATCTCACCAGTCCTTTAAGAACCATAGAAACTCCAGAGGAGCCTCTTGGATCAGGCCAGCATCCTTTCCCGCAAGACCCAAATGGAAGACCTCACTTTCCCTCTCCTGTGCTCTCCCGAAAATGGGATTCTGGAAGCCGTCCCGGCTCCAACTGCGGAGGCAGCCATCGAAAATCCCCTGCTCCGCAAATTTGCCTAATCCTCTTTTAAAATCATCCAAGTTGGCGACTGTCACTGCCTTGTGACAAAGCGAGTTCCCACGGTCTACCTTTTAAGCCAAAGGAAGAACTGGCTTTCTTTTCTCTGCCCTGAATCGTCCAACGGTCAGTTGCCTTGGATGTCCCTCAGTCCTAGCTTTTCTCTAGCCGGTGGTTTTCGACCAGTGTGCCTCGAAGGATGGTCAGGGGTGCGGAGGGCAACACTGGCCTCCGTCCCTCTTTCCTTCCCTCCCTCCTCTGATGCCCTCTGGCACCTCTGCCTCCCAAAGGCTTGCATGGCTGTTTGTTGCAGCAGCCCTGGCTGCAAGCTCCGCAGGCGAATGGTGCCTCTGGGGCTGGCCAGGGGGTGCTGGGTGCCAGGGGCTGAGGTGGCCTCGGAGTAAGCAAGCAAGTGGGCGAGGGAGCCCAGCCAGCCCGCCAGCCCTTGCTGTTGGGAATGGGCAGGCAAGTCCCAGGCCCCTGTGGGGCAGTGTGTGGAGGCACCTCTCTATGGGGCAGGAGGGCCAGGTCAGAGACCAGGGACGGCGGCAGCGGCTGGGGAAACGCTCCACAAAGGAGGGTGTACGAAAAAGAGTGAGGAGCTGCCAGCTCTGCAGAAAAAGGGGGCATAACTGGGCTCCTGAGCCCCACAGTAATAATAATAATATAATAATAATTTATTATTTATACCCCGCCCATCTGGCCGGGTTCCCCCAGCCACTCTGGGCGGCTTCCAACAAAACATTAAAATACAGAAACATTAAAAGCTTCCCTAAACAGGGCTGCCTTGAGATGCCTTCTAAAGGTCTGGTAATTGTTGTTCTCTTTGACCTCTGGTGGGAGGGCGTTCCACAGGGTGGGTGCCACTACCGAGAAGGCCCTCTGCCTGGTTCCCTGTAACTTGTCTTCTCGCAGTGAGGGAACCGCCAGAAGGCCCTCGGTGCTGGACCTCAGTGTCCGGGCAGAACAGGGGTGCCATGCAGAAAAAACATAGCTGGTCAAGGGAGCCGTGGACCCCCAAAGGTTGAAAACCTCTGCTCTATCCACCATGCATAATATTTTATAAACCTAAATGCCCCCCCCAACGCGGCAGAGGAATCGTTCGTTTCCTGAACCGTTTTTTTTTCCATTTTCCTGAACCGTTTTTTTTTTCATTTCAAGGTAAGGCCAAGGGATCGGGATAAGGGTGGGATTTATAGTTCAGCAACACCCAGAAGCTCAAAGCCACCCCTCCTGAGCTGCTCTAGGTAGTTAAAGGGTTTGGGGTGGGGTGGGGAGGGGAGGAGAGGAAGGCTTTGGGCTCCCCCAAGAGCATGGGAGGGAAGGGGGGGTCCACATACCCCGATTGCAACATTCACTTCTTCCATAGTCACCTGCTTGGCTCGTTCAACTGCCTGTACGACTTGCTGTTGATGCTGTAGGGAAAAAAAGGGAGGGAAAGGATAATTTAGCGAGTGCATCAGAAAAGAAAAAGGAAGCCCGGGGGGGGGGGGCCTCCATCAAGGCTGGATCAAGGCTGGCGGGCAGGTGTGGGGGACTCCCTGGTCCTGAATGGGGTAACTGTGCCCCTGAAGGACCAGGTGCACAGCCTGGGAGTCATTTTGGACTCACAGCTGTCCATGGAGGCGCAGGTCAATTCAGTGTCCAGGGCAGTTGTCTACCAGCTTCTTCTTCTTTTTAAATTTCTTTTTTTATTTCAAATTTTGTAACAATGTTAAATGTATGTTTGCTGTACGTTCAATTTTAAAAACAAACTAATAAAGACTATTTTAAAAAAAGCAAAGGTGGAGTTAGATCAAAACAAACATTTCTGTCAAAAAAGTCCAGCCCTTATTGATCTCTCCAGTATACAGTGGACGCTCAGGTTGCGAACGTGATCTGTGCGGGAGGCGTGTTCGCAACCCGCAGCGCCGCACCTGCGCACGCGAGGGTCGCGATTTGATGCTTCTGCACATGCGCAAATTGCGATTTAGTAACCAGAGGTAACCTGTTCCGGGAATTCCGGGTTTGGCGCGGTGCGCAACCCGAAACTCTGGAGATTAAGGGACTCATGCTGTACCAACTGAGCTACCCGCCAGGTACCAGAAGTAACAGGTAAAAGAGGCAGTGCAAAATTCAAATTTGAGATCCTAAAGAGGACTGCGCATGTTTCAGCAGCTATGGAATGCTGAGTGCCTCTTGCAGGGGACAGGAAACTGGGACGGAGCGGGGTGGAATGGAGTGCCCTCTGGAAGGGCATGGCTGGCTGGCTGGCATCCAGAGAAAGAGCTACAAATTCCAGGTGAGTGTCTCACTTCAACAGTCTACACATCCTGCCACTAATAATATAAAGCCCTCGCATCTTCAGGACGCTGAGCACCTGCTGTAGGGGCACGGAAAACCAGGAAGGAGAGGGAATGGAGTCAACTGCGAAGGGGCATGGCTGGCATCCCGAGCCCAGAGCACCCTGTGCCGCAAAGTTCAGTTTGAAGGCTTCGCTTGTAACAACAGCCACACTAATAAATGCTCTGGCTAGCAGCCCCCTGGCATCTATTGTAGAGGAAGATAAACTGGGAAGAAGGAATGGAGTCGACTGCGAAAGGGCATGGCTGGCATCCCGAGAGGCAACGCCCCGTGCTGCCAAGTTCAGTTTGAAGGCTTCGCTTGTAACAACAGCAACACTAATGCATGTTCTGGCTAGCAGTCCCCCCTTGCATCTGTTGTAGGAGGATGGAAAAGCAGGAAGGAGAAGGAATGGAGTCAACGGCGAAAGGGCATGGCTGGCATATTTAGAACAGTGTGTGTGAAGGCAAGACACTCACCTCCTGGGACAAAAACGGAATGAGCTGAGCACAGATGACGTTGAGTCGCTTGGCAATCTCCGTCTGCAAAGGCAAGGAAGAGAGACAAGAGAGGAAGTGGAGGATTGGGGGGGGGGGGACAGGGCAGGCTTAGACAGAAAACAGAGCTTTGCATTGACACTTCTCGGCTGGAGGCAAAGAGTTAAATCAGGGGCCGTATAAATCCCCTTAACGGCTTGGGATCAGTAGAGACCTTCTCTCCCCATAAATTCCCAACTGGCCACTTCGATCTGTGGCAGGTTAACACCTGCTCTGAATTTGCAAGAATTTGCATGTGCCTTTGGAACTCATTGCCTCTTGACGACAAGCGGGCACCGTCGCCGTACTCTTCTGCGGCCCCTGCTAAAAACATTCTTCCTGAGGCAAGCCCCCCCCCCCCAGATGCTCAGTTTTAATCTGTTCTTCATCAATTGTTACCTTTAAAAAAAAAACCTTGTAGGTAATGTTCCTTAGTGGATAATTTTATTGTTTTCTCCTTTGTTTATTTTTTGAATGTTTTCTTTGTGGAGTATACACTTAGATGATGATGATGATGATGATGATGATAATAATAATAATAATAATAATAATAATAATAATACGGTCAAAGACCAGCTCGCATTACACTTAGATAAATACAGAGCAACCAGCCTCGTCCCCCCCCCCCCCGTTTTCCTCACGCAACCACTGGGCGCCACTACCTTCCCACCTGTGGCAGAGGCACCTTCATTCAGAGTAGGGAACGAGGAGCCTCGTGTGGCCCCTGCCCGACGCTTTCAACTGGCCCTCGTGATTCCCCCCCCCCAGGCCACAGACCCCCCTAGTCCGGCTGCACCCTCCTATAAACACACAGGTGCTTAGAAGTCCCCGTTTCTACGCTGCTTTGCGGGGAAATGAAAGCTTCGCGCCAGAGAGACCAGATGCTCGATCGCACATCCGCCAAAAACGGGGGAGGGGGAGGCACGGGGGGGGGGACAGAGGCAGGAATAGAGGAATCGAGGCATCGCCAGCAGGTACTTTCTGGGAAAGATTTAATTCTCTCCTGGGGTTGGCAGTAATGGATTCTCCTTCCTTAATGCACCGATGGGCAGGGCTGGCTCCTGGGGGACGAGCCAGCCTCCAATTCACTCGCGCTCGTTAATGTTCAATTTAGTGGCACTTTAACGCTCGGGGTATGAAAAATGATCAGGCCTGACTTGGCAGGCTTTCCCCCACCCCCTCCCCCTCCCCTGCTTCTCCGCAGCCCCCACAGCTTCCTCTCCCCAAGACCTCCCCCCTTTTCTGCAGGGAAAATATATTTATCGACAGCCTGCTTCGGCACACAGAAATCACTCTCCTGCCTTCCCCCGAAAGGCAAGAGCGTTTAACCGGAGTTTGGCTTTTTTGCAAAACCACAGCAAAGTGTTTCATTGCACCCCCTGTCCAAAATAAAATAATAATAATAATAATAATAATAATAATAATAATAATAATAATTACCTAGGCTACGGGTAAAATTAATCTGCAGACCAGAAACTGGGAAATCGGGGCTTGGGCTTGGTTTGTGTGAAGCCGCATTGGCAAGCTCTGATGTCCACAGTAGGATGGGAAAAGGGCGGCCTTCTCGGGTAAAAGTCCTGCCTGAATTTAGCCCCTGCTGCCGCCGGATTAAAAGATAATAATATTGGAGATGTCAGGGCACAAAGTCAGGAGTCTCGGTGTGCAAAGGAGGGTTATGTACCCCCATGGCATTTCTAAAGGTGCAGCTATCTGACCACGCTGAGTGGGGCTTGCTGGAATTTGAACCCAGAAACTCACACTTCCTAAGTAACAACAACAACAATTTATTGCTTATACCCCGCCCATCTGGCTGGGTTTCCCCAGCCACTCTGGGTGGCTCCCAACAGAACATTAAAAACGATAAAACATCAAACATTAAAAAAAATTCCCTAAACAAGGCTGCCTTCAGAGGTCTTCTAAAAGTCAGATAGTTGTTTGTTTCCTTGACATCTGATGGGAGGGCATTCCATAGGGTGGGCGCCAACACCGAGAAGGCCCTCTGCCTGGTTCCCTGTAACCTCACTTCTCACAAGGAGGGAACCGCCAGAAGACCCTCGGAGCTGGACCTCAGTGTCCGGCCTGAATGATGGGGTTGGAGACACTCCTTCAGGTATCCTGAGCTGAGACCGTTTAGGGCTTTCAAGGTCAGCACCAACCCTTTGAATTGTGCTCGGAAACGTACTGGGAGCCAATGAAGGTCTTTCAGGACCGGTGTTATATGATGTCTCGGTGGCCGCTCCCAGTCCCCAGTCTAGCTGCCGCATTCTGCATTAGTTGTAGTTTCCGAGTTACCTTCCAAGGTAGCCTCACGTAGAGCGCATTGCAGTAGTCCAAGCGGGAGATAACCAGAGCATGCACCACTCTGGCGAGACAGTCGGCAGGAACCATAAACTCCAGAGCAGCAACTCAAGAGCAGGCCTGGTTCTTGGAGAGTCAAAACTGTACGAACTTCAGACCACTGTTGGGCTCATACATCTCTGATACAAATCCCTGCGCACACAGAAGACGGGCCTATCCCAGCCTGAATATGTACTGGGAACGAAATTGTTCTCATATCATAGAATCGTAGACTGGGGAGTCACAACCAGGGCTCAAGGATCCCTGAGAGATGGCTATCCAACCTCCAATGAAAGAGCAGCCCAGAGCCTCTCAAGAGAGTCCGTTCCACTGTCGAACCGCACTTACCATTGGAACGTCCTTCCTAAGATTTAGCCAGAATCTCCTTTTCTTGTAACCCTGAATCTGTTGGTTCTGGTCCTACCCTCCAGAGCAGGAGAAAACAAGCTCGCTCCCTCTTCCATGGGGCAGCCGTTGAGATATTTGAAGACGGCTCCCCTCTCTCCTCTTTTCCAGGCTAAAACATACCCAGGTCCTTCAACCGTTCCTCATAAGGCAGGGTTTTCGCTGGCCATCTTGGTTGCCTGCCTCTGCACGCTTACCGAATTGCCAAATGGCGGCGGCCCAGAACTGGAAACAGGACTCCAGTTGGGGTCTGACCAAGGCAAATATAGGACGGTCCTATTACTTCCCTTGATCTGGACACAATATATATATATATGTATATCTGTAGATGCAGCCTAGAATAGCATTAGCCTTTTTTGCTGCTGCATTACACTGTGGACCCATGCTCAGCTTGTAGCACCTTTTTATGTGCCATGTGTCTGCTGCCAGTACGGCTTATGGGAGGTTCGGCTCCTACTTACTAACACATCTATTTCGACTGCCCGGCAGCTCGAAGCAGGTAGCAAAAGGCAAAGAGTGCGAATCCGTGCTCCTGAACCTGGGATAGCTCAGTCGGCAGATCCCCAAGACTCTTAATCCCAGGGTTGTGGGTTCGAGTCCCACACTGGGCAAAAGATTCCTGCATTGCAGGGGGTTGGACTGGATGACCCTTGGGGGTCCCTTCCGACTCTACAATTGCAGGATTCTATGAACCCCTCAGCTTTGCAGTGTGGGGAGGAAAATTGAATCTCTGTGGGGGAAGGTGGAAATTATTTGCATAGGCCTCACAACCCCGTTGAACCCTCCGAGTTGAACCCTCATCCAGTTTCTGGGTCCGTAGCTCAGTGGTGGAACATCTGTATTACATGCTGAAGATCCCGGGTTCAATTTTCAGCACTCCCTGTGTAAAAACCCGAAGAGATGCTGCCAGCCAGTGTTGCTGCTTCTCATTTGGCAATCCTTCGTAGCCGAGTAAGATTGCCTTCCATGAACACGGTTTTAACACTGAGTTCATAAGTGACTGTGGAGGCCAATTCTGGATCCACACGTCCTTCCACAGTGGGGACATTGGTTTCTGGGCAGGAGTTGATCCCGGTGAAGGTTTGCCAAGCGTGCCTTCCTCTTAGCACATTTCTCCCTTGCGTCCTGAGTTCAAGCATCTTCAAAGCCCACGACACCTTTGGGAAAGGCTGTTCTCCAACTCGAGCGCTCGCAGGCCAGTGTTTCCCAGTTGTCGGTGTTTATACTACATTTTTAAAGATTTGCCTTGAGACGGTCTTTGGACCTCTTTTGTTGACCACCAGCATCACGCTTTCCATTTTTAAGTTGGGAATGGAGTAGTTGCTTTGGAAGATGATAATCAGGCATCCGCACAACATGAACAGTCCAGCGAAGTTAATGACGAAGAATCCTTGCTTCGACACAGGTGATCTTTGCTTCTTCCAGTACACTGACATTAGTTTGCCTGTCTTCCCATGCGATGTGTAAAAACTTTCAGAGACACCGTTGATGGAGTTGGATTTCAAGGAGTTGGAGAGGGCGTTTATAAGTGGTCCACGTTTCACAAGCGCGCACTAAGGTTGGTAGTACAATAGCTTTACAAACAAGCGTTTTGGTTTCCCTGCCAATTTCCTGGGACACTTCAGTCGTGAGAAAGCTGCACTTGCAGAGCTCAGGCGATGCCAAATTTTGGCATCAATGTTGGCTGTCATAGGCTAGGTGCATATTGACTCAGTAAAAGCTTTCCAGTTCCCTGCTCAGCCCATCCCTCGATTCGGTATCATGAGGTCTAGCACCTTGCTTTATTTTTAGGGAAAGACCAATAGGTCAGCGTCAGGACACCTGCTCTGCATGCAGAAGGCCCAATCCCAGCTGCCATCTCCAGGCCAGCCTAGGAGGGACCCCCTTTCTCAATTCCAGGAGAGGCACCGCTGCCTGCCTGAGCTCAGCACACCAAGGATCTCACTCGCCATAAGAACCTGCCCATCAGTGATGGGGAAAAAAACTGCTTTGGGTGTACCTCCAAGGCTCGGCTCGGCGCATGACACCTTCTATAGCCTGAAGCCCGCAACTGGGGGAAGATGGGCTGCATTTAAGGAGAGGCACCCATGCAGACGTTTGCGGGGTGGAGCTGAGCAAGAAGGATCCATTGCCACGGCCAAGGCGATAACTCTAAAAGCAGCCCCCCCCCCAAAAGCCCAGCTCCTATTTGTCATGCAGGGGCTGTCAAGAGTCCAGAGTTACGAGCCCTCGTTAAAAGGTGAGGGGTGGGGGGAAGAGAGAGAAGGGGGGGGAACCCCAAGGAGCGCAGACAGGCTTCTGGCAGCCGGCCAGCGGCACCTGAAGTCAGCTGTAAATCCTGCCAGAGGAAATGAGCTAGGGGGGGCAGCGGTTGTGGGGTGTGTGTGTGTGTGCGCGCGCGTAGAGCTGGCAGCCGTGGCAGGAGAATTCCAAGAGGGAGCAAAATTAAAGAGAGAAAGGGTGGGGGGGACGACAAGTCGGAGAAAGGACCAGATGGAGGCTCTACCAGGAAACCTGCTTCCATATGGTGCCGAGCCATAAATAGGCTTCTGCCCGATCGGATGGGGGGTCTTCCTACCCCCTCCCCCACCCTGGGCAGGCAGCAGATGCCAGGGCAGAGCAAGGTGGTTTAAGAGCTACGGCCCGGGGGCCGGATCCAGCCCAATCGCCTTCTCAATCCGGCCCACAGACGGTCTGGGAATCAGCGTGTTTTCACATGAGTAGAATGTGCCCTTTGATTTAAAATGCACCTCTGGGTTATTTGTGGGGCACAGGAATTCGTTCATTTTTTTCCCCCTTCCAAAATATAGTCCGGCCCCCCGCAAGGTCTGAGGAACATTGGACCGGCCCCCTGCTGGAAAAGTTTGCTGAGCCCTGTTTAAGAGTGTCGGGGGGCTGGGGAGCAGGGTTCGAATCCTAGCCCGCTCAGCCCCTTGTGCGTGGCCTTACGGGGCCAATGGCTGACTCTCTCTCTCTCGCTGACTCTTTACCTGGCAGGGCTGTTGTTAGGATAAAATTGCAAGGGGGGGGCGGGGAGAGGTGTGGACGTCACCCGGGGCTCCTTGGAGGTGGGTTACAAATGCAACAGATTAATGCCTCTGGGAAAGGTTGGAAGAGGAGCGTTCAGAGGCAATCTCTGCCTCCCAACACAGCCATTGCTTGTAGCCTCGTCCTCCCAGAATTTGCCTAAACTTGTTTTGCAGCTGTTCGAGGCCACCAAAAGCCCAGCAAGGAGGGAGCCAGTCTTAACCTCTCTCGGGAAGGAATGCCGCAATCTGGGAGCAGCCACAGAAAAGACCCTGTTCTCTCTCGCACAACACCCGCCGCGCTTCTGCGGTTGGCAGGGCCGAGAAAATTTGTAAACAGCTTAAAACGCTAGCAGGAGTGGATTTAAAACGAGCAGCCAAATCATAATTTGAATTGAGTGGAAAAGGACAAATAATAAATACCGGTAGATTTAAATCGGATATGCGGCAATATCGGGCATAAGCAACTGCAGATAATGCACTCCCACTTTCAAGTGTTCTCAAGGTTGTGAGGCTCAAAAGCAGACGCCAGAAATTGCTATTCTCAGCAAGGCTCACTTCCTGTCTAGATTGGAAGATCTTTGGGGCAGAGACCCAGTATGATTTTGCTTCCCCCTACACCTGGAGGGAAGCAAAATCATACTGGGTCTCTGCCCCAAAGATCTTCCAATCTAGACAGGAAGTGAGCCTTGCTGAGAATAGCAATTTCTGGCGTCTGCTTTTGAGCCTCACAACCTTGAGAACACCTGGAGGGCCCCTTCATGGATCAATGCCTTGTCGTGGCGAAGGGGCTTGAATAACTCAGAGAAGCTATGAGCTATGCCATGCAGGGCCACCCAAGATGGACAGGTCATAGTGGAGAGTTTTGACTAAACGTGATCCACCTGGAGAAGGAACTGGCAAGCCACTCCAGTATCCCTGCCAAGAAAACTCCATGGACAAAGACAACAGGCATATAAAAGTTATGACGCTGGAAGATGAGCCCCTCAGGTCGGAAGGCGTCCAACATGCTACTGAGGAAGAGCGGAGGACAAGTACAAGTAGATTCAGAGCTGATGAAGCGGCTGGGCCAAAGCCGAAAGGACGCTCAGTTGCGGATATGCCTGGAAGCGAAAGGAAAGTCCGATGCTGTAAAGAAAAATATTGCATAGGAACCTGGAATGTAAGAACCATGAGTGGAGGTAAGCTGGATGTGGTCAAAAATGAGATGACAAGAATAAATATCGACATCCTGGGCATCAGTGAACTAAAATGGAAGGGAATGGGCGAATTCAGTTCGGGTGACTATCATATCTACTACTGTGGGCAAGAATCCTGTAGCAGAAATGGAGTGGCCCTCATAGTCAACAAAAGAGTGGCAAAAGCTGTAATGGGATGCAATCTCAAAAATGACAGAATGATCTCGATACGAATCCAAGGCAGACCTTTTAACATCACAGTAATCCAAGTTTATGCACCAACTACTGGTGCTGAAGAAAGTGAAATTGACCAATTCTATGAAGACCTACAACAACTTCTAGAAATGACACCAAAGAAGGATGTTCTTCTCATTACAGGGGATTGGAATGCTAAAGTAGGGAATCAAGAGATAAAAGGAACAACTGGCAAGTTTGGCCTTGGAGTTCAAAATGAAGCAGGGCAAAGGCTAATAGAGTTCTGTCAAGAGAACAAGCTGGTCATCACAAACACTCTCTTCCAACAACACAAGAGACGACTCTACACATGGATATCACCAAATGGGCAGCATCGAAATCAGATTGATTATATTCTCTGCAGCCAAAGATGGAGAAGCTCTATACAGTCAGCAAAAACAAGACCTGGAGCTGACTGTAACTCAGATCATCAGCTTCTTATAGCAAAATTCCAGCTTAAACTGAAGAAAGTAGGAAAAACCACTGGGCCAGTAAGATACAATCTGAATCAAATCCCTTATGAATACACAGTGGAAGTGAGGAACAGGTTTAAGGATTTAGATTTGGTGGACAGAGTGCCTGAAGAACTATGGATGGAGGCTCGTAACATCATACAGGAGGCAGCAACGAAAACCATCCCAAGGAAAAGGAAATGCAAGAAAGCAAAATGGCTGTCCAACGAGGCCTTACAAATAGCGGAGGAGAGGAGGCAAGCAAAATGCAAGGGAGATAGGGAAAGATACAGGAAACTGAATGCAGATTTCCAAAAAACAGCAAGGAGAGACAAGAGGGTCTTCTTAAATGAGCAATGCAAAGAAATAGAGGAAAACAATAGAATGGGGAAAACCAGAGATCTGTTCAAGAAAATTGGAGATATGAAAGGAACATTTCGTACAAAGATTACCATAATCAAGGACAAAAGTGGTAAGGACCTAACAGAAGCAGAAGACATCAAGAAGAGGTGGCAAGAATACACAGAGGAATTATACCAGAAAGATATGGAGGTCTCATACACCCCAGGTAGTGTGGTTGCTGACCTTGAGCCAGACATCTTGGAGAGTGAAGTCAAATGGGCCTTAGAAAGCATTGCTAATAACAAGGCCAGTGGAAGTGATGATATTCCAGCTGAACTATTTAAAATTTTAAAAGATGATGCTGTTAAGGTGCTACACCCAATATGCCAGCAAGTTTGGAAAACTCAGCAATGGCCAGAGGATTGGAAAAGATCAGTCTACATCCCGATTCCAAAGAAGGGCAGTGCCAAAGAATGCTCCAACTACCGCACAATTGCACTCATTTCACACGCTAGCAAGGTTATGCTTAAAATTCTACAAGGCAGGCTTAGGCAGTATGTGGACCGAGAACTCCCAGAAGTGCAAGCTGGATTTCGAAAGGGCAGAGGAACCAGAGACCAAATAGCAAACATGCGCTGGATTATGGAGAAAGCTAGAGAGTTCCAGAAAAACGTCTACTTCTGCTTCATTGACTATGCAAAAGCCTTTGACTGTGTCGACCACAGCAAACTATGGCAAGTTCTTAAAGAAATGGGAGTGCCTGATCACCTCATCTGTCTCCTGAGAAATCTCTATGTGGGACAAGAAGCTACAGTTAGAACTGGATATGGAACAACTGATTGGTTCAAAATTGGGAAAGGAGTACGACAAGGTTGTATATTGTCTCCCTGCTTATTTAACTTATATGCAGAATTCATCATGCGAAAGGCTGGACTAGATGAATCCCAAGCCGGAATTAAGATTGCCGGAAGAAATATCAACAACCTCAGATATGCAGATGACACAACCTTGATGGCAGAAAGCGAGGAGGAATTAAAGAACCTTTTAATGAGGGTGAAAGAGGAGAGCGCAAAATATGGTCTGAAGCTCAACATCAAAAAAACCAAGATCATGGCCACTGGTCCCATCACCTCCTGGCAAATAGAAGGGGAAGAAATGGAGGCAGTGAGAGATTTTACTTTCTTGGGCTCCTTGATCACTGCAGATGGTGACAGCAGTCACGAAATTAAAAGACGCCTGCTTCTTGGGAGAAAAGCAATGACAAACCTAGACAGCATCTTAAAAAGCAGAGACATCACTTTGCCGACAAAGGTCCGTATAGTTAAAGCTATGGTTTTCCCAGTAGCGATGTATGGAAGTGAGAGCTGGACCATAAAGAAGGCTGATCGTCGAAGAATTGACGCTTTTGAATTATGGTGCTGGAGGAGACTCTTGAGAGTCCCATGGACTGCTAGAAGATCAAACCTATCCATTCTTAAGGGAATCAGCCCTGAGTGCTCCCTGGAAGGACAGATCGTGAAGCTGAGGCTCCAATACTTTGGCCACCTCATGAGAAGAGAAGAATCCTTGGAAAAGACCCTGATGTTGGGAAAGATTGAGGGCACTAGGAGAAGGGGACGACAGAGGACAAGATGGTTGGACAGTGTTCTCGAAACTACGAACATGAGTTTGACCAAACTGCGGGAGGCAGTGCAAGACAGGAGTGCCTGGCGTGCTATGGTCCATGGGGTCACGAAGAGTCGGACACGACTAAACGACTAAACAACAACAACACCTGGAGGGCCCTATCAGATCAGAGCCAAACACATCTATAGATACACACAAACACATCTATAAATAAATGTACCTGTTTGTGCATTTCGATGTTCAAACCGTAGGACATTTCGTAGTACTGCAAAACAAAGTTTTTTAAAAAAGATTATTACTATTTTTTAAAAGGGAGAAAGGATCCTGTGCATATAAGCGGCTAACACAGTCAGTCTCTCTTGGCCTCAGTCTCCCGTCCACATTAATGGGCGCACAGCAAAATGTCCCTCCAAATGTTGCCAAATTGCAGCTCCCATTAGCTTCAGCAAACATGGCCTGTGTTCTACGGAAGATGGGAATTTTAATCGTAGGTGATGGGGTTTTAACTTGGTTGTGTGTGTGTGTTGTTTTATTTGGGTGGGGTTGCTATAACTTCTTTTTAAATGCTATATGTTAATCTGGATTTTTGTATTTATACTTGTGGCTTGGGGCTTTTGTTGGGCAGCGCATTTTTTAAATTAGTTTGTATAGCATTGGTAATTTGTTTTAACTGTTTTTTATGATGCGTTTTGCCCTTTGAGATTGCAACTTGGCATTGCGAACCGCCCCAAGACCTACGGGTATAGGGCGGTGCAAAAAATAATAATAAATAATAATAATATTTTAAATTCAGAAACATCTGGAGGGCCAAAGGGTCCTCACATTTAGATTAAAGGTAAAGGACCCCTGGATGGTTAAGTCCAGTCAAAGGCGACTGTGGGGTTGCGACGCTCATCTCACTTTCAGGCCGAGGGAGCCGGCCTCTGTCTGCAGACAGTTATTCCGGGTCATGTGGCCAGCAGGACTAAACCGCTTCTGGAGCAACGGGACACCATGACGGAAACCAGAGCGCACGGAAACACCTGCTACTTTCCTGCCCCCCTATTTATCTACTTGCGCTGGCGTGCTTTTGAACTGCTAGGTTGGCAGGGGCTGGGACACAGCAACGGGAGCTCACTCCATCGCGGGGATTCAAACCGCCGACCTTCTGATCGGCAAGCCCAAGAGGCTCAGTGGTTTCGACCACAGCGCCGCCCGCTTTTACCTTGCATTTAGATTACAAGCTCTTGAAAGCATAACACAGATGCTATCATCATCATTAATTCCTCTCCCTGCAACCTGGAGTGAATAACTGTTACCCTCCACTCCCTCCCCAAAAAGAACCCCCCCACCACAAATTAACCGTGTGCCATAATTCCTTTCCCTCCCTGCTGAATGAGAAGCTACCCCCCCCCCCCACACACACACTGAGACTGGCTGGGCAGAAAATGTATCGCCCCTAACACCTCTTCTGCCGTGAATTACCTTACTATTCCATGTATAAGACTAGGTTTTTTCCTTTAAAAATCATGCTTAAAAGTGGGGGTCATCTTATACGGGTGAAAGCTCGATTGGCTGCTTCCACGGCTGTCAGCGGATATTGTGGGTGTTAAAACGGCCTCGGTCCAGTATACCTGACGGAGCGTCTCCACCCCCATCATTCTGCCCGGACACTGAGGTCCAGAGCCGAGGGCCTTCTGGCAGTTCCCTCCCTGCAAGAAGTGAGATTAACAAGGAACCAGGCAGAGGGCCTTCTCGGTGGTGGCGCCCATCCTGTGGAACGCCCTCCCACCAGAGGTCAAAGAGAACAACAATTACCAGACCTTTAGAAAGCATCTCAAGGCAGCCCTGTTTAGGGAAGCTTTTAATGTTTGATGGATTTCTGTATTTTAATATTTTGTTGGAAGCCGCCCAGAGTGGCTGGGGGAACCCGGCCAGATGGGCGGGGTATAAATAATAAATTATTATTGTTGTTGTTGTTTAGTCGTTTAGTCGTGTCCGACTCTTCGTGACCCCATGGACCAGAGCACGCCAGGCACTCCTGTCTTGCACTGCCTCACGCAGTTTGGTCAAACTCATGTTCGTAGCTTCGAGAACACTGTCCAACCAATTATTATTATTATTATTATTATTATTATTATTATTATTATTATTATAATTTATTATTTATACCCCGCCCATCTGGCCGGGTTCCCCCAGCCACTCTGGGCGGCTTCCAACAAAACAGAAATTCTAAAATACAGAGATCCATCAAGCATTAAAATACAGAAATCCATCAAACATTAAAAGCTTCCCTAAACAGGGCTGCCTTGAGATGCCTTCTAAAGGTCTGGTAATTGTTGTTCTCTTTGACCTCTAGTGGGAGCGCATTCCAAAGGGTGGGTGCCACTACCGAGAAGGCCCTCTGCCTGGTTCCCTGTAACTTGGCTTCTCGTAGTGAGGGAACCGCCAGAAGGCCCTCGGAGCTGGACCTCAGTGTCCGGGCAGAACGATGGGGGTGGAGACGCTCCTTCAGGTATACCGGACCGAGGCCGTTTAGGGCTTTAAAGGTCAACACCAACACTTTGAATTGTGCTCGGAAACGTACTGGGAGCCAATGTAGGTCTTTCAGGACCGGTGTTATGTGGTCTCGGCGGCCGCTCCCAGTCACCAGTCTAGCTGCCGCATTCTGGATTAGTTGTAGTTTCCGGGTCACCTTCAAAGGTAGCCCCACGTAGAGCGCATTGCAGTAGTCCAAGCGAGAGATAACTAGAGCATGCACCACTCTGGAGAGACAGTCAGTGGGCAGGTAGGGACTCAGCCTGCGTACCAGATGGAGCTGATAAACAGCTGTCTTGGACACAGAGTTGACCTGTGCCTCCATGGACAGCTGTGAGTCTAAGATGACTCCCAGGCTGCGCACCTGGTCTTTCAGGGGCACAGTTACCCCATTCAGGACCAGGGAGTCCTCCACACCCGCCCGCCTCCTGTCCCCCACAAACAGTACTTCTGTCTTGTCAGGATTCAATCTCAATCTGTTAGCCGCCATCCATCCTCCAACCGCCTCCAAGCACTCACACAGGACCTTCACTGCCTTCACTGGTTCTGATTTAAAAGAGAGGTAGAGCTGGGTATCATCAGCATACTGATGGACACCCAGCCCAAACCCCCTGATGATCTCTCCCAGCGGCTGCATATAGATGTTAAAAAGCATGGGGGAGAGGACAGAACCCTGAGGCACCCCACAAGTGAGAGCCCAGGGGTCTGAACACTCATCCCCCACCACCACTTTCTGAACACGGCCCAGGAGGAAGGAGCGGAACCACTGCATGACAGTGCCCCCAGCTCCCAAGCCCTCTAGACGGTCCAGAAGGATGTTATGGTCGATGGTGTCAAAAGCCGCTGAGAGATCCAGCAGAACAAGGAAACAGCTCTTACCTTTGTCCCTAGCCCGCCGGAGATCATCGACCAGTGCGACCAAGGCAGTTTCAGTCCCATGATGAGGCCTGAATCCTGACTGGAAGGGATCCAAATGGTCCGCTTATTATTATTATTATTATTATTATTGGTTGCTGCGTCAAGGGCCGGTGCTGATTGGCTGGCGCTGCTGCAATTGGGCGGGTGATTGGCAGCTGGAGAAGGGACACAGGAAGTGGATTTGATTTTGCGCCGCGTACAGGTGAGCAATTTTCTCTGAGCCATCTTCCCCCATTTTCTTAAATCTGAGTTCCCCAAAATCAGATGCGTCTTATACATGGGGGCGTGTTATACACGGGAAAGTACAGTAAGTCACGGCTTAGCGGCCCTCTTTCCACCATCATCCAGGCCTTCCCCCTGCCCCCAGAAAACCCACATGTTCCCCAGTACGGCGCTTACCATGACATAATGCCTCTGGATTTCTGTTTTTTCCGTGGCGAGTTTCTCACATTCCAGTTTCAAGCTGCAAAGAGAAGGGAATGGAGAGAGGAGCTCCCACGCAATCCCTCGCACTTTTGCACGGGAAGATTCACACAATCTTTGCCCGCTTCCAGGTTGCAAAAATGCGCCCTGCGTAGGATTATGGGACTTGGAGAATTTAACTTACCAGATCCAGACTCTCCAGATTTGTACACTGATTGGGGGTTTGCGTTTGCTAGCCTGTATACGTTATGCAAATTGGGTCAAATCGTCTGCATAATTCATTCGACGTACAGTGGTACCTTGGTTCTCAAACGCCTTGGTACTCAAACAACTTTGAACCCAAACACTGCAAACCCGGAAGTAAGTTTGCAAACTTTTTTGGCAGTCAAACGTGCTCTGTTTTGAGTGCCACACTTCCGATTTGAGCATTATGCTGAGGTCTGTCTGTTTTTGCTATTTATTTTGCGTTTTTGTTTTTGCGGCTCTTTTTTTGTTTTGTTTTTGTGACTGTGTGGAACCCAGTTCAGCTACTGATGGATTGATTGTGTGACAGCAGTACGTTGTTTATTGCTTTCATTTTATAGATCAACGGTCTCGCTAGATAGTAAAATTCATGTTCAATTCCTGTTTTAGGGGTTGTTTTTAAAAGTCCGGACGGATTAATCCGTTTTGCATTACTTTCTATGGGAAAGCGCGCCTCGGTTTTGGAACGCTTTGGTTTTGGAACGGATTTCCAAAACAGATTAAGTTTGAGAACCAAGGTACCACTGTATAATCTACAGTGGTACCTCGGGTTACGAACACAATCCGTTCTGGGAAGCAGTTTGTAACCCAAAATGGTCGTAACCCGAAGCGCCATTTTGCGCATGCGCAAAGTGCAATTTCTGCGATTTTCACGCTTTGTGCATGCACAAACTGCGTGCGCCGCTTCTGTGTATGCGCAGAACGCACGCGTGGCAAAAACACTTCCGGGTTTGCGGAGTTTGTAACCCGAACCGAGGTGTTCGTAACCCGAGGTACAACTGTATTTGGAATTTGGGCCGGTGATGCCAATTCAGGAAGCAGAAAGACTCAAGCCAACTTTCGGACTTCCGAGATTTTAAGCAAAGGAGCCGCCACGTGTATTCCCAGAACAGCTAGGCAATCATGAGGTCTGGAAACATAGTTTTGCTGTTTTAATTGTGGTAAAATAAAACAAAGCAGGAGATCCTTAGGGATGCCATATTTTGCAGCTTCTCCAAGGTCCTCACAGCCTTGTATTTTTATGAATGGGAAAGCCCCCCCCCCTAGGCAATGCCTCAAAAGGTTAACTGCAAAACCAGAGGATCTCTTGCTCCCCGGTCAACAACTTGGTTTTGAAATTTGCATTGGTCGAGGCGGCTTTTGATTTCCTGAAACAGCAGCAGTCCCCGCTCAAGGAGGGAGAAGGGGCTTGGGCGCAGACGCAGAGCACCTGCTTGGCATGCAGAATAGTTTGATCCAGGGTGGGTTTGATTTAAATCAAATCAATTTAAATCACAATTTAAATCGTTAGTCAGTAAGACTTGATTTAAATCTTTTCTTTTCTTTTTACAGAAAGATTCATTCTTGCTGGTATAATCATAATATTTACAACCGGATGAAGGTTTCCTTTTTGGAGTAATAAATTTTCAGAGTAGATTTTTACAGTTATAGCTGATTTAGTTATACCAGGGGGGTCAGCAATCTAAGGCCCGTGGGCTGGAAATGGCCCACAGAGGCCATTTAACCGGCCCTCGAGCCGCTCCTGAACTGAGCCCCTGCTCGGCGAGTCCCCGCGTGCTGTGTTAAACCGGCAAGGCGCAGGGACTCTCTTCCGTGGCTCTGGAAATCGCTTCTGCACATGCCCAGATGCCGGAAATTGTGTCTGCGCATGTCCGTGGCACTGGAATTCGCTTCTGCACATGCCCAGACGCCAGGAATCGCTTCTGCGCAGGCGTGGTTTTCGGCATCTGGGCATGCGAAGACGCGGTTTCTGGCGCCACGCTGCGCCGGTTCGGATCTCTGCGGGAGTGATCCGGCCCATGCCTGGTAAGCCTTGCCAACCCCTGGGTTATACTATTAGAAATACATAGACAGATAATTACGAGCCCCACCCACCCCCAAAAAAGAACCTGGCCATTTTACCTGTGGTACTGGTTTTGCAAGAACTGAAATTCCTCCTTGATCCGGTCCAAAATCTCCGGGTAAGTCAGCTTCAAGGACTGGGGGGCTGTCGAGACGACGCTGGTCGCGGCAGACGTGACCACGGGTGCCGCTTGTAGGTGACCCTGGGAGAGACGGGAAGGGAAAAGGCCAATCGCCACCAGCTTCGGACAGGGGCTAACCGAGGCCGTTGCCTCCCGCCGGGTCTTAGGAGTGCTCATCGTGCAGCGGAGCCGGAGGGACCCCCAGAGGACATCCAGACCACCCCCGCCACAACAAGCGGTCGCCCAACCTCAGACAGAGATTGGCGCAGCCTGAATCTCAGGTTGTCAAATAAAGGTTATTTATGTATGCCGCTACTGCGGCCCCGTGTTTCGTTAGCCACAAAAAATTGTAAAACGATCGAGGTCCCAGCTAAAGAAGAATGGCAACTTTGGGGAAATAATTGTGTACAGCTGAAAACGCTGGCAGCCTTAAGATAAATTCAACAGTGGAAATAGGTTTTGATGGATGCAATGATGGAATACTCGAATGGTATAGTTTTTGTAAAATATGCAGGGGTTTATGATATGCGAAATGAACCGTGGAAAGAGAAGAAGGGAAGTCATTGGTATCTTAAGGATATGAAAATTATGTTGCGAAAATTAAGGCGCGCATTTACATTCGCCAGTTAATACTTTTTTTGTTTTCAAGGTTCTGAAAGTCGGGGTGCGCCTTACGATTCGATGGCGCATTAGACTCAAGTAAAGACAGCCGTACCTTGGTTCTCGAACAGAATGGGTTCCGGGAGTCTGTTCGAATCCTGGAACCATTCGAAAACCAAGGCGCAGCTTCCGATTGGCTGCAGGAGTGTCCTGCAGCCAATAGGAAGCCGCGCCGGACATTCGGCTTCTGAAAAACGTTTGAAAACCGGAACACTCACTTCCGGGTTTCAGTTGTTCAGGAGCCAATTTATCCGGGAGCCAAGGCTTTTGAGAACCAAGGTACGACTGTGCGGTAGTCCCAGGTGACGTTTTGTTGCCTGATAACCTAGAGCTAAAAATCACAGCAACCTGGGACCTAGCTCTACCTGATGAACTACGGCCTGGCTGCTTCAGGGAAAGAGAGAAAGGGAGGGGGCAGAAACTTTGGGATGCGGGCCCACGCCAGACTTAACTCCTCTGGGAAGACGGCCCTCTTTACTTGCAGGGAGAAGATTGATCGCTTGATTGATATAAAGCAGGGGTGGCCAAGAGACAGCGATCTACTCACAGAGTTAAAAACTGGCAGTGATCTACCCCCTTTTTGGGGTTCAGGTCAAAGTTGATGAGCTTTTTTTTAGGAAGGAGGAAGACCCATTGGGGGGGGGGTTCAGGTTGAAATTGTTGAACTTTTTATAGGGAGGGAGGGGAAAGCCACGTTTTTTAGGGGTCCAGGGCAAAAACGTTGAGCTTTTTTGGGGGGAGCCAAACTTGTTGAGCTTCTTGGGGGCCCCCAGTGATCTACCACAGATGTCGAGTGATCTACCGGTAGATCACGAACTACCTGTTGGACATGCCTGATATAAAGCATTCTGAGGTTTTCTGGCAAAGAATTAAGAAAACATGCTGTTTGCAGCTTGAAGTAGTTTTGTTTATAGATCAAAGTATTTCTAAACCAACAACTCCTTTATATACAACAACAAAAAATCATAAAACACAGGACCGATGACCAACACTTGTTTATTTTTATCTCTTTTTTTAGGGGGGTGGGGTGGGCAGAAATATATAGATATATTAAACAACAGAGCAAAAATAGATCTATTAAAAAATGAATATCCCTGGTTTGATCAAAAGGGTGGGGGGAAAGGACAGTCCAAAACAGGCCTTTACAAAACCTCCCCTCACCACACACACACACACACAAAAGCAGTTAACTGTGCAAGTTTGCAGCATGTGAGATTTGTGGGTGGAAAGCATTTAGAAAGGCGAAAATCAGTTCGAAACAGACCATGTTTAAAACGGGTTGGCGCCTCCCCTCTTTCCAAAGAATTAGGAAACAGACATTTCCACGGGACCTTTAAATCGGGGATAAACTCACCGGTGGCCGGTTTTGAGGGAACATCCTTCGAGCAAAACCATAGGAATGTTGTTTCTGCAATATTGCTTTCGATCCTGTTTTTCTGCTATGAACCAACCCCTGGTAACCTGTTGAGAAGCAAATGTTGAACTGAGAATCGATGGGCTGCATCGGATCAAGCCTTACTCAAGAGTAGACCCGCTGAAATCCAGGTTTGGCTTAGGCTGCCACCAGCAATGTGCATTTGAAGCAGGATCGTCCCACTTTAAACAATCCTGGCTCCCCTCCCCCCCAAAAATCCTGGGTGCCGAGAGTTGTTAGGTGCCGAGAGATGTTAGGAGACACACACCCAATCCTTCCTCATAGCGCTGCAGTTCCCAAAGCGTTTTAATAGTCTGCCCCTCTTCCCAGGTAACAGGGGACTTTCCTGGTCACCTATGGCGAACAAGAATGAACAGCAAGGGATCACACAGTGCAGATGTTGCTGTTTTTTGTGGGTTTTTTGTCGTTTTAAATCTGCAAGTGCAGAGGAAGAAAGTAAAATTAAAAAGTAGAAATTAAAGCTGCCATTAGCTGGTAGTGATTAAATCAGGCTGGGAACTTTTGGAGATGTGTAGAGCATGGGTAGGCAAACCAAGGCCCGGGAGCCCAATCGCCTTCTAAATCCGGTGCGCGGACGGTCCGGAAATCAGCTTGTTTTTACATGAGTAGAATGTGTCCTTTGATTTAAAATGCATCTCTGGGTTATTTGTGGGGCCTGCCTGGTGTTTTTACATGAGTAAAAATGCATCTCAGGGTTATTTGTGGGGCAGAGGAATTCATTCATTTTTATTTTTATTTTCAAAATATAGTCCGGCCCCCCACAAGGTCTGAGGGACAGTGGACCGGCCCCCTGCTGAAAAAGGTTTGCTGACCATGTTTCACCCAGAAGTAAATCCCTGTTTGTCACGGGAGCATTTATGCTCAAGGTGAGCATAGATAGAATCTCAGCCTAAATTACCACTTTATATAAGAGTGCGTCAAACGCATTGCCTTGCTCTTATCCTACAAGCGCCACCCTTGCGGGGTAGGCCGGCATTATTAACCCCATACT
Source organism: Zootoca vivipara (assembly GCF_963506605.1). NCBI lineage: Eukaryota > Metazoa > Chordata > Lepidosauria > Squamata > Lacertidae > Zootoca > Zootoca vivipara. Next base: position 5,342,363 of record NC_083281.1, on the reverse strand, counting down.
GAGCGGGTGCCGCTGAAATAACGGTTTGCTTTGCAAATTGTCCGTCAAGAGCTTCGCCTCCATCTTGCAAGGCGCACTAATTTCCCCTCCTATCCATGTGGGGTTTTTTTTCTGCAGAAAGGGGGTTAGGTCTGAATCAGAGTCAGGGCTCCAATCCCAGAATTTGTTCTCTCCGTGCATTAAAAAAAACCCCGCACCTCAGTTAAAATATTTTAATACGACAGGAGTGCCTTCAGGCATGTAAAGTGTATCTTTCCTCAAGCCTGGGAGGGCCAGATCAGCAAGGCAGACTCCATGCAAGTTAAATTGGGCATTTGGGAGCCCACATTTTTGGGACAGGTGCCCCCCCCTCCAATCCAAATCCTGCAGTTTAATTGTTTCCTTCAGAATGAGCAAAGGAACGGCGCAAGCAAGCACCCACCAAATCACAGCACCAAAAAAGCATGCCAATTCCACCCCCTTGGGTTTAGTGCGTGGTGCTGATGTTGCCAAGGTTGTGGGTTCGAGACCCCCAGTAGTAGCAGTAGAAATAAATAAATAATTTATACCCTGCCCACTCTGGGTGGCTCCCAACATTATCCAGTTTCCAACCGAGGGAGAAAGCTGCCCTCACTGGTTGTTTCCCCTCTCTTGCCACCAGATGGTATATGAAGATAGACTGCCTCTGAAGGTAGGTGTTCTACTCAAGAGGGAACTCCTCTCTGCAGAAGCATGCTGGATGTGGAATACAGTACAGTATTCTTTTCGTTACCCCTGCACAGCGGTGTCTGGGGCTGAGAGAGGGAGGAGGAGAGTATTTTGCTGGCTGGCTTTTTAGCAAAAACCCCTCCTGTGCCTTCAGTGGTGCTCACTCCCTAGTAAACAGGGTGCAGGATTGCAGCCAGACCAAAGCCAACACCACACAGTAGGCGTTTGAATTCCGGGTTTCAGAAGGGGTGGGGGATTTGAACTCAGGACTCCCAGCCCAAGGCAGCTCGGCAGGAAGAGGGCTGCCTCAGACAAAGGACTCGGGATGCCGAAAGTAGGGCCCTTGGTCCATATAGCACAGTATTGCCTATTCTGGCTTGCAGGGGCGCCACAGGGAATTGAATCTGGGAGCTCCTGTCTCCAAAGCACTGAGGCCACGGTCCTTCTCCTAAATATTATGTAAGGTTCCAGTCCTCATTGTTAAAAAAGAGAGGCCAATATCATATAAAAACACAACAAACATTAAAAACTTTCCTCAACAGGGCTGCCTTCAGATGTCTTCTAAAAGATTGTTGTTTATTTCCTTGACATCTGATGGGAGGGTGTTCCACAGGGCGGGTGCCGCCACCAAGAAGGCCCTCTGCCTGGTTCCCTGTAACCTCACTTCTTGCAGGGAGGGAACCGCCAGAAGGCCTTTGGAGCGGGACCTCAGTTTCCGGGGTGGACAATGGGGGTGGAGACGCTCCTTCAGGTATACTGGGCCATTGAGGGCTTTCAAGGTCAGCACCAACACTTTGAATGGTGCTCGGAAACTTACTGGGAGCCAATGTAGGTCTTTCAGGAGCGGTGTTATGTGGTCTCAGCGGTGGCCCCCAGTCCCCACTCTAGCTGCCGCTAGAGAATGGATTAATTGTAGTTTCCAGGTCACCTACAAAGGCAGCCCCACGGACATCGCATGGCAGTAGCCCAAGAGGGAGATAACCAGAGCATGCACCACTCTGGAGAGACAGTCTGCAGGCAGGGAGGGTCTCATCCTGCATACCAGATGGAGCTGCTAGACAGCTGCCCTGGACCCAGAATTGCAACCTCACCGGACCTTGCTTGGCTTTGCAAGGAGTGGGAATGGCGGGGAAAGCACAGATAAGACCATAAAATGAAAGGTGGATCAGGCCCTGTATTGGAGAAATGGGGCGCCCAAAGAGGAAGAGACGCTTCGGGGCACTGGATCGTCTTGTCGATCTCATACAACAGGCCTCCCCAAACTGTGGCCCTCCAGGTGTTTTGGCCTACAACTCCCATGATCCCTAGCTAACAGCGCCAGTGGTCAGGGATGATGGGAACTGTAGTCCAAAACATCTGGAGGGCCAAAGTTTGGGGATGCCTGTCATACAACTTAGATCAGTGTACCTGGATTCCCAGGCATCTTCAACCCGACTTGGGATTTTTAGTGAAATTTGTGGGGGGCACCTCTCTAAAATAACCCCATTATGCTCCCAAGCAACCAGTTGTGTTGCCTGGTGCCCAGTTGGGACTGTCCCATTGACCCTAATTTACCCCCAGATATATACACCCCAATAGCCACCCAGATTTGCACATTTGCTGTGTTTTTTATTCCCAATAAGTCTTTTCCCAATGGAGGGTGGAGGCAGGAATATGCATCTGTGTCCCTTACCTGCAACCTTGGCGTTATCAGCACCGAGCTCTAACCAACTGAGCAATTTTTCATTGCGGCTCATGCACTTCAGCGGGTTGGACTAAATGACCCTTGAGGGCCCCCATTCCCACTCAAAAATAGTATCAGATCTCCAACCAGGGGAAATGCCCCCTTTGACACTTCCTTCCCTCTAACAGCATGGGATGCTGGAGTGATGGGAATGCACTTTGCACATGCTCAAGGGCATCCTCTTAATTCCTTGGGCTGGGGAGGGGGCAGCAAGGAAGGAAGGAAGGAGGTTAAGCAGAAGTTTAAACCCTGAGTAGCGGTTGGCAGTGGTTGGTTGGGGGGGGGTGGCTCCAAAGATAAAATGAGCGCCCCCCCCCCCGCAACTAGGTGGTCCTCACCGTCAGGGAAATACAGGTGACTTGGCAGGTGGGGGTAGAGAAGAGGGGGAAATGAAATAGATGCAAATGGGTATGTGGTTTTTTGGGGGAAGGGGGAGGCAGAAACCAGGATAAGGCCCTAGGGAAGGACAATTAGACCACAACTACCAGTGAGAAAACTTCTCCCCCCTCACCAACCCCCCCTGCTCTGCTTAAACTAACCCCCCCCAACCCCAACAAGTCCTCCCCACCACACTAGATGCCAGTTTTTAGTGCTCTCTCTTTTAAACTCCCCAATAAACTCTCACTTACACCCCCCCCCCGCAAAAAAGAAAAAGAAGAATAGATCCATAGATCCCATTACCTCCTCTGGTGGCTTGCAGTCCTCACTCTAACCGCCCCCCCCCGCCAAATTCCACCCCACCCCGTCCTCATTTATAATCTCCCAGGCCAAACAAAAGGGTCTCCTTCTTTTTCTAGCAGGTAGGAAGAGACACACAGAGAGAGAGGGGAATCAGACAGCAGGAAAAGGCCCCTCCTGCCTTCTTCCTCTCGGCTCACTCCCCCCCCCCACCCATAATCAAGCCTCAGCCCCCCCCCCCCCAAATAAAGGCACTCACCAAACCACTGCAAGCCAGGATCGGGCCCCCAGGAGCTTCCAAACAAGGAAGGTGGGTGCGTGCGTGGGTGGGTGGGTGGGACACAGGCCCGTTTCCTTGAATGGGTGTGATGACCCCCCCTCCCTTCTCTCTCTCTCTCTTCCTCTCTCTCCCACCCCCCCACCCCCCACACAGCAGCCTTGCGGGGGAGGGCGATCAATGAACGAGCGCCAGCTCCACGTGGGGTCTGGCTCCTTCTCTTTTGCTACAGTCCAGCGCGCCGCAGCCAATCAGGAGGCAAGGATGGGGGGAACGGGAGGGAGGGGAGAAGGGGGAAAAGAGCGCTCGGTCCCCACGTGGGGTTGGGAGCCACAAGGCGGAGAGGGGGCTTCCGATTGGTCCGAGGCGGCCGCCCGTAGAAAATGTGTCAATCTGTAGGACGCGATGTAGCCAAGAGGCGCGGGGCGAGGGGGGGGAGTGTTGAGAGAGAGAGAGAGGGAGAGAGAGGTTTTTTTGTTAACCCTTTCGGAGGACTTGGAGCGACGGGAGAGAAGAAAATTGGATTAACCCATAAAGGCCTGGAGGGGAAAAGGTGGAAATGGGTTTAACCCTTCAAAGGGCCAAAGGAGGAGGAGAGGGAGATTTTTCCCTTAACCCTCTGGGGAGGGGTAACAGGGGGAGAATGAGTTTTAACCCTTAAAAGGGCCAGAGGGTGTCGCTTAACCCTTAAAGGTCTGGAGTAGAAGAGGTGAGAATTAGTTTAACCCTTAAAAGCTTGGGCAGAAGGGAGGGAATGGTTCAACACAATAGCGTTACCCCTTGAAAATGCGGTGTTGTGTTGCTTGACCCTCAAACGGCCTGGAAGGAGGGAGAGAATTAACCCTTAAAAGGGCCAGAGAAGACAGGAGGAGAGGGGTCGCTTAACCCTTCAAGGCCCGAAGGGGAGAGGGGGGAATTAGTTCAACCCTTAGAATAGCCTAAGAAGAGGGTGTTGTTTAACCCTTGAAGGCCCGGAGGGGTGGGTTGATTTTAATGTGTTTGCAAAAACTGGGTTAACCCTTGACAGGACAAGAGCGGTACAATTAGCTAACGTCTTAAAAACATACACCACGCATTAGAAAATTCAGAAGGAATTTGGATTAAGGTCTGAAACTGGGGGGTTGGATTAACCCTTACAGCTCTGGAGCGCTGGCAGAATGGTAATGGACTTAGTCCTTTAAAATCTTGCAGTGCTGTGGGGGGTGTCAGTGTGGGGGGGAATTGGTGGGACCTTCAAAGGTCTGGATGGGGGCGGGGAAAATAATCCTTAAAAGGTCTGGAGAGCAGGGAGAGGAGAGATTAACCTTAACCGTTAAAGGGCTGGAGGGAGGGAAAAGGCTAACCATCAAAAGAATTACAGCTCTGAAGAAAGGGGGGGGGGTTGAGACGTTAACCCTTTAAAGGAAGCAAACTGAGAGGAAGGAGAGGTTGTGATTAGGTTAGTCGACTTGGGTGGCACACCTGCCTTTAAAACAACTCCAACCAAAGGCAGGAAATCAACAGGTAACACTCTCTGCCATTCCAAGTGTTGTTGCAGGAAACGCCTCACCTGTTGAAGTTGTGCCTGGTTTTTGCAGGTCGTCATAAGGAGATTCAACATTAGGAAGAACTTCCTGACAGTAAGAACTGCTCGACAGGTCTCTCCTTCCTTGGAGGTTTTTGAAGCAGAGGTTGGATGGCCACCTGTGATTCCTCCATTGCAGGGGGTTGGACTGGATGACCCTTGGGGGTCTCTGCCATTCCAACTCCATGATTCTATGATAAGGACACCTGGTGTGGCTCATTGAGGGACATATTCACCAACACAGCGCAGAGCATTTTGTTTTACCTCCATACTTTACTGCTGGTGTTTCACAGACCAACTTAAGTAGAAAGGTCTCTGCCCCGTCAAAGTCTATATGAGGGCAGCCAGCAGAATAAAAACAGAGGGGGCAATTCACACCATTCATCACCTTTCATAGGAACGGAGAAAGCTACTTTATGGTGAGCCAGACCCTTGGTCTATCTTGCTCAATACTGCCTACACTGGCCGGCAGCAACCATTCAAGGTTTCCGCATGCTCAGACCTTATTGTGACCTTCCTGGGGACATCTGATTGGCTGCTGTGGAGAGAACCACATGCTAGTCTAGACGGGCCATTGGCCTGATCTTCTTATGCTATATCCATCAGTCAGCAGAATGCTTCTGAAAAATCCCAGAAATTTGGCAGCCCCATTTGCCTCTGAAAAGCTGGTATTCCGAGGTAGACTGTTCCTGCACCTGGAGGTTCTGTTCAACTCCTTGTAGCTATTTTGTTAGCTGTCGACAGACCTCTTTCCCTCCCATGTTTATTTGTTTTTTTAACCCCAAATTTCTGCTTTTGCAAACCTTTGGTTCCCCGCATGGGAGGGGTGATTATTGGTTTTGTTCTTTTTTTTTATCATGTGGGTTTTGTTTTTTTAAAAAAACCATTGTAATCGTATGTTGTGAACCATGCTGAGATCCATGGCTAAAGGGCAGTGTACAAATAATATTAATAATAATTATTATTTGTCCCATGTCTAGGGTTGTGGAAGCTGCATCTCCTGAGAGGCTTTTGAAGGATGTCTCTCATCACCCCTGTAACTATTAGGCATGCTGGCTGGAACAGGGTGGGGGTGAGGAGGCTGGTGGGAACTGGAATCCAACAACATCTGAAAGGTCAAAGAGTCACCTGTACCTTGTCCAACCCCTCTGGAAAGCCAGCAGCATGTTGGACGAGCCATCACCGATTTGTCCAATATTCTTCCAAAGCTGGTGGCCATCACTCCCGCGGCAGCAAGTTCCACAGTTCAACTCTGTGCTGCACAAAGTTTTTCCTACTCCCTGCTCTGCTGCAATTCTTTCCCACGACTTCTCCTTGTGCTACAAACGAATGTCCCGGTCCTCAAACAACTCTGGGGTAAAGTTGCACTCGCAGAGCTCAGGCGATGCTGGATTTCGGCATCCATGTCGGCCCTTGTGGAAAGATAACTGCCCAGGTGGGAGAATGTTTGAGGGACCGGGACATTCGCAGGGAAACCAAAATGCTTGTTTACATTGTACTACCAACCTTACTGTATACTTGTGAAACATGGACCACTTATAAACATCATCTCCAACTCCTCGAAAGATTCCATCAATGGTGTCTCTGAAAATGTTTACACATCACCTGGAAAGACAGGCAAACTGATGCCAGTGTACTGGAAGAAGCAAAGATCACCAGCAATGATTCTTCAACATCAGCTTTGTTGGACTGGTCATGTTGTGCAGATGCCTGATGATCGTCTTCCAAAGCAACTCCTCTATTCCCAACTTAAAAATGGAAAGCGTAAAGACCCTCTCAAGGCAAATCTTTAAAAATGTAGTATAAACACCGACACCTGGGAAACACTGGCCTGCGAGCGCTCCAGTTGGAGAACAGCCTTTCCCAAAGGTGCCATGGGCTTTGAAGACGCTTGAACTCAGGACGAAAGGGAGAAACGTGCTAAGAGGAAGGCAGACTTGGCAAACCCTCACCGTGATCAACTCCCGCCCGGTAACCTATGTCCCCACTGTGGAAGGACATGTGGATCCAGAATTGGCCTCCACAGTCACTTACGGACCCATTGTTAAAATTGTGTTCATGGAAGACAACAAGGAGAAATGTAAAGTACTACACTTGGGCAAAAAAAATGAAAGGCACAAATACAGGATAGGAGACACCTGGCTTGAGAGCAGAACATGTGAAAACGATCTAGGAGTTCTGGTAGACCACAAACTTGACATGAGTCAACAGTGTGATGCAGCAGCTAAAAAAGCCAATGCAATTCTGGGCTGCATCAATAGGAGTATAGCGTCTAGATCAAGGGAAGTAATAGTACCACTGTATTCTGCTCTGGTCAGACCTCACCTGGAGTACTGTGTCCAGTTCTGGGCACCACAGTTCAAGAAGGATACTGACAAGCTGGAACGTGTCCAGAAGAGGGCAACCAAAATGGTTAAAGGCATGGAAACGATGCCTTATGAGGAACGGCTTAGGGAGCTGGGTATGTTTAGCCTGGAGAAGAGAAGGTTAAGGGGTGATATGATAGCCATGTTCAAATATATAAAAGGATGTCATATAGAAGAGGGAGAAAGGTTGTTTTCTGCTGCTCCAGAGAAGCGGACACGGAGCAATGGATTCAAACTACAAGAAAGAAGATTCCACCTAAACATTAAGGAAGAACTTCCTGACAGTAAGAGCTGTTCGGCAGTGGAATTTGCTACCAAGGAGTGTGGTGGAGTCTCCTTCTTTGGAGGTCTTTAAGCAGAGGCTTGACAGGCATATGTCAAGAATGCTTTCATGCCAAGCAGGGGGTTGGACTGGATGGCCCTTGTGGTCTCTTCCGACTCTTATGATTCTACAAGACAATCTTACTCAGCTACGAGGGAGTGCTAAAGAAGAAGAAGAAGAAGAAGAAGAAGAAGAAGAAGAAGAAGAAGAAGAAGAAGAAGAAGAAGAAGAAGAGCAGCTACAAGAAAGAGAGAACAAAATAAAAAAATCCTTCCAGTAGCACCTTAGAGACCAACTAAGTTTGTCATAGGTATGAGCTTTCGTGTGCATGCACTGAAGAGAGTTAGAATATATATATATATATATATATATATATATATATATATATATATATATATTTTCCTGCAGGGTTTTCTCCCCTGCAATCAAATCCCCTCCCCACAACATCCCTCCTCCCCACATCTCTGAGAACAGATGTAGGTCACTTCTTGTGGTGTGGTTTTTTGTTTTTTGCATTTGCTCAAAACAGCAGCCAGCCTTCCCCCCCCCCCTCTTTAGAAGTCAGCGATGGCCTCTGTTGCACTTGACTCCCACTGGGAAACACGCAAGCGCCCCCCCCCGCACCCAGGGATAAGGAAAATCTGTCTAGCCTCTCCCCCTCGCCCTCTCCGCCATGTGTCAGAACCAATCTTTTCAAATCTGCTTCCATGAGCATGGATGAGTTTTGGTGTGAGCCGGATTTAAAACTGAAGGGGGGTGGGAGAGAGGATTAAAATTAAAAGGGAGGTCTTGTCATTTAAATGGGGAGGGTGCGAGGCAGGGCAGTTCCATTCTAGGTCTGCCCTGGGTTTTAAACCTGCAAAGCAAGAAGGGCGGTGGGGTAGGTTTGACGAGAAATCGAAGGGATTTCTTTTGCAAATGCCAAATGTGCGGTGACTTCCTTGCAGAAATGGGAGAAACGTGGTTTTTGTTTCGTTTTGTTTTTGCAGGGGGCAACCCAAGGTTTGCAAAAGCAGAAAATTGGGATGATTAATAAAAAATCTGATGAGAGGGGAAGGACTCCACACACACACACACACACACACACACACACACACACACACACACACACCTCAAAAGACCAATGAGCATGTTTGATGTGCATAAACTGCCGTTGATCGTTGAGGATAAAAAGAAAATGGGAGAGAGGGATGAAATAGAGTGTGGTGAAAATGGGCGTGGCTGGCAGGTAACCTGTACAGGAAGCCTCCTCAACTGAGCAAAATTTATCTTCTGGCTTCCACTTAGCACTAAATGGGACCAGAAGACCCCTTTCTGAAAGCGGCTCTCCAAATACTCAGAACCAGGTGGCAAATCCGTTTATAATAATACTTTCCAGGCACGCTGGCAAATTCTTCCCAACCAAAATTCAGACCAAGCTATTTATTCATTTAGGGAGAGGGAGGGTCCCTTTGGAGTTTGATTTTGTTCTGCTGCATTTCCTTTTGAAATTTAATGCCTCCTGCCCTGCCCCGCCCCCCAAAAAAACCCATAGTTTGAAAGCATCATCAGAACAGCTTCTAGCCTAGAAATGCGGATAAGAATGTTATGATCAATAAAATAGGAGAGATTATAAAAAAATCAGGACGGTTGAACTAAGTCGATTAAAAAACTAAATCCTAAACCCCTCCGACATCATCACATATAGTCACCAAATCCTTGATACACCTTGAGGACTTGAAGCTTAGAACTGATGTGGAACAAGACAAACGACTAGCTTCCCTATGCGGTTATGGGGGTTTAGGAGGGTTAGAAGTAACAGGGGGGTGGCAATGTTTTTTTCTCTCCCTCCTTCCCAAAAATGCACCTGGAAGGACACGTGTGGTATGCTTAGATGCAGAGATATTGTGGGATGCAATTGTGGGATAACCAGCAGCATGTTTAAATCTAATTAACACAGCAAGGGGTTAATACCATAGAGTAAGCTGTTCCCCCCAGGTTACCTGAGAAGCTCAGCATGTGAAGAAGGTCGAACTGGTCAGCCGCAAGGCTCTCACAAGCCATTCTTGAGTTCCAATACCAATAATTTAGGAACTTTCACCACTTTGGAAGTGAACTAGGTCCTACTGCCTGTGCAACTTTCTGCAGCACAGGAGTCTGACCTTTGGAAAGTTGGTAAGTAAACCATTTTTTAACTTACCAAATGTGTGGCAGAAGGTGGAAACTTTGGAAAGAAACTTTTCAAGGGGAACTCTTGGAACTCACTCAGAAGGGCATATTTTAAAGGTCTTTACAGCCTATATTTACATGCGGCAGGAGTCCCATCACGGCCTTTCCTTGGTAGCAAAACAGATACAGTGGTACCTTGGTTCTCAAACACTTTGGTTCCCAAAGAACTCAAACCCGAAAGTGTTCTGGTTTTCGAACGTTTTTTGGAAGCTGAATGTCTGATGCGGTTGTCAGCTATTGTTTCCGGGGCGCCTGCACCAATCAGAAGCCGCGCCTTGGTTTTTGAACATTTCAATAGTCAAACGGATTAAGTTTGGCGCTTTTGTTTTTGCTACTTATTTTGCGTTTTTGAGGCTTTTTGGGTTCATTTGTTTTTGTGACTGTGTGGAACCCAGTTCAGCTACTGATGGATTGATTGTGGGACTGCGGAAATGGATAAAAGCCCCCCATCTAAACAGTGACTGTCATCAGTGCAGGTATGAAAATAATAATAATTTTGTCATCTACAATACTGCCTTGTTTATTTTATAGTACAGTGCATTGTTTATTGCTTTCATTTTACGGATCAGTGGTCTCGTTAGATTGTAAAATTCATGTTCAATTGCTGTTTTAGGGGTTGTTTTTAAAAGTCTGGAAAGGATTAATCTGTTTTGCCTTACATTCTATGGGAAAACACGCCTTGGTTTTGGAACGCCTTGGTTTTGGAATGGACTCCTGGAACGGATTAAGTTTGAGAACCAAGGTACCAGTGTATCTTCCTATATGCATAAATGTGTAATGCTGTCATCATGCGGCTCCCATTGGAGGATTTGTAGTGCTGCATCACAATTGTGGATTACCATGAAGAAAATAAATGGGGAAAGAAACAAAAGTGGACATTGGATGGGGAGGGAAGCTCTGGGGGTTGGTGTGTTGGGGGGGGGGAATGGCAGCGGGGTTGGCGAGCAGAGTGAGTGTGTGTATTTATTATTATTAATTTCATTTACACCCACCTAGTGCATAGTTCTCCTCCTCGAATTCCCTCTTGAGGTAGTTGACCGGTCCTCAGTCACCCAATAGGTTGTATGCCCAAGTGGAGGATTTGAACCCAGACCTTGAAGTCCAGCACTCTAAGCACTATGCCACACTGGAGTGAAAGACAAGCACCTGCTACTATCAAGTACAAACAAAAATCCCTGAATGCTGCCCTCTTGAACTTGCAGGGCGACCAAACAGAGGCTTTTTGACCTAAGGCCATGAATGCTTTGGCCATGAATGCTGGCTGAAGTGAGGACATCTTTGGCTAAGATAAGGAATATGCCACAAGACATAAACCTCAGAAAACTCTGGCTGTTGGCAGGAAAAATAACCCAGAAATTGTGTCTTTCTAAGGGATGCGGGTGGCGTTGTGGGTTAAACCACAGAGCCTAGGGCTTGCTGATCAGAAGGTCGGTGGTTTGAATCCCCGCAACGGGGTGAGCTCCCATTGCTTGGTCCCCAGCTCCTGCCAACCTAGCAGTTCGAAAGCACCTCAAAGTTACCTTACCAGCAGGAAGGTAAACGGCATTTCCGTGTACTGCTTTGGTTCGCCAGAAGCGGCTTAGTCATGCTGGCCACATGACCCGGAAGCTGTCTGCGGACAAACGCTGGCTCCCTCGGCCTATAGAGTGAGATGAGCGCCACAACCCCAGAGTCGTCCGCGACTGGACCTAATGGTCCCTTTACCTTTACCTAAGGGTAAGGAAGACCTGGTACACTTCTGCACTTCATTCTTTCCGTGTCAATTCCAGATATGTACAAAATTCTCTCTCCCCCAGCAAACAGCGGGATGTAGCTGAAATCTAATTAACACATGCATTTTGCTGGTTTTATTATGCTGCTGGGTTGTTGTTCTGGTTTTTTGCTGCCACGTTTATTGCAATTTTGAAGGTGCTTTTCCTCATTTGCGCTTTTGATTTTACAGTTATAGTGTAATCTTTCTTTCTTTTTTAAATAAAGCAAAAAGCAAAAGCAAAAAAACAAAACAACCACGCTGAAATCTGGGAGATTTTGGCTTCCCAGCCCTGCTGCTGGCAGGAAGTCCCATTGCACCTGGTGGGCCTTACTTCCGAGTAGACGCCTACAGGGCTGCCTTGGCAATGCACGTCTTTGATTAGAAATTTGGGCAAAGCTGCCTTTCGTGGATATGATCCTGCCTTTGACAATTCCCCCACTTTCCTTCTGGAGACAGGTGGGACCTGGTTGCTACATTCTTGACCCACCATCACCTGCCTTGCGACAGGTTCCTGGTTAAGGGACGGGGCTCCAGGGAAGAACAACTTCGCCCCCTCCATCTGAACAGGAGCTGGCATCCTCCATTTGAGTCTTAAGGAGCAGCAGGAATTCTCTCTAGGTAGATAGATTTTTTTTCCCCATCTGTCTTCTCTTATGGAGCTATTTTAGCAGTGGTCACACTGCCCTCTACTGTCCTTGTTAGGAATAGCGGGTGGTTCCTTGTGCTGTTGGTACCTTGGTTCTCAAACTTAATCCGTTCCAGAAGTCCGCTCCAAAACCAAAGCGTTCCAAAACCAAGGTGCACTTTCCCATAGAAAGTAATGCGAAATGGATTAATCCGTTCCAGACTTTAAAAACAACCCCTAAAACAGCAAACTGAACATGAATTTTACTATCTAACGAGACCAGTGGTCCATAAAATGAAAGCAATAAACTATGTACTGCTGTCACACAATCAATCCATCAGCAGCTGAACTGGGTTCCACACAGTCACAAAAACAAAATGAAAGAGCCCACAAAAATGCAAAATAAATTGCAAAAACAGGCAGACCTCAGCGTAACACTCGAAACGGAAGTCTGGCACTCAAAACAGAAGCGTAACACTCAAAAAGGAGCACGTTTGGCTTCCGGAAAAAGTTTGCAAATTGGAACACTTACTTCCGGGTTTGCAGTGTTTGGGTTCCAAGTTGTTTGGGTTCCAAGTTGTTTGAGTACCAAGGCGTTTGAGAACCAAAGTACCATTGTATTTTGGCATTTTCAACACATCTTCTAAAAAGGGACATTTTGTGTTAAAAGGGACAATTATGATAGGGCTGCCATACGACCGGAATTTCCAGGACATGTCTGGTATTTAACCGGCGAAAATAGCGTCCAGGGGGAATTTCGGGAAACCGGCAAAATGTCTGGGACCTCCCCACCCACCCCCCCCCAAAGCACAAAAATATCTTTTGTGTCCTGAATTTTACTTCCAGAAATATGGCAACCCTAAATTATGATAGAACGGCTGATGTATAATGAATTGAAAAATAAGGTTGAAGGTAACTTTTATTTAAAAACAACAACCCAGAAGCCTTTCTTTTAGGGTTATTAGGACAAAGGTCCATATAGTTCAAGCTATGGTTTTCCCAGTAGTGATGTATGGAAGTGAGAGCTGGACGATAAAGAAGGGTGATCACCAAAGAATTGATGCTTTTGAATTCTGGTGCTGGAGGAGACTCTTGAGAGTCCCATGGACTGCAAGAAGATCAAACCTATCCATTCTTAAGGAAATCAGCCCTGAGTGCTCACTGGAAGGACAGATCCTGAAGCTGAGGCTCCAATACTTTGGCCACCTCATGAGAAGAGAAGACTCCCTGGAAAAGACCCTGATGTTGGGAAAGATGGAGGGCACAAGGAGAAGGGGACGACAGAGGACGGGATGGTTGGACAGTGTTCTTGAAGCTACAAACATGAGTTTGACCAAACTGTGGGAGGCAGTGCAAGACAGGAGTGCCTGGCATGCTCTGGTCCATGGGGTCATGAAGAGTCGGACACGACTAAACGACTAAAAAACAACAGGATATACTGAAAGACCAGGGAAAAAAATTGTTTATGTATTTGATCACGGATGCCAGCATGCTTTTTGCAAAGAGATGGAAAGGATAAATTTTCTCAACAAGGGAAGAATGGCAAGCAAAGTTAATGGGCTATGCAGAAATGGCAAAACTTATGGGAAGATTGAGAAACCAAGAAGAAAGAATGTTTAGCAAAGAATGGGGGGAGATACTATCTAAAAAAAAATGCAAACAACTAAACCTGCAGGACTAATTTAAATTCGAGCAGTTAAAATGTGCCTTTGGAAGGAATGAAAGGAGTTAAGGGGGAGATGGAAGGGGAGAAGGAACCAAGGAAGGGGAGGAGGGAAGTAAAAAAAAAGTATTTATGTAACTGCAATTGACAATTATTATTGTTAAATTGAAAAATCAAAATAAAATTCATTTTAAAAAAAGAACGTCTGTAGCATTTGGGACTTTTAAGCTTAGAGAAAAGGCTGCATGAGAGAAGTTCGTAACTTTATACACAGCGTGGGGAAAGAGGGCAGAGAAAATATTTCCTCTCTGTCTTGTAACAGCACAGTGGAGTTGGAAGGTACCCTGAGGGTCATCCAGTCTGACCCGTTGCGATGCAGGAATCTTTTGCCCAACGCAAGGCTCGGACCCAAGACCCTGAGATCAAGAGTCCCACGCTCTACTGACTTGAGGCATCCGGTGAACGGGGGGGGGGGAAAGAGATTTAGAAGGTCCTCCTTCATGCAGGGCACAAACTATGGAACTCACTGCCACAAGAATTGTGGGCACCAACTTGGATGCTTTTAAAAGAGGGTTAGGCAAATTCATGGAGTGGGCGGCTATCGCTGGCTACTCATCAGAGGCAGGAATGCTTCTGAAGACCAGTTGCTGGAAGCCACAGGAGGGGAAAGCTGGTCTTGTGTTCAAATCCTGCTTGCTGGTTTCCCATGAAAGAAGGCCGGAGAGGGGTTTTGGATTCGACCCTGCAGCTAATCTCTCCCCTAAGGGGAGGCCCCAGCTTACAAATGCACATCACTGTATCGCCGCCAGCTGAAAGGAGCCCAGAAAGGAGAGTTTTTTTGGTGGGGGGGGGGACGTCTTCACGCAGAGAATTCTTGGTTCCGTTTGGATACCGGCAGTGATCAGTGTCAGACTGGAACCCGGGAGAGACTTGGGTTCGAATCCCCGCCAGCTCGGCCATGAAACACGCAAGGCGACCTTGGGGGCTAATTGCTACCTTTCAGTCTAACCCACCTCACAGGGTTGTTGTGAGTGATAAAGTTTGGGGGGGGGATCATGTTCTCCACCTCGAGCTCCTTGAAGGAAAACATATAACGTTTGGAAACATAATACTATATAACATTATATAAATAGTGTACAAGGCATATTTCAGTCCAAGGGCCCCATTTCCTCCCAGACAGCCTTCTGGGGGCCGCATCCTATTGTGTGGGTGGGGCTTGTGTCAAAAGGGGGCGAAGCAATGGATGCTAATTTTAAGCCTTGCCAATCAGGCGACATTCCAGACCTGCAGATGTCACAGAGACACAGCCAGCTCCATCATTTACCCAGGCAAGCGAGAGGACACAGTGCAGACGAGCACACAAGGAGGGCGTGGTCTGTGGGAGAGGGCGTGGCCTGTGGGAGGGGGTGTGGCTTGGGGAAAGTACCACGGGCCATGCAGATAGGCTTAGGGGCTATCCTAAGCATCCGGGGCTGAGACTTGCCACCCCTGGCTATGGGAGAAAGTTGCTGACAATTAGGGATGACTTGAGAATTTGCATTACAGGGGGTTGGGCTAGATGGCCTTTGGGAGACCCATCCAACTCGAAAGTTCATTTCAGCCGGATTTTCCAGATCCCTTATCTCACGTCTCAAGTGTTGGCGCCAACGCCATGGGTTTAAAATCCCTGCTTCCTGCAAGCCACGTCCCAGTGCGATTATCTGCCGCTCTTTAGGAATATGTCATGACCAAAATATCTGTGTTAATGGAGCGGTTGCTATAAAGCCATCGAGGGAAAGTAATTCACGGGTTTTCCCTCCAGGCCGCCGGCAAAAGGGCTGGAATCAGCCATTCCTTAAGGGTGATGTGGATTTTTTTAAAAAAACGGGAGAAGTTGGAAAGAGATGCTGAAGAAGAAATGAACAGCTCTGGGGCAGAATGTGACTGCTCAAAAAATACAGTGATACCTCGGGTTAAGAACTTAATTCATTCCAGAGGTCCGTTCTTAACCTGAAAGGATTCTTAACCTGAGGCGCGCTTTCGCTAATGGGGCCTCCTGCTGCTGCACGATTTCCATTCTTCTCCTGGGGCAAAGTTCTTAACCTGGAGCAACCCCTTCCTGGTTAGTGGAGTCTGTAACCCAAAGCGTCTGTAACCCGAGGTACCACTGTTTTCCACATTTGGTAGTGTTTTGACTGCTCCTTTAGCTACCAATTGTGTGTGTCTATGCACCTGTGGTGTTTTTTTTTTTGTGTGTGTGTGTACATGTGAGGATAGGATAGGGGACGCGGGTGGCCCTGTGGTCTAAACCACCGAGCCTAGGGCTTGCCGATCAGAAGTTTGGCGGTTCGAATACCTGTGACGGGGTGAGCTCCCGTTGCTCGGTCCCTGCTCCTTCCAACCTAGCAGTTCGAAAGCACCTCAAAGTGCAAGTAGATAAATAGGAACCGCTCCAGCGGGAAGGTAAACGGCGTTTCCATGTGCTGCTCTGGTTTGCCAGAAGCGGCTTTGTCATGCTGGCCACATGACCTGGAAGCTGTCCGCCGGCTCCCTCGGCCAATAATGCGAGATGAGCGCGCAACCCCAGAGTCGGTCACGACTGGACCTAATGGTCAGGGGTCCCTTTACCTTTACCTTACACATGAGGATAGCCAAATCTGTGCATTTCAGTTTCATTTTCTTGTTTCCTTCCAGTCGCCCCATTGAGATTTGTGTGTGTGTTTTTAAAGTTAGTAAGAAGTGCCCCCCTGGATCCAGCTATCCCAGCACCCTGTCTTTGCAGTGTCCGAATACCCCTGAGAACACAGGAATCTGGATAGACTGCCTCGGCATTTGGAGGTTCCATGAGAACATAAGAACAGCCTGCTGGTATCAGGCCAGTGGCCCATCTAGTCCAAAATCCTGTTCTCGCAGCAGCCAAACAGATACCTCAACAGGGAAAACCCACAATCAGGATTCGAACCCAAGAGCAACTCTCCCCTCCAGGGGCATTCACAAGCGTTGTCGCCTCCGACCGCGAAGTCAGAACACAACCACTGTGTGTTAGTAACTACCGAGGGGCAGCTTTCTGGGCTTGGCAATTATAGCCATGATTATTCAATTCACAACGCCCCATTCTTCTGAAAGCAATGAAACGATAAAAACCGTATTAAAAGCAATTCCGGTCTAAGTGCAGTTTGGGGGAGATTTTGGTGGGAAAAAGCCTGTCGAAAGAGGAAGGTCTGAAAAGAAAACAGGAAGGTGCCTATCCAATATCCAGAGGCAGAGAGTTCTGAAGGTGAGGTGCCACAACTCTAAAGGCCCAGTCCTGAGCTCTATCTGCGTGGCCAGTGGCCCAGCAAGGGGTCTTAGGACCAGGCAGAGAAGCCTCGGTTCCATCTGGGAGCTCACAGAATCGGACTGGGTTTAAATAAAATTTTAAAAAATGGGGGTCAGGGGGAGAAGGAGAGAGGAGCATCACCAGCCTTGCAGCAGATCACCAAGAGCCTTGCTCTCTCCATCTTTCGGAAGAGGTGCAATTTCACTTCATCGCAGACTTGCAAGGGCACCCCAAAGGACATCTAGCTCAACCCCATGCGACATTAGACGGTAAGGAACTGTTTGACAGGCCTCTCCTCCCTTGGAGGTTTTTGAATGGGGTGGCATGTCCCGTCCCACCGCCTAAGGCAAAACGGGAAGTTGCCCCCCTTGTGGTTGTGCCCCCCCGCTTGCCCGAAGCGATGACACATTCCGACAAAGTCTCGCCGGAAGCAGGTGCCGCTGCCCGTGTTTCGGGGCCTCGTGTGCGGGAAATGGACAAATCTGCTTAGAACACACACACCCCGGCAAGGAAGGAGAGCCCACCAGTTTCTCATTTAATGTTTTGGGCAGTTCTGATTGGAGCAGAGGTACTTCAGAAAATAAACAAACAAGGGTCCTTAGCTCAGGTTCGCTGCAAGATTTTCCTCCTCTTTATTGAATTCTCCTCTTATTTCGTCGGGTGGCGGAAACCCCGGGCTTGGAATTTGAAGTTTCTCCAAGCCGTCATGGGCTAAAAAGAGATTCCCCCCCTCCAATACCCCCTTTACCTGTTGCCAAACTTGTTCCCTGAACATGGGCACCTCTCTCCACCCGCTTGCATGCCAGCCTGCCAGCCTTTTTCTTCTTCTTCAGATAATGGGCCCCGATCCGGTTACTCATAATCTCTGTGCCAAAACCTCCCTGTGTGTAGGTAGGGAGGAGGAGAGCCTTAAGGGAATGGTGGGGTGTTTTGTTTTTGTTTTTTGCCAGCCTGGACCCTATCGCTCTGCTGCCAGGATATTTGGGTTGCCAACTTAGCAGGAGGGAGAGAATTTTTAAATGGCTACCCAGGTCTGCTGACAAACTTCCGCATAGCTCGGGAAACCTCCCCCCCCGCCCCCGCTAAAAAACTGCAGGCCAGGCTCCTGTTAACGGCACAAGAGTGCGAACAATTCACAGAGGGGACGGGGGCAACTTCAATGCAACCGAGATTCCGAGATTCCCGCGACGAAAGAACTAAAAAAAGCAGCACACACTTCTGCAAGAAGTTATGAGTCCGTCTCCTGCCTTTCCTTGATTCGTTTTTTTCTTTCGGGTGCAATCTAGAGGTGCAAAATACATCGTGCAGTTATAACGGGCATCGTGGCTTCCGAGCAAACGGTAAAAAATAAAAATAATCCGGCCGTTCCCAATTATCTCCATCGCGAAAGTTCAAAAGCAAAACGCTTTTCGGAAAGGAGCTTTTTCGGATGAGCGGCGCAGACGAGTCTTTCTGCCTGCCCCCCAGAAAAAGAGACACAACTTCGGGCAAGAGTTCAGGCCGCGTCCTCGTAGGTGTAATGGTTCCTGTCCGGCTCGCTGAGGGGGACGTTGGGCTTGTGTGTGGGGTCTTCGGGACATAGGGACGGGGGCCGGTGCTTGAAGAAGTCAGAGACGTATCGGACCTGGAGAGGCAGGAAATAAAGTGTGGCGTTTCGAGTGTAACTCCCGGTGCTGGCCCTCCCATGAGGCAGAGCTAGGCGGCTGCCTCAGGCGGCAAATATTGAGGGGCCGAGAGCGAAAAGGGACTGGGAGGAGGCAACGAAACCCCTGGGCGAATCCTTCCCACCAGCCCCCGGACAGAGGGCGCATTCAGACATGGGGAATATTGCCTCACAGGTTACAATGCTAGTCGTCAGCAGAGAACTCCAGTGCTTAGAGGTCTGCAATGGTTGCTGATCTGCGGCTGGGCCGAGTTCAAGGTGTTACTATATAACCCCGCCTAACCACTTGGGACCACTTTACCTGTGGGATTTGCCTTGCCCCACAGGAAACCACTTAAATCGCTTTGGTTGGTGGAATTGCCCCTGCTAAACGTGCCTCGTATAAGCCCTGTTCCACATTTGTAAGAACTTGGCTTTGGAACTCCCTGCCTGTAGACATCAAGCAGCTGGCTGCCTTTGCTAGACTCGTTTCGGCGCCTGCTAACATAAACCGCCCCGTTTCGGCAAGCTGACTCTGATGATGTTTAGAAAGTAGAGGCAATTTTAATCCATTTTAATATTTCTGCATGTTTCCTCGTTTTATCTTTCTTTAAAAAACTTTGAGGTTCTCTCTCTCTCTCTCTCTCTCTCTCTCTCTGTGTGTGTGTGTGTGTTTTGTTGGTTTTTTTTTACAATCAAACAATGTATAAATCTTATGAAATGAAGACCACGAACAGTGACATCACGGAATGTTCGCAGGCATTCCAGCCAATCAGAAGCAGGAAGAGAACCGCAAGGGAATTGGTTTAGGAGCTGTGTGTGTTAGGGAGAGAGGATGGGGGAAGGGAGGAGGGCAACTCGGTTCTCTGCACCCCCATCCTGGCAGGGCCCCGGGGGCCCCCGATGTACTATGCCCCCTTCCCACCTCAGCCCCCCCCCCCCACCACAGACTTACGATGAGGACAGCAATCAGCATTCCTTGCAGGAGCCCCGCCAACACGTCACTCCAGTGATGTTTATAGTCCGAGACCCGGGTGTAGCCCACAAAGATGGCAAAGGAGATGAGGAAGAACTGGATGGTAGGCCGAACCAGGCGTGCCCATCGCCCCACCAGGCGTGCTTGGACGTAGAGCTGGAAAGAAAGAGAGAGAGAGAGAGAGAGAGAGAGAGAGAGAGGGGAGGGATTGGTTTCAGAGCAGATTTCTGACCTGCAGAAAGGGTCGGCTGCCTTGCATGCAGAAGGTTCCTGGTTTAGTCTCAAGGTAGGCCTGAAAGGCTGGAGAGTTAGCTGACAGCGAGTGCGGGTTATCCCGAGCTAGACTCAGCAGCAAGCAGCTTTCTGTGCGCCTCTTCAAACCACCCCTTTATTCCTAACAATGAGGACTAGAACCTTGCTTCGTTTTAAAAAGGTCGTTGCCGGGAGGCAGAGCCCACCTACTTTTGCACTCAGAAAGGTCCCAGGCTCAGTTCCCAAGGGCTTGCCTGAAACTCTGGAGAGCCACCATTGGTCAGTGCAATCATTACACGGGGAGGACTAGAACCTTGCTTATCACTTAGGGGAAAAGGACCATAGCTCACTGGCCAAGCTATTTCGCATGCAAAAGGTCCCACTTTCAATCCTCGGTGCCTCCAGGTAGGGCTAACTTAGGGTAAGGCACCTTCCTATTGGAATTCACCCTTTCGTTAAAACTATGAAGACTAGAGTCTGACTGTTTTTAAGAGGGGGAGTGTAGCTCAGTGGGTACAACAGCAAATGCAAATTTTACCCGGGTGCAGTCAGCTGGTTCCTACACATAGTCCTCTCTCCCGTCCCCATCCAGGGTAACAAGAGGCAGACAGCATGAGACCCTTAATCTCAGGGTCACAGGTTCAAGCCCCACATTGGGCAATTTTATTTTATTTTTGCATTGCAAGGGGTTGGACTAGATGACCCTAATGGTCCCTTCCAACTCTACAATTCTATGAGTTTCTAGCCCTCCCAGTAAGAAAGTTACAAAGCAAAATGTGCAGGTAGCCTTCTGACTTCTGAGAAATGAGGCAGCCTGGCTGCTCCCACCTTTCCATGTCTTTAGCCAATAAGTAAAGTTGGAGCTGTGATTGGCACATGAGTTGTTCAGGCACCAGGCATTAGGAATTCCTGGGTCCTAAAGAGCTGCTGTTTCCCCCTCAACTTGAATGACTTTGCCCCTTTCTGCCTTATTTTCCAGAAGTCCATATTCTGCTCCTCCCTTTTTCTTCATCGTAGCAACCAGGATGTATCTGTCCTATCACAGAATCGCAGAGTTGGAAGGGACCCCCAAGGGTCATCGGGTCTAACCCCATGCACTGCAGGAATCATTGGTGGGTTCATCTAAGGTCAGGTACCTTTAGTAGCAGCATATAGAGTTTACATGTTCTTTTATGTTAGCATTCAGAACCAGGGTGGCCTAACGGTTTGGGGGTTGGACTCTGACCTGGGCGAGACCATGAAGCTCACTGGGTGATCTTGGGCCAGTCACTGCCTTGGCCCAGTATACCTGAAAGAGCGTCTCCACCCCTATCGCTCAGCCCGGACACGGAGGTCTAGCTCCGAGGGCCTTCTGGCGGTTCCCTCCCTGCGAGAAGTGAGGTTGCAGCGAACCAGGCAGAGGGCCTTCTCGGTGGTGGCACCCGCCCTGTGGAATGCCCTCCCATCAGATGTCAAGGAAATAAACAACTACCTGACTTTTAGAAAACATCTGAAGGCAGCCCTTTTGAGGGAAGTTTTTTATGGTTGATGTTTTATCGCTGTTGTTGTTGTTGTTGTTATTATTATTATTATTACTGTATTATTATTCTGTTGTGAGCTGGGGAAGTCGGGAAAGAAATGGCACACTTACTGCTAGGAACATCATGCAGTACATTCCAAATGAGGAGTGTCCAGAATAGAAAGATAACCTAGGAGGGTGGAAAAAGAGATTACAAATAATAATAAAAAATAAACACATTTTCGGGTTCTAAAAGTACTTGGCAGGCAACTGTTCTTGGGATGTATCTACACACAGGAAAACCCCCACTATAAATAAGTCAGAAATCAAATCATCATAACAAAAGGGGGGGGAACACTATGTAAAATCGCACAGAAAAGTTTTCCGCTCTATTGCGCCATCTAGTGTTGCACGTTTGTAACGCATTCAAAACGCTGTTTTTTGACTAATGTAGCAGAGTCCTTGGAGTGAAGCGGTCTGGCCCTGCCTGGTGGAAGGAACCACAGAGTTGAAACGGGCCCCGAGGGTCAACTAGTGTGACCCCCTGCAACGCTGGGATCTTTCGAACCCACAACCCTAAGATTAAGCGGCTCACGCTCTACTATGTCGTTCAAACGCTCTGAAGAAAGTGTTGGATGGAAGCATCCGAAATAAATAGAAACTGTTAACCTGACCGCTCCACTCAGCCCGGCATTGCCCGCTCTGACCGGCAGCAGCTCTCCCGGTGTCTGGAGCAGCTGCCAAGACTAATCGAGTCCTTCCACCCTTACCTGGACTCAGTTATGTCTTTGAAGTTGCCCCGGCAGATGTCTTCCAGCTGGACATAAACCGAGCAGTTGACTTTCGACCAATCGGGATTGCAGACCGCCAGGAAGTTGGGCCGCAGGCGTCCAATCATGTACTTGGCCAGGTCTGTCAGTGATTGGCTGATGGCGCCGCCAAACAGGAAGGTCCCCACCACCTTGTAGAGCGCGGCGAGGTAATTGTTGAATTTAGAGCGGGAGTACAAGCGCTCAGTGTAGACGAGATATGCCTCCCCGGCAGAAATCTACAAACGGGTATTTATAGGAATCATAAAACTGTAGAGCTGGGACCCCGAGGGTCATCTAATTCAACCCCCTGCAACGCAGTTATCTTTTTACCCAATGGGGGACTCGAACTCACAGCCCTGAGATTAAGCCTCATGCTCTACCAACTGAGCTATTGAAAGAGAGAGAAATTGATTAATGGACTTAAATTAGTCATGTGCCTTCATTTCAATGGGATTAATGGACCTAGGGTGGATCTACACACAGGGGAAAATGCTATAAATAAGAAATTAAATCGTTTTAACAGAAGGAAAAAAATCGCTATGGAAAATCATATAGAATTTTTTTTTGCTCTCTGGCGCTATCTGGTGATGCATGTTTATAACACATTCAGATCGATTTTTTTTTTACTAATGTAGATGAATCCCTAAATTAGTCATGTCCATTGACTTCAATAGGCCAAGCGGCTCTGAGTTCGACTAAGATTGGATGGAATGAAAGAAAGTTGTTTTTTTAATGAAACCTCCATATTTGAAAAAGAGCTGTTAGAGAATGAAACAAAATTACTCTAAAAATGCACAAATTAATGCTAGAATGGTATACAAAAGATGAACAGTAATGATACACGAGAGATTTGGGGTATAACATTCAACTTACAGCATGAGAGAAGTTATGGGACCGGGACAGTACGATACACGCTGAAAGAAAACTATATGAAAATGATGTAACGTTGGTATTTAACCCCCCGTAAATTAGCAAAAACATATAAAACAGGGTCAAATGTATGTTGGAAATGTAAGGAAAAAGAAGGCACCTTTCATCATATGTGGTGGGCATGTAAGGTAGTGAAAGGATTTTGGGAAATTATATATAACGAGTTGAAAAAAAGTTTAAAATAACCTTTTCTAAAAACAAACGAACCCTGAAGCCTTCCTTTTAGGAATTCTAGGTGTCGAAATCCCAGGACCACTGGTCAGGGATGATGGGAATTGTAGTCTCAAAACATCTGGAGGGCCGGGGTTGAGGAAGCCTGGATTATGCCGAACTGGCAAAAATGACCGGAAGAATAAGAAATCAGGAAGACGAAAAATTTAATAAGGAATGGGGAAAGTTTGCAACTTATCTTAAGAACCATTATAAACAGTTAAAACCGTTAGTAGGGTTGGAATAACGCCGGTAGTTTAATGGTAAATTTTGGACATCATGGAGATGTAAAAGATTTGGATTATCATAAAAGGTGCAGGAGGGAATTATTAACAGTAGGACCCACAAAGGGGAGGGGACAAGTCCAGGAGATTCTGTGGAATCTCGTTTCTGTGTTGTATGTTGGGTGTGTGGCTGGATGGCTACGTGGGAGCCAGTTGAAGGTAAATCCTTCGAAGACAGAGGTCCTCTGGTTGGGTCAGGATGACATGGGGTTGGGGGGCCAACTCCCATCTTTTGTGGGGGCTCAACTAGTGCCAGTTGTCTTTGTCCATGGAGTTTTCTTGACAGGGATACTGGAGTGGCTTGCCAGGTCCTTCTCCAGATGGATCACATTTAGTCAAAACTCTCCACTATGACCTGTCCATCTTGGGTAGCCCTGCATGGCGTAGCTCATAGCTTCTTTGAGTTATTCAAGCCCCTTCGCCACGACAAGGCATTGATCCATGAAGGGGGAAATCTCCTGAGAAATCTCTATGTGGGACAAGAAGCTACAGTTAGAACTGGATATGGAACAACTGATTGGTTCAAAATTGGGAAAGGAGTACGGCAAGGTTGTATATTGTCTCCCTGCTTATTTAACTTATATGCAGAATTCATCATGTGAAAGGCTAGACTAGATGAATCCCAAGCCGGAATTAAGATTGCCGGAAGAAATATCAACAACCTCAGATATGCAGATGACACAACCTTGATGGCAGAAAGCGAGGAGGAATTAAAGAACCTTTTAATGAGGGTGAAAGAGGAGAGCGCAAAATATGGTCTGAAGCTCAACATAAAAAAAACCAAGATCATGGCCACTGGTCCCATCACCTCCTGGCAAATAGAAGGGGAAGAAATGGAGGCAGTGAGAGATTTTACTTTCTTGGGCTTCTTGATCACTGCAGATGGTGACCGTAGTCACGAAATTAAAAGATGCCTGCTTCTTGGGAGAAAAGCGATGACAAACCGAGACAGCATCTTAAAAAGCAGAGACATCACCTTGCCGACAAAGGTTCGTATAGTTAAAGCTATGGTTTTCCCAGTAGTGATGTATGGAAGTGAGAGCTGGACCACGAAGAAGGCTGATCGCCGAAGAATTGATGCTTTTGAATTATGGTGCTGGAGGAGACTCTTGAGAGTCCCATGGACTGCAAGAAGATCAAACCTCTCCATTCGGAAGGAAATCAGCCCTCGAAGCTGATCTGGAAGGACAGATCGTGAAGCTGAGGCTCCAATACTTTGGCCACCTCATGAGAAGAGAAGACTCCCTGGAAAAGACCCTGATGCTGGGAAAGATGGAGGGCAGAAGGAGAAGGGGACGGCAGAGGATGAGATGGTTGGACAGTGTTCTTGAAGCTATGAACATGTGTGTGACCAAACTGCGGGAGGCAGTGGAAGACAGGAGTGCCCGGTGTGCTCTGGTCCATGGGGTCACAAAGAGTCGGACACGACTAAACGACTAAACAACAACAACAAAACTAGTGCCAGCGCCTTCGTCAAAAGTTTGAGTGTAACCTTTGACACCTCCCTTTCCATGGAGGCGCAGGTTGCAGCCACAGCTAAGGTGGCATTTTCCCATCTCCGCCGTATCAAGCAGTTGGTCCCTTACCTCTCTCGCCCTGATCTGGCCACAGTGATCCATGCGACGGTCACCTCCAGGCTTGATTATTGTAACTCGCTCTACGTGGGGCTGCCCTTAAAACTGACCCAGAAACTCCAGCGGGTGCAGAATGCCGCGGCGAGGCTCCTTACGGGGTCCCGGCCGCGGGATCACATTCATCCAGTGCTTTACCAGCTGCACTGGCTCCCGGTTTAAGGTGCTGGTTTTGACCTTTAAAGCCCTATGCGGCTTGGGACCCTCGTACCTACGGGACCGCCTCTCCTGGTATGCCCCACGGAGGACCTTAAGGTCCACAAATAACAATATTTTGGAGATCCCGAACCATAAGACGCTGGCCTCAACTAGGGCCAGGGCCTTTTCAGTATTCGCCCCGACTTGGTGGAACGCTCTCTCACAGGAGACCAGGGCCCTGCGGGATTTGACATCTTTCCGCAGGGCCTGCAAGACAGAGCTGTTCCGCCTGGCCTAGGGTTTTTTGATTTGGGCCATTTTAAAATGAGGCTGCATTTTTTTTAAAAAAATTAAAATTGTATTTTAATCTGCATTTTAATCAATTTTTCTTTCTTTTATGTTTTATTGTAATTTTATTGATGTCAGCCGCCCTGAGCCTGGCTCTCACTGGGGAGGGTGGGGTATCAATAAAAAATTGTTTTAATTTTTATTATTTAAAACTTTGATTCGAAAACCAAATACCGGTAAACATTTAATTTTTTTTTTTTAAAAAAGAAGCAGCTCACAGAAGGATTGTGCTAGGTGTTGTTGTAAGGATTGAAGTGTGAGAGCCCCCCCCCTCCCCCGGCTATCGTAACAACCGCTTTCCTTACAATGAGAACGGTGCAAGGAATAGTTACGCCGGCCATCGCTCCGTGGGTGATGGTGTCTGCCTTGTAGGGATAGCGGATGGAGGGGTCTTCGCAATAGAACCCCCTCTTGTAGGGAGAGTTCACCAACGTCAGGATGATGAACGGCAGGGAGGCTGGAAGTGGGGAGAAGAAAAAGGTTGTCAGGAGGAGCCAGGCGGCAGTAAATCACATCGTGCAAGTTTATTAGCAAGGTTTTCAGACTTGGAGGCGGGTCGTCATCAGAGAGAGAGAGAGAGAAAAGAGAGAGAGAGAGAGAGATTTCAGAATCTCAAAAACAGCCATACTTGAGATTGTCTTATAGAATCATAGAATCAAAGAGTTGGAAGAGACCACAAGGGCCATCCAGTTCAACCGCCTGCCAAGCAGGAAACACCATCAAAGCATTCTTGACATATGCCTGTCAAGCCTCTGCTTAAAGACCTCCAAAGAAGGAGACTCCACCACACTCCTTGGCAGCAAATTCCACTGCCGAACAGCTCTTACTGTCAGGAAGTTCTTCCTAATGTTTAGGTGGAATCTTCTTTCTTGTAGTCTGAATCCATTGCTCCGTGTCCGCTTCTCTGGAGCAGCAGAAAACAATCGTTCTCCCTCCTCTATATGACATCCTTTTATATATTTGAACATGGCTATCATATCTAGGGGGCATGTATGTGGTTCTCCTGCTCCCCCCACCCCACCTCACAACAACCCTGCTGTGAGGCTGGGGGACACTCTGTGCATGCTCAGAGACCGCGCACAGCTCCCTGCTTATCAAGGGGACGTGACCAGGGAAAGGGTCATTTGGTGCAATGCCCTGAAGGCGGGAAGGCGGGGCTCAAAGCCACAACCCTCCCAATCGCCTTCTCAATCCAGCCCGTGGACGGTCCGAGAATCAGCCTGTTTTCACATGAGTAGAATGTGTCCTTTTATTTAAAATGCATCTCTGGGTGATTTGTGGGACACAGGAATTTGTTCCCTTCCCCCCCCCAAATATAGTAGCCCCCCCCACAAGGTCTGAGGGACAGTGGACCGGCCCACGGCTGAAAAAGGTTGCTGACCCCTGTGCTAGGTGTTTTAATCCTGGGTGATGGGGGAGCGAGACAGCGACTTGCCCACAGCCGCTAGAGGGCCACCCTGAGCCCAGAACTCCCGGATTAAAAGCGTGACACTGTTTTGAGCTGTGGCCACAGAACCCAGAGGGGCAGGACAACTCCCAATGTAAACAAGCCTCTCGCCCGCCCACTTTTATTAGGGCTGGCCCAACCCTTCTGCAAAGGCACTTATTGCCGGCAAGGCAACTGGCCTGACCGGTTCTTCTAAGCATGAGGGGAAAGGGGGGTGGTGGAAGGAGGCACCTTCTCGGTTTCCACTTTCTGCCTCTGGAGGAAGAAAACCCGAACCGACAAATCCAAAAATTTCAGGACCGCCTCACCGGACTCTTAATCTCAGGGTTGTGGCTTCGAGCCCCACATTCCCGCCTTCAGGGCATTGCACCAAATGACCCTTTCCCTGGCCACGTCCCCTTGATAAGCAGGGAGCTGTGCATGGTCTCTGAGCATGCACAGAGTGCCCCCCAGCCTCGCAGGGTTGTTGTGAGGTGGGGTGGGGGGGAGCGGGAGAACCACTTACATGCCCCCCTAGAGCTCCTTGGAGAAACAGGTGGGCCATGAGTGCAGTAGCTCATGAGGCTCTGAATGTCAGGGTTGTGGGTTCGAATTCCGCGCTGAGCAAAAAGATTCCTGCATTGCAGGGGGTTGGACTAGATGACCCTGGGAGCCCTTTTCGGGTTCTATGATTCTATGTTGCCTGACCCCCAAAACCGCTGGAGAACTGGCCACAAATGATATTTATATCCTTCCTCGCTCACACAAAAACTATATGGGTGATCTCTAAACATAAGCTTTTATTCACCCGTGGCTGGCTGGAGGAAGCAGGTGCGACAAGAAATCCTAATTTTAGAGGCACATTTAGGCTGTCGTTTACACCCTGCTCTATTCCCAGATGAAAAATGCAACGGGGGGAAAAGAATAAGGCAGTCCGAATCGCCACTTCGGCCGTGACGCTAGCGATGCCCACCTGTGGTTAAACCAGATTTAGGGGTAAGAAGAGCTGCAGAAACTCGAAATTAAACCTTTTTGTGCTTTTCTTAAGAGGCGCTTAAAAAAAAAAAAGATTATGGAGCAGTAGGTAACTATTTTGGGAGAAGTCCTGCTTGCTCTCGCCGGGGCAAGGGACGGTCATCCGATTGTCTCGCTAAAAACAAACACACCTAAAATAAAACCACGTCGCTCCACACGGGAACGAGACTTTACGGTGCGGTGGGGGAGGTATAATATAAAAATAGGACGTAAATGGGTTAAACGGGGGTGGAGGGGGGAGAAGGAGGAAATGGAAAATGGGGGGTGGAGAGAGAGACGGGAGGTTTAAAATACAGGACGGGTGGTAAATTAAAATTGCAGGGAGGTTGCTTCTGCTTCCTTAAAAAGCACAGAGGGAGCGTGATTTTGCGAGTAAAAGCTTAATTTGGAGGAAAAGGCATAAAAAGCTGGCTTTTCCGGGTGTGTCCGGATAGCTCTCTTCTTCTTTGGCGATCCCTCGTAGCCGAGTAAGATTGTCTTCCATAAACACGGTCTTAACAGTGAGTCCGTGAGTGACTGAGGGGGCCAATTCCGGATCCACACGTCCTTCCACAGTGGGGACATTGGTTTCCAAGCGGGAGTTGATCCCGGTGTGGATTTGCCAAGCATGCCTTCCTCCCTTGTGACCTGAGTTTCTCCATTGTGTCCTGAGTTCGAGTGTCTTCGAAACCCATGACACCTTTGGTAAAGGGCGTTCTCCAATTGGAGCACTCACGGGAAAGTGTTTCTCAATTGTCGGTGTTCATACTACATTTTTTAAAATACGTTTTTGAACCTCTTTTGTTGACCACCAGCATTACGCTTTCCATTTTTAAGTTTGGAATAGAGGAGTTGCTTTGGAAGACGATCCTCACTTCCTTCCTTCTCCTCCAGCAAACCGTTGGCTTTAGATTGTATGCCCATTGGGGCAGAGACCTATCCATCTATCTCTCGCTTTTGTTGCTCCTGTTGGCAACGCGAGGCAAATCTCACTGGAGTTTTCCTAAAGGCGAAGAGTCAGTCTTCCTCCTCCGAAAGGATCTTTCACAAACACTGTGTCCATTTGAATCTTCAGTCCAACCCTGCGAGGCAGGGCTGGCTGAAAGAGAAAGCCAGTCGCCCAGCAAGTTTCGTGGCTTAATCGGGATTTGAACTCGAGTTCTCCCAGTCTCGATCCCAACAGCGTATCGAGCAACCTTCATGGGATCAGTTCAGGCTGTCTTTGCTTTGATTCTATTACCTGGTTTGGTTAATACAGTATATCTAACAGAGGTCTCTGAAGGAGACCACCTCCACACCCATTTTACAGGTGGGGAAAGTGAGGCCAACCTGCTGGCCTTGGAGACAAGGGGCGAAATGTGAGGCTATACTCTTTCGGACGGCGACATCATTGGGAGGAAAGTTTGGCCAGTAGACTTCCGGGCTGGATTACTGCAATGCGCTCTGTGTGGGGCTGCCCTTGAAGACGACTCGGAATCTCAATTTGAGTACAAAATGCAGCGGCTGGTTCCATTCAGACTCTCTTGGGTGCTGAGATTGGCAAGAGGGGGGACCCTCTTGGTAGTTCCACCACCTTCAGATGCTCAGGGGGTGGCCTTTGGGGGGGGGTGAAGGTCTTATCTGTGGGTCTTCCTCCCCACAGAGGAGCATTAAGCACCTTCATCATACAGCTTTCAGGGAAAGATGGAGATGTACCTTTGACACTTAAGGTGTCAAAGGTACATTAAATCAAGTCTTACTGACGAGTGATTTAAATCAAATCCACCTGGTTGCCAGGATCCTTTTGGGGAAAGTTGTGTGCTTCGCAAGGGCGCAGGGGTCAGCAAACTTTTTCAGCTGGGGTCCCTCAGACCTTGGGGGGGGGCGGGAGTGGACTATATTTTGAAAAAAAATAATGAACAAATTCCTATGCCCCACAAATAACCCAGAGATGCATTTTAAATAAAAGCACACATTCTACTCATGTAAAAACACCAGGCAAGTCCCACAAATAACCCAGAGATGCCTTTGAAATCAAAGGACATATGTAAAAACACGCCGATTGCTGGACCGTCCGCAGGCCGGATTTAGAAGGCGATTGGGCCGGATCTGGCCCCTGGGCCTTGGTTTACCTACCCATGCTGTACACATCTCCAAAAGTTCCTAGCCTGATTTAATCACTAGCAGCGAATGGCAGCTAATGCATTTTAAATATCAGGACATATGCTACTCATGTAAAAACACGCTGATTCCCGGACTGTCCATGGGCCGGATTGAGAAGGCGATGGAGCCTTAGTTTGCCTACCCATGGCTTTAGGAGTGCGGTGCGCACGAAAAGCAAAAGGACTTGGGCTAGGCTCAAGATAAAACAGCCGAGGAGAAAGTTACTCAATCCAGGTGGAATGTCTGCATTCCGTACCTGCCCAGCCAAAGTTCTCGCCAAGCCACAAGCGAGTTTCAAAGGCAGCCCACGCCAAACCTCTCAGGCAGGCAAACCACACCCCGATGCAGAGCGAACAACCGTCGATGGACGGGCAGAGCTCTCTCTCGAATCCGGATCTTTTGATCCGGCAGCTTGTTCCAGAGAGAGTCTCTGAGCCAGCCTCTTCTCTCATTCAGGACATAGGAATAGCCTGCAGGATCAGGCCCATGGCCCAAACTCCTGTTCTCACAGTGCGGGCGAGAAGCCTGCAAGCAGGTTCCGAGCGCACAAGCACGCTCCCCCAGGGGCATAGCGTGGAGGGCGGGTTGCCAGGCCCCGGGCACATTTTTCGCGGTGTGCGCGTCCACATTTGGCTCCTCACGTCACCCTGCCAGACATAAGCTGCTTTGTGAGAGATGATCCAAGGGCTCCACTCACCAGCCAGGCTCACAATGCAGCGCAGGGTGGTCCCGCTTGGCTACAGTGGGAAGGAGGGCACTCCAGACACTCTTGGCGCCTGCCCCGGGAGCCAGCAAACCACGCTACGCCACTGCTCTCCCTTCTTGCGGTTTGCAGCAACTGGTATTCAGAAACGATGCTGCTTTCATCGGTGGAGGCAGAGCTTAGCGAATTTGTCTGATCCTCTTTTGAAGTTGGTGGGCATTGCTGCCTCCTGCAGGAGGGAGTTCCATGGTTCAAACTATCTGCGGCTTGAAGAAGTTCTGCCTTTTATCTGTCCTGAATCTTCCGACATTCAGCTTCTCTGGCTGCTAACGAGATGCAGGAAAACTCTTCCTCCGTAGCCACGTATAATTTTATACCCTTCTATCACATCGCCTTTCCTCCTTGGGGAGTTGCTCTCTCCCCTTAGAGCAGGCATGTCCAAAGTCCGTTTCGGGGGCCTAATCCAGGCATCCCCAAACTTTGGCCCTCCAGATGTTTTGGACTACAATTCCCATCTTCCCCGACCATTGGTCCTGTTAGCTAGGGATCATGGGAGTTGTAGGCCAAAACATCTGGAGGGCCGCAGTTTGGGGATGTCTGGCCTAATCCGTCCCACCGGAAAATTTAATTCGGCCCCCTGTGGCAGTATATGTCCTGGGGTAAAATCAACAAGTTAAACCCTTGAAAAAGCTCAACAACTTTGGTCGGCCCTCACGCATGTTCACTTAAAATCTGGCCCTCTTTGGAAAAAGTTTGGGCACCGCTGCCTTAGAGAATCATATGGATTTTGTTAAATCATCAAATGTGCAATGTTTTTATCTAACTGTCTATCCTGCCTCACATTTACAGCATATTGTGTCTCCAATCTTTACGGGTGTTTACACTTTAAAAAAAAATTAAACAAATGCTTTGCCAGCAGAATCAGGAGTATCTTTTAGCCGGCAATTAAAAATACTTCCTTAAAGTGATCGGCTCATTCCTGTTCCCTATTCGTGGCATTTGCCTCTCCCTGTCTTCCCAAGGATGTTGGTTGTGGAGGCTCTTATTATGATTCCCCCCCTGCGTCTTCCTCATGACAACCCTAAAGAGCAGGCCACAAGGTCGCTTTGCAAGAACAGTGGGTGTCAAAGGCAGAAAGGTTGCCCCATGTCAATGCAAAAAAACAGTGGGAGGGTTCAGCATACAGAATCTTTGATTTCTGCACAGGTGGTTTTTAAACAAAGCAAAGACTTCTTGGCTAAGTAAATCTAGTTAAGGCAGGAGCTTCGGTTGACCTGCCTGCTTCCATAGCTCCTCCCCAAAACAAATAATACTATATAATAATAATAATAATAATAATAATAATAATAATAATAATAATAATAATATATTTATACTCCGCCCCTCTGGCTGGGTTTCCCCAGCCACTCTGGGCGGCTTCCAACAAAAGATGAAAAGTACATTAGAACATCAGTCATTAAAAACTTCCCAAAACAAAGGCAGGACTTAGCATTCCACTACACGTATAATGTCCAATAACTCCTTGTGCCGCCTTCTCCCAGAAGGAAACAACCACAGGCAACATCGGCACAAATAATAATAATAAATAATATTAATAATAACAAATTTATATTCCGCCCATCCGCCTGAGTTTCCCCAGCCACCCTGGGCGGCTCCCAACAAAATATTAAAAACACGCTAAAACATCAAACATTAAAAACTTCCCTAAACAGGGCTGCCTTTAGATGTCTTCTAAATAGATAGTTGTTTATTTCCTTGACATCTAATGGGTAGGCGTTCCACAGGGCGGGTGCCACCACCGAGAAGGCCCTCTGCCTGGTTCCCTGTAACCTCACTTCTTGCAGGGAGCGAACTGCCAAAAGGCCCTCGAAGCTGGACCTCCGTGTCCGGGCAGAACGATGGGGGTGGAGACGCTCCTTCAGGTATACAGGGCCATTGAGGGCTTTCAAGGTCAGCACCAACACTTTGAATTGTGCTCGGAAATGTACTGGGAGCCAATGTAGGTCTTTCAGGCCTGGTGTTATGTGGTCTCAGCAGCCGCTCCCAGTCCCCAGTCTTGCTGCCGCATTCTGGATTAGTTGCAGTATATATGTGCAAATGAACTATAAATCATAAAGACCCAAAAAGAAAAAGATATATACAGCACTCAGAGCAGCTGATCTGCCACACAGGAACCACTAAAAAAGGAATCACTAAGTTCCCTGACCCAAACCTCTACCACTGCAGTCACAGGATAGGGACCACCAGGTTCATCTAGTCCAGGGGTCAGCAAACTTTTTCAGCAGGGGGCAGGTCTACTGTCCCTCAGACCTTGTGGGGGGCCAGACTATATTTTTTGGGGGTGGGGAATGAACGAATTCCTATGCCCCCCAAATAACCCAGAGATGCCTTTTAAATAAAAGCACACATTCTACTCATGTAAAAACACGTTGATTCCCAGACCGTCGGCAGGCTGGATTTAGAAGGCAATTGGGCCAGATCCGGGCCCCCGGCCTTAGTTCGCCTACCCATGTTCTAGTAGCTGGTGGTTCCCCAGACTTGCTTGCCTGAACTAAAGTTCAATACGGATAAGACAGAGAGGTTCTAGTACAGGGGTCAGCAAACTTTTTCAGCAGGGGGCCGGTGCACTGTCCCTCAGACCTTGTGGGGGGCCGGACTATATTTGTTTTGGGGGGGAAATGAACGAATTCCTATGCCCCACAAAGAACCCAGAGACGCATTTTAAATAAAAGCACACATTCTACTCATGTAAAAACACACTGATTCCCAGACCATCCGTGGGACGGATCTGGCCCCCGGGCGTTAGTGTGCCTATCCATGATCTAGTCCAACCTCCTGCAATGCAGGAATCTTTTGGCCAACCTGGGGCTCGAACCCACGACCCTGGGATTAAGAGCCTCATGAGCTATCCTAGACCAATGCTGCGTACCGTATGTCCAGTGTTTGTTTGTTTTCCCCACAGAGGGTTCACAAGGGTACCTCTTTTTGTTGTTGTCTAAAAGTGTGGCGCTTACCGCTAACAACGTCATGGTGAGTACCAGAACCTATTTTTTTCTAGGAAAAAAGCAGCTCCCCCTGCAAAGGACTAGAGGAAAGGTGAGGTTCGAGAGGATAGAAGTTTATTAAACGATAAATGGAGAGTGGGGGACTCGCAGGGACATGCAGCAAAGCTGAATGCTGGGAGATTCAGGGCAAGATAAAAAGACAGGACTTCTTCACGCAGTGTGTATTTAAACTACGGAACTCCCTGCTACAGGAGGCAGCGGTTGCTGCAAATTTAGATCATAGAATCATAGAATCATAGAGTTGGAAGAGACCACAAGGGCCATCCAGTCCAACCCCCTGCCAAGCAGGAAACACCATCAAAGCATTCTTGACATATGGCTGTCAAGCCTCTGCTTAAAGACCTCCAAAGAAGGAGACTCCACCACACTCCTTGGCAGCAAATTCCACTGCCGAACAGCTCTTACTGTCAGGAAGTTCTTCCTAATGTTTAGGTGGAATCTTCTTTCTTGAAGTTTGAATCCATTGCTCCGTGTCCGCTTCTCTGGAGCAGCAGAAAACAACCTTTCTCCCTCCTCCAAATGACATCCTTTCATATATTTGAACATGGCTATCATATCACCCCTTAACCTTCTCTTCTCCAGGCTAAACATACCCAGCTCCCTAAGCCGTTCCTCATAAGGCATCGTTTCCAGGCCTTTGACCATTTTGGTTGCCCTCTTCTGGACACGTTCCAGCTTGTCAGTATCCTTCTTGAACTGTGGTGCCCAGAACTGGACACAGTACTCCAGGTGAGGTCTGACCAGAGCAGAATACAGTGGTATTATGACTTCCCTTGATCTAGATGCTATACTCCTATAGATGGCTTTGCTACTGGCCATGACAGCTTCTGAATGCAAGTTGCTGGAAACCACAGGAGGGGGGAGTTGGCTCTCGCACTCGGCGTCCCACTGGTTGTCGACCGCATCCATTGGCCTGATCCAGCCACCAGGTTCTTCTTAACGTTCCCTGGCATGCAGTTACATTTCGTAGGCCCCCCCCCCCCGAGGATATATATTTAATTGCACGGTTCCCGCTTAGCTAATCTCTTTTGCGTTCCTTTTCCTCCCAGATTTCCTTAATAAAATACAGGCTTGACCCCAAAAAAGTAAGGAACACAAATCTCTCAGTGGGTTGGATAAAAGGATAGAATAACCTGGGTTTCTCAGTGTGCCAAGTTTCCCCACCAACACCACACACACACTTTTTTTGGGGGGGGGGAAGGAAACACTATTTGGATGATTTTTGCAGCCAAGCACCTTAAGGACATGGAAAGTTGATATTTGATAACGGCCACCTTTCGAGGAGGCGCCTTTGGGTTTGCATTTCTCCCCCCCCTTTTTTTAAAAAAAAATTGCAATAAACAAGTACGGATTTTCCCCGGAGGGCAAAAGTACTCAGGGGCTGATTGCCATCTTCCCATAGGGCCAAAGGTCGCCTCTTGTTCTAGCCGGCCCCTATCATCATTTCCTTCTCATGGCAAACCGAAGCAGTTGAGTGCCTGTCATTTTGAAAGCAAAACAGGGCCTTTGGGGGAAAATAAGGGAGCAATTTCTGCATGCTTGGGTGAAGGGGGAGGGGGGGCCTTGTTGTAACCGAAAAGAAAAAGAAAAAGAGGTCTGTAGAATAGCAGGGGGAGGGGAGGGGTGAGGCAGGGGAACTCGCTGCCACTTGAAACGCTCCTTGTCTCCCTCTGTCTTAACAGGAATAATGCTCCTGGTGCTGTACTGCAACAATCTGTTGCAGTTTCGACTTCGACTTTCACAAACGCAGCTGACCGATAATGAATTTGGGGTGGAGTGCAATGCGGGGTGTGTTTGTCCAGAATACAGGAGAAGCGTGTGAGGTTCTGAAAATGCCCATTTAAGCACAGAACCTTGGTTCCCGTTTTCAGCCCTCGAAACAACCCAGCGTTTAACCGGTGGAACTCTCAGCCACAAGGCAGTTGTCGGCCAAGGGGTTTAAAAGGAGGGGGGAGGAATTAAGCCGTATTTTCCATAATATTTGCATAGGGGGTGGGCTGTTAGCCATGAGAGAACTCAAAGGAACATTTCTACCAGCTTTTTTTTGGGGGGGGGGAATGATTTTACAAGCCCTCCAGGGGGTGAGGGACTCCAACTCCCATAATCCCTTGCCACTGACCCCACTTGGTGAAAGGGCTGCTGGGAGCTGGAGTCCAATGACATCTGGAGGGCCACACGCCCTCTGCCCCAAACTCTATTTGAAATACGTTTTATTTTGATGAAATTTAAACAGTAGTAGTCATGGAATGGCCTTCGATGATTTAGTTCCTTGTTTCATAGAGTCACAGAGCTGGAAGGGGCCCCCGGGAGTCATCAAGACCAACCCCCTGCAATGTCTCCATTTGCTGGGTTTGTTTGTAACCTAAATTCACCCTGAAGCTGTATAAAAATATAAATACAGTAATGCAAAGAAAAGCCTCCATCTGCCAGGGCAGTTTACCTCTGAATATATATCAGGTGTGTTAGGAGCAAGTTTTTTCATTGTCTCCACGGTGTCTTAAAAGCCACGAGGCTACCTGAAACAATTCTTCCTAGAATTCCATGGAAGAAGCAAGACGGGATGGGAGACAGCTGGAGCCATGTTAAGAGGACGGTGCTTTCGATAAATCCAAATTCCATTCTTTAAAATAAAAATAAATTCTAATTTCCCACCGGCTTCAAGTTCATCTTGTTATACGTAAGCGAGCTAACTTTGCATTCTATAGCATAACATGCATTAATAATAATAAAAACTGCTCCAGATTAATTTGAGACTCTTCATTGTGGGTCGTGAGTTTGAGTCCCACATTGGGCAAAAGATTCCTGGGCTAGATGACTCTCAGGGTACCTTTCCAACTTTATAATTCTAGGATTCTATTATTCCAGGGGTGGCCACCTCCCAAGAGACTCTGATCTACTCACAGAGTTAAAAACTGGGAGTGATCTACCCCCTTTTGGGGGGGTTCAGGTCAAAGCTGTTGAGTTTTTTTTAAGGAAGCGAAGCCCTGTTTTTTTGGGTTTAGGTCAAACTTGTTGAGCTTCTTTTAGGAGGGAGGGAGGCCCATTTTTGTTTAGGGCTTCAGGTCATAGTTCAGCTTTTTTTAGGGAGGAGGAAAATTTTGGGTGAGCTTTTTTTAGGGGTGCCAGTGATCTAGCAGTGATCTACCACAGACATCCAGTGATCTACTGGTGGATCACAGTCTACCTGTTGGACGTGCCTGTATTATTCTAATGGAGGCGGAAGAGCCCTGCATTCAAATCCTGCCACTGAATGGCTTTGGGCAAGTCAGTCTCTCTCTCTCTCCCCCCCCCCCCTCTCTCCTAAGAACCAATTCATCTGTATATCCGGAATAAAGCTCATTGACACCCCCTTCTGATACCTGCAAAATTTGGAGTCACAGACGAACAATTAACAGCCAATTCACTTCAGTCCTGGGTTCAAATCCATGAGCCTTGCTGGGAGTGGGAGACGATGCATAGTTAAACTACGGAACTCATCACCACTGGAAATTACAATGGCTTGGCTTCAAAAGAGGATTGGACAAACTGTGGGTTGGAAAGGGCTATCGATGGCAACTAGCCAGGCTGACTAGCCTCCACAGCCAGAGGCAGCAATGCTTCTGAATGCCACTTGCCAGAAACTCCGGAAAGGGAGAGTCACTCTTGTGTTCGAATCCTGATTGCGGGTTTCCTAAAGGCATCTTGTTGGGCGCTGTGAGACTCTCCTTCCTTGGAGGCTTTTCAGCAGAGGTCGGAGGGCCATCTGTCGCGGATGCTTTAGCCGAGATTCCTGTATCGCAAGGGGTTGGATTGGATGACCCCAGGGTCCCGTCCAACTTGACAACGATTCTTCTTCCTCTTTGGCGATCACTTGTAGTTGAGTAAGATTGTCTTCCATAAACACGGTTTTAAAAGTGAGTCTGTAAGTGACTGTGGAGGCCAATTCTGGATCCACGCGTCCTTCCATGGTGGGGACATAGGTTTCTGGGCAGAAGTTGATCCCGGCGAGGGTTTGCCAGGCGTGCCTTCCTCTTAGCACCTTTCTCCCTTGCGTCCTGAGTTCAAGTGTCTTCAAAGCACACAGCACCTTTGGTAAAGGCTGTTCTCCAACTGGAGCGCTCGCAGGCCAGTGTTTCCCAGCTGTCAGTGTTTATACTAAAAAAATTGTTTTAATAGATTTGCCTTGAGAAGGGTTTGAACCTCTTTTGTTGACCGCCAACATTACGCTTTCCAATTTTAAGTTGAGAACAGAGGAGCTGCTTTGGAAGACGATCATCAGGCTTCCGCACAACAGGACCAGTCCAACGATTGATCCTGCAGGGCTCGTTCTGGGCTTCGCATTTGCTCTATGGCTCTTGTTCTACATCAGTATAAAGGTCATCATGAACCTTGACAGGCAAATACGGAAGCGAAGGGCAGGGCAGTTTGTCCACCGCCAGCAGCCGGGGGCCTAAAAGTCATGTCACCTCCGGGGATCTCAAAGTGGAGACAAACTGCCCCCCCCTTCCTGGCCAGAGGGCAGGGAGCAGGCTGCAATGTTGCTCGCCAGGCCGGGCTCACATCCCCACCTCTTCCCCTTCACCCAATGCCCTGTCCTAGAATCGTAGACTTGGAAGGGACCCCAGGCGGTCATCTAGCCCAACCCCCTGCAAGGCCCTGGGGGGGAAGACATCCACGATGCACAAAGATCCCAGAAAGCTGTTGCCAGTCAGTGCCTGTCTTGATAAGAGGGAGCTTACCAAGTTCCCCTTTTAATCAGCCCTTCCTTCGGAGCCAGCATGAGGACTTAAACCAGGCACCCCCAAACTGCGACCCTCCAGATGTTTTGGCCTACAATTCCCATGATCCCTAGCTAACAGGACCAGTGGTCAGGGATGATGGGAATTGTAGTCCAAAACATCTGGAGGGCCGAAGTTTGGGGATGCCTGACTTGAACCTTGCTTTGCCTTTTAAAGCAACGCCTCCCAAACTGTTGTTGGATTACAACTCCCACCATCCCTAGCTAGCAAGACCAGCTCAGTCGGCAGAGCACGAGACTCTGAATTGCAGGGTCGTGGGTTCGAGCCCGATGTGGAGCAAAAAGATTCCTGCATTGCACGGGGTTGGGCTAGAGATGAACCGTGGGGTCCAGTTTTATGACTGCATGAAAAACCCTGGTGTGCTGCTGCCGGCCAGAGTTGGAAACGCCAGGCTAGATTGAGCAACGGCCTGACTCAACAGAAGGCGTATTCCTAGATATTTAGAAATGATGAGGACTAGAATCTTGCTTTAATTTCTTCACACTTCCACCAGGACAGTAGCACACCAGCGGCCAGGGGAGTTAAAGGCTGGTGGACTGAGTGGTTCTGGGGTCTCTCTATATGGGAGTTTTACTGCAAACTATCACAACCCGCCCCGAGGACCATTCAGTCGGGAGGAAAGGTAGAATTCTGAGCAAAGAACAAAACAGTGGTGGGTCAAACCGATTTGGACGCAGACCTGCTTCCAGCCACCCATCAGCCTCAGAGCCCACCTCCACAAAAAACAGCAGCAATAGAAAACAGCTCCCCGGACCGCCTTCTAGGGTTGTCGTTACAAATCACCAAATTAAGACCCTTCCAGCACTAGGCGATCGACAGACAGCGTGAAGGGCATTTCTTGAAATAGAGATCGATCAAAACCAGAGAATCACGGAGAATCAGTCTAACCCCCTGCGAGGCTGATTTCTACAGTAGCGCTGGATTCGAATCTTCCCTCCGTTGTGGGGTTGTGGGGGGCGCGGGGGGGGGAATCCCTCACAGAGGAATCAAAAGGAGGAATTCAGATGAGCTGGCATTCAAACCAAGCCAACATTTATTTGCACTGGGGGGCAGGGACTGGTCCCTCAGCCCCCCCTCCACCCCCCAGATGGTATCAATCAAGCCTCAGCCCCCCCCCCTTTTGCGGTAGCAAATAAGAAGATGACTTATAGAACTTACAACAAAAGGAGACCAAATTAGGAAAATATGGGGTGTTAAGCTAGGAG
The DNA here is from genome assembly GCF_963506605.1 of Zootoca vivipara. Classification (NCBI taxonomy): domain Eukaryota; kingdom Metazoa; phylum Chordata; class Lepidosauria; order Squamata; family Lacertidae; genus Zootoca; species Zootoca vivipara. The sequence goes on along the minus strand of NC_083281.1, from coordinate 5,302,145 downwards.
GTTGACTGTATAATGGATTTCATCATTTCTTGCTGGGGATCTGAATTGAGGGGGGTTATTTTGTTTTTTTTAAGGCACAGACGTGCTTAACTGGAGAAGCAGTGTGTGTCTATAGGGTGGGGGTCCTGGGGACCCCAAAGCAGGAGAAAGAAGTTGCTCAGAGTCCCCCTCCCCATTTAAGATCCAGAGTGTCTCAAGTGAGGCAAATATCCCAGATTTTTTTTGGGGGGGGAGGCAGTTCAGCAAAAGCAGTTGGGGGAGAGCAGACTTAGGAGCAATTCCTAGAAGACCTCCCCATAAAGGTGTTTGTTTTTTTTTTTTGCGGGGTGGGGGAAGGAATTTGCAAAAGCCACGCCTGTTATTTACAATTTTTGCGGGTGTCCTGGTTAGTTTAGCTGGGCTACTTTGGGCGAAAATGGGGCGCACTCCCTTTCCTCGTTGGTGAAGGGAGAGCTAACTTATTTTTTTTGGGGGGGGGCAGATGGAGGCGACTTGCGCCAGGCTGCTTAGTCTTAGATGGGCAGCTTTGAGGGGGGGGGTCCAAGGAGATGCCCCCTCTCCCCATTTCCATGCGCGTAAAGGGAGGGATAAATTTGGAGAGGGGGGTTCAAACGCAGACAAAACAGGGGACAGGGAAGTGGGGGGGTGGCTAGTAGTGTGGGGTTTTTTGTGGGGGGCAAATCTCCCTTACCAACCACGAGGCATAAGATATCCAGCGCCAGGAAGAGCCTCGTTGCGCGCTCCATCGTTTCGCGGCCGCGGGTGATGCGCTCCAGCGCAGGCGGCGGCAGCGACGCTTCTCACATCGCCGGAGAAAGAACCGCGGAAGATCCGCGTCCGCTGGCCGCAACCCTGGGAGTTAAGGAGTCCGGAGGAAGCCAGAAGGCGGAGCTGGCCAAGCCCAGGGGCGGGCGGGAAGCTGAGGGGCCGGGCTGCTGGAACTCTGCCGGCTAGGGAGACGCCCTCCCCTTCGGAGCCCGATCTCCTCCCTTCCCTCTCTCCCGGTTGTCGTGGATCCGAGCATATGCAGAGTGCCTTTCCATGATTCCCGCAAGGGGAAGCCGCTGAAACATCAATGTGAGCGCAACGTGCTTTGGGGCATGTGCAGAGTGCCTTTCCATGAAGCCGCCGAATCATCAATGTGGGCGCAAAGCGCGTTGGGGCATGTGCAGAGTGCCTTTCCATGATTCCCTCGGTCCAGTATACCTGAAGGAGCGTCTCCACCCCCATCGTTCTGCCCGGACACTGAGGTCCAGCACCGAGGGCCTTCTGGCGGTTCCCTCGCTACGAGAAGCCAAGTTATAGGGAACCAGGCAGAGGGCCTTCTCGGTAGTGGCACCCACCCTGTGGAATGCCCTCCCACCAGAGGTCAAAAAGAACAACAATTACCAGACCTTTAGAAGGCATCTCAAGGCAGCCCTGTTTAGGGAAGCTTTTAATGTTTGATGGATTTCTGTATTTTAATATTTTGTTGGAAGCCGCCCAGAGTAGCTGGGGGAACCCGGTAGATGGGCGGGGTATAAATAATAAATTATTATTATTCCCGCAAGGGGAAGCCAACAAATCATCAATGTGGGTGCAATGTGCTTTGAGGCATGTGCAGAGCGCCTTTCCAGTCCGGCAAGGCAGAGCCGCTGAAACGGACAGTGTGCTTTTGAGCATGGGCAGAGGGCCTTGAAGATCACTTGGGGGGTTCACAACGTTAAAAATACTAAAGGAAAACACAAGAGATCCCGCTAGCTAGCTAGCCAGAACTACAGGTCAGGATGGATAACCTCTGGCTTGTAGGCCAGTTTTCAGAAAATAATTGAAGAGAATAGAATCATAGAGTTGGAAGGGGGTCGTGAAGATCATCTAGCCCAACCCCCTTCAATGCAGGAATATGCAGATGGGATTGAACCTGCAACCTTGGCATTATGAGCAACACACTCTAACCTACTGAGCTATCCAGCTGATTTTGGCCCGCTGGTGTGTGTGTGTATGTATCCCAGGTGTGCGACTCTGGGTGCCTGGGGCCATGGGTGCCATGCAGTGTGCACTGAAATTTGTGGGTTCCTAGCCCCTTCACGGGGAATTTTGTGGGTGCCCGGTGCCCCGGGGTGGCCCCAGGGAGTTGGCACCTATGACGCATCCCGACTTGGCCCACAAGTCCATTTCCAGTTGGTAGAGAGCACGAGACTCTTAATCTCAAGGTTGTGAGTTCGAGCCCCAGGTTGGACAAAAATATTCCTGCATTGCAGAGAGTGGGAGCAGATGACCCTTTAATGCAGCTCAAATTCTTCCCAAAATGGTGCTTGGGAGAGAGGGGTGCAAGCGCTTTTTGTTGCTGCTGCTGCTCCTCTGGCTGCAGAAATTAAATATCTGAATCAGATTTAATGGGTGCCGAAGAAAAACAAGGCAACTCCCCAGATCTGTTTGCAGTTAGTTCCACTGCCGAAGCAGCCAGCAGCAAACCTTTTTTTGTGCAGAACTGCTGCTTTCTGCAGCAAGGAAGCACTTTTCTCTTTAGATCAATTTGGGCTGGGCTTCCTACCTGTTTTCCCAGGGCAAACAAACACGAGTGTAGTTTGCCGAACTTCCTTCTTTTGCAAGAGATAGCCTGGTTTGTCCCGTAAGGGAAGCAAATCAATGGCTGCTGTATGTTGTTGTTTAGTCATTTAGTCGTGTCCAACTCTTCGTGACCCCATGGACCAGAGCACGCCAGGCCCTCCTGTCTTCCACTGCCTCCCGCAGTTTGGTCAGACTCATGTTCGTAGCTTCGAGAGCACTGTCCAACCATCTCGTCCTCTGTCGTCCCCTTCTCCTTGTGCCCTCCATCTTTCCCAGCATCAGGACAAGCTGAGGCTCCAAGACTTTGGTCACCTCATGAGAAGAGAAGACTCCCTGGAAAAGATCCTGATGTTGGGAAAGATGGAGGGCACAAGGAGAAGGGGACGACAGAGGACGAGATGGTTGGACAGTGTTCTCGAAGAACATGAGTTTGACCAAACTGCGGGAGGCAGTGGAAGACAGGAGGCCTGGCGTGCTCTGGTCCATGGGGTCACGAAGGGTCGGACTAAACAACAACAACAACAACAGCAACAGATGTAATATCCCATGCAAGCCACTTATTCCAGCTCTGCAGGGTGTGTGTCTGTGTGTGTATTGGACTAGATCGGGGTCAGCAACCTTTTTCAGCCGTGGGCCGTTCCACTGTCCCTCAGACCTTGTGGGGGGCCAGACTATATTTTGAAGGGAAAAAATGAACAAATTCCTATGCCCCACAAATAACCCAGAGATGCATTTTAAATAAAAGCACACATTCTACTCATGTAAAAACACGCTGATTCCCAGACCGTCCGTGGGCTGGATTGAGAAGGTGATTTGGCCGCATCCGGCCCACGGGCCTTAAGTTGCCTACCCCTGGACTAGATAAATGACCTTGGCAACTCTACAATTCTATCAGTAGTGAGAAGAGAATTGATATAAGTTGGCAAGTTTATATTTCTTAGCATGTTGTTTTATTAAAATTTTTATTTATAAAAGGGACACGTTTTAAATTTGTGTGTGTGTGTGTGTGTGAGAGAGAGAGAGAGAGAGAGAGAGAGAGAGAGAGAGAGAGACCTGAACCACATTTCTGCAAAAAACAGAACAAAAATCCAGACCACCTATATTCTGGAACTGGAAGAACAAGTGAGATGGAACAGGGCAAGGGCGCCCCCCAGAGTAAAAAGAAAAAAAGTACAATTGCAACAGCAGAGGGAAAATCACAGCGTGCAAAAAGGCTGCAGCATTTGCAGACTTTTGTGTGCCTGAAGAAGTGTGCATGCACACAAAAGCTAATATCAATGACAAACTTAGTTGGTCTCCAAGGTGCTTCTGGAAGGAATGTTTTTATTTTGTTTCAACTACGGCAGACCAACACAGCTACCTACCTGTAACTAATGCAGACTTTTTAGTTTCTCATAATAACACAGGAAGCGGTGGGTCATGTCCCATGAAGCTGAGTGTTGGGCAGAGTTTGAGACTGGATTAACCAGTCCGGTACTGTATAAGGAACCCCCCCCCGGCTTCCATAGCCAATCTAGCTACCTTGGATGCAATACAGTGGAACCTTGGTTCTCAAACGCCTTGGTTCTCAAACGCCTTGGTTCCCCAACGCCGAAAACCTGAATGTAAGTGTTCTGGTTTCCGAACGTTTTCTGGAAGCCGGACGTCCGACGCGGCTGTCGGCTATTGTTTCCGGGACGTCTGCGCCAATCAGAAGCTGCGCCTTGGTTTCCGAATATTTCGGAAGTCAAACGGATTAAGTTGGGCGCTTTTGTTTTTGCTGTTTATTTTGTGTTTTTGTTTTTGAGGCTTTTCCGGTTCATTTGTTTTTGTGACTGCGTGGAACCCAGTTCAGCTACTGATGGATTGATTGTGGGACTGCGGAAATGGATAAAAGCCCCCCCCCATCTAAACAGTGACTGTCATCAGCGCAGGTAAGAAAATAATAATAATTTTAACTTTTGTCATCTACAATACTGCCTTATTTATTTTATAGTACAGCACATTGATTATTGCTTTTATTTTATGGATCAATGGCCTTGTTAGATAGTAAAACTCCTGTTGAATTGAGGGGTTGTTTTTAAAAGCCTAGAATGGATTAATCTGTTTTGCATGACTTTCTATGGGAAAGCGCACCTTGGTCTTGGAACGCTTTGGTTTTGGAACGGACTTCCGGAACGGATTAAGTTTGAGAACCAAGGTACCATTGTACTCAGAAGCAAGCCCCCCCCCCCCGGCTTTGATGGGGGTGTTCTCAAACAACGCAGGCAGAGGGTTTTCATCTTTCATCTTTATTTTTAAAAGCGCAACAGACCAAGCACAGCAGGAAAGCAAGCGAACTGATCTCCTTTTGGATTTCAGCGTGCTGTGCAAAACCTCTCATGGACAAATTCTGCACTTTGCCACAGTGAGGACAGGATCCTGTATCGATCCATTCCCCTTGGGCCTGATCTTGCAGCCAAGCTCTTCTTGAGTTCTCATCCCCCCCCCCCGCACTCCACGACAAACGTCCGTTTGTGCCCCTTCCTCTGAGTAAGTCTCCCCGTCACCCCAAGAAGGCTCTGCTCCGTAGCCTCTCCTACGACTTTCCTTGGCAGCACAATGGATTTGAATACGCCTTTTTTCTTGCTGCCCTCCAACTCAGAATCCCACTTGCGAGGACACCTTATTTTGTCTGCAAAATAAGGAAGCAGCGAGACCTTTCAGGATCTGGCCCCCTACACACAACCCAGCCCCTACATTTCCATTGCCATTGCCCTTTTCAATTCAAGGCCAAGAGCAGCTTCCCTCTCTCAGGAACAAGTTATGTATTTTATTTTGTTCCCCTTTGGCAAGGTGACTCATCCTTTTGTCTACAGATGTTCTCCTTAAGCTTTCTTTCTGCAGTGCCTTCTCGCCTCTTGTAAGAAACCTCACTTCTGAGCAAAAGTTTCCTTCCCAAAACTTTCCTCCCCGTTCTTCCTTCTCTCCCTCTCTAGACATCAGGAAGAACTTTCTGACCCCACGAAGTGTCTCGCCAGGCAAACAGACACTCTTTCGTTGGAGATTATTCAGAAGACTTCGGATGGTCTGACATTCTTTAGCTGGGATTCCTGCATTGCAGGCAGTTGTACATCCATCTGTTTCAGGAGGCGACGGAAGACTGAGCCTTTCGGGGTGAAGTCACTGTTGGGAGGCTGTGACTGTAGAGACAGATAGGGGAGAGACATGTTTTGTTGCAGCCGGGGCAGGTGAAGGTGTCCGGTTTTGCCGCTGCAGGGAGTTTTTTTTTCTCTGACCTCCTGCCCTGGTCACTGCTGTGGACTTGACTACTTGTCTCCAGGCACAGTGGTCACCTACAAGGTCATCTCCATTCCCACATGGAGACTCTTGTCCTGCTATGTGATGCCCAAAATCTCTCTCTCTCTCTCCTTGTACGATTGGCTGACAGTCTGCTTCTGGACTTAGGTTAAGGTGTTCTTGCTAGTGTTTAGAGCAGGGGTCAGCAAACTTTTTCAGCAGGGGGCCGGTCTACTATCCCTCAGACCTTGTGGGGGGCCGGACTATATTTTGAAGGGAAGAAATGAACGAATTCCTATGCCCCACAAATAACCCAGAGATACATTTTAAATAAAAGGACACATTCTACTCATGTAAAAACACGCTGACCGTCCGCGGGCTGGATTTAGAAGGCGAATGGGCCGGATCCAGCCCCCGGGCCTTAGTTTGCCTACCCATGGTTTAGAGCAGTGATGGCCAAACTTGGCCCTTCAGCTGTTTTGGGACTACAACTCCCATGATCCCTAGCTAACAGGACCCAGTGGTCAGGGATGATGGGAATTGTAGTCCCAAAACAGCTGCAGGGCCAAGTTTGGCCATCACTGGTTTAGAGCCTTTCAATGACCCAAATATCTGAAAGGCCGCCTCCTTCCCTAAAGACCTCTCAGGTGCCAAGATCAGCAGAGGGAGCCCTCTACAGAGGCTCAGGCAAGTGGTGGCTCAGAGAGAGAGGGCCTTCTCTGTGATGGCCCCTAAGCGTTGGAACTCCCCACAGAGGTGCACCTGGCAACTTCGTTGAACGGCTTTTTGTGAAATGCTGGAGATGCACCTCTTTGCCATGGCCTTTGAAGCCTGGGATGAGCTTTCAGATGCCCACCTTTAGCTGTGGTTCTTGAATTGCACGGGGTTGGGCTAGATGACCCTCAGGGATCCCTTCCAACTCTGCAGTTCTACCCCATTCTTGTGACTGAGATTTGTGTCCACTGTTTTTAATACAGTGGAACCTTGGTTCTCGAACGGCTTAGTTGTCGAACAAATCGGCTCCCGAACGCCGCAAACCCGGAAGTAAGTGTTCCGGTTTGCGAATGTTTTCCAAAAGCCGAACGTCCAACGCGGCAGGAAGCTGTGCCTTGGTTTTTCGAATGGTTTCGGGAGGACTCCTAGAACAGATTAAGTTCAAGAACCAAGGTACCACTGTACTGATTTTTAAACTGTAGCCTGCACTGAGACCTGGCCTTCCTGGCCCTTGCCCAGGGCAGATAATAAATTTAATAATAGCAGTAGCAATTATTATTATTATTATTATTATTATTATTATTATTGTCATTTGAATGTAATATTGGGGTAAACGATTTGGCATTCCACAAGAATTCCACACATGAACTGCACTATACATTTCAAGCCGTCCCATACCTCTTTAAACAGTCGAATAATCATGGGAAATGTAGATTGTTCCAGGTGCTGAACATTATGAGGAGACCCCTATTCCCCTCCCAGAACTACAATTCCCAGAGTTCTCTGGGAAGAGTGACTTGATTGTTAAACCACTCCGGGAATTGGAACTCTGTGAGGGGACAACTCTGGGCACCCTTAATGAACTACAGTTCCCAGAATTCTTTTGGGGAAGCTGTGACTCTTTTGCGCAATATCACACTCCTTTAAATGTACAACGCAGATGGAGAATCCTAAGAGGAGGAGGAGGGGTCCTATAGGAAATCCAGAGATCTACAGCATTGATCAAGAGCCCAGCCACTGGTTCCATGGTCAAATCTTACTATTTCAAGACGTTTCTTCTGTAATACGCAACCGAAACCGACCCACTTCCAATATTAGCCGTCGGACCCAACCCTTTTCCCCTTTCGTTCCAACGAGTTTCACCTTCGCCGAGTTATTGGCAGTTTAACGCAAGCAGTCCGAAAGCCAAGCATGCTAGATGGAAGCCAAGCGCTCCGCCGGACCTGTCCGGCAGCTCGGACAAGCAAACGTGATCGCAGGAATTTTGAGCCCTGCAGAGCCTGGCTGTGAGACCTTTGCCTGCCGGCAGGTGAGTTTTACGAGAATGCCATTGAAGCTGAGCAGCGAGAAAGCTCCTATCTGAGGTCTTGCAAGACCCTTGCGAGATATGCTAGGGTTTCTTCCTCGGAGTCCCTTGTGGGCTTTCAGTCGGGTGGAGAATCCCCTCCACCAGATTCACCAGGAGTGGAAATTCACCCACATCTGGCCCAACATCTAGCAAGGCCTCATAGGTAAAATTCTGCAGCCAGACTCCTTGGCCAGACTTGGATCTGAGAGCAGAGTTTTCAGGATCCTGGCGCGTGCAGGGGGACCGCAAATGGCGAGGACTTCTCTGAGGGTCCTTCAGACCATGGTTCTTCTGGACCACAATGACTCTGGCGTAGTCCACTCGGCTCCAGGCAGACATGTGCTTCTGGGGCTCCCCTCCACTTCCCCAGGAGGGGCTCCTGTTTCTGATAATTGGGGCCGACTTCTGCAAAGGCCCAGGAACATCGACCAGCCACTGGTTCCCAAAAAACGCCTTCCTCCCCATCTCCTCCGACTGGGAGGGGAGGACTCTCAGGAGGTCATTGATGGTCAAGGTGAGATAATCTCGATGCCATTTCTCAGGGCGACAAGGAGAGAAATCCTAAAGTGGGAGGGAGGACAAGAAGGGGCTTTAAGGGGCATCCTTTAAAAATTCTGACTCTCTGGTTGGACTTGCGTAATGCCTGCATTGCAGTTCACTGGAGTCCAGCGATTGTTACAGCCTCTGCTCAGTGATTGGTTGAACTGCCCTTATGTCACAGATGCACTGTGCTGGCCAATGATCCCATTGGCCGTGAGCCCTTAATGCCATCGCTTCCATGTCCTAATTTGCTGGGGGCTGAGGGCTGCGCTCCAATGGGTTTCTAATGCCCCCGCTCAGTGATTGGCTGAACTGCTCTGAGGTCACAGACAGGCTGTGTTTGGAGGCACCTTTAACTGCCGGGGGCAGGGAGAGAAATCCCTTTTGTGCCAATCCAAGCCAGCCACCCAAACAACACTGGCAAGCGCCGCTACTCACCAGACACATTTTTTGCGGTGCCCACGTGGCAAGATTGCTTTTTGCCGGGTCGGGGATCGGTGGCCACAGGTACTTCCGAAGCCTGAAAAATTCAGAGACTTTAGTTCAGTGGTGTCCAAACTTTTTTTCAAAGAGGGCCAGATTTGATGAAGTGAAGGGCTGTGAGGGCCGACCAAAGTTGTTGACCTTTTGTTGTTGACCTTTTTTCCCCTGATTTTACCCCAAAGTTGTTAAGCTTTTTTGTGGTTTTAAGGATGTTAAGGATTGAAGTTGTTTAGCTTTTTTGGTGTTGAAGTTGTTGAGTTTTTTTGTTTTTTTTAGGAATTTACCCCAGGAAATAAACTGCCACAGACCGGCAGGCCGGATTAGGCCCCCGGAACGGACTTTGAACACCACTGCTTTAGTTAAAAGAGTGGAGGGGGAGGTTTCTTTTAATTAAAAAAAGGACTTCAGCTGAAATGAGTTCGGAAAATTAAAAAGGAAAGCAAAATCTAGTTTCTGAAGCACCAGCCCTCCCTCTCCTTGCTTAGCCCAAGCAACAAAATCTCATCCTAACAGGCAGAAGATTATGGTCCAGTTTCAAAGTGTCTCCTTCGCAGAATGAGACTCGTGCGAGCTGGGTGTGTGTGAATCATAGAATCATAGAATTGTAGAGTTGGAAGAGACCACAAGGGCCATCCAGTCCAACTCCCTGCCGAGCAGGAAACACCATCAAAGCATTCTTGACATATGCCTGTCAAGCCTCTGCTTAAAGACCTCCAAAGAAGGAGACTCCACCACACTCCTTGGCAGCAAATTCCACTGCCGAACAGCTCTTACTGTCAGGAAGTTCTTCCTAATGTTTAGGTGGAATCTTCTTTCTTGTAGTTTGAATCCATTGCTCCGTGTCCGCTTCTCTGCAGCAGCAGAAAACAACCTTTCTCCCTCCTCTATATGACATCCTTTTATATATTTGAACATGGCTATCATATCACCACCCCTTAAGCTTCTCTTCTCCAGGCTAAACATACCCAGCTCCCTAAGCCGTTCCTCATAAGGCATCGTTTCCAGGCCTTTGACCATTTTGGTTGCCCTCCTCTGGACACGTTCCAGCTTGTCAGTATCCTTCTTGAACTGTGGTGCCCAGAGTTCAAGAAGGAGAAGTGTGTGTGTGTGTGGACAGGGCTGCCTCGGTGGTGGCACCAGGCTTCCGGAATGTGCTTCTGAGGAAGCCCCACTGAGCCCTGGCACGGGGCATGCCCGCCTCTGCCAACCTGGTTCTCTCCGGGTACTTTTGCATGACAACACTTAAGTCGGTGTGCTGATGGGAATTGTAGTTTGAAATGACCATGGTGGCTTGAGGCTCATAGTAGTTGTAGTTTGAGATGGCTACAACAGCTGGAGCCGATGGAAGCTGTAGTCCAGAAGGGAGAGACTTTCCCACAGGCCGGGCAATCTCCTGGGTGTTTCCTTGAGTCATGCAGTGCCGAGCGGCAAAATGATTCCTTGCAGCCGTCCCCAGAGGATGTTATTTTTAAAAGAGCGAGAGAAGAAAAAGTTGGGAGCCCTAGCAAACAACGGGTTGGACCAAGTGAGCAGGGGAAGGTGATACTTTATGGACACGCACAACCGATACTTCCAGAGGCAGGCCAGGAATCCAGCAAGGAGGATGAAGAGGAACCCCACGCAAAGGACGGAGAAGAGAATTTCGGTTTCGCCGTAATCTGCCGAGAAAGCAGAGAGAGAAAGAGGGAGCTTCAGATCGCGGAGGCCGAGGCATTCGGCAAAGAGAAACCAATGCCACCCTCCTGCCGTCCACAGGGATACAGCCGCAGCGTTATTTATTTCATAGAATTACACAGGACTGCCGAACTGAAACAGCTACCGTACAAGGTCATACAGATTTAAATTGGAAAGATGACTTCATTCGAGCCAAAAAGACGGTATGTGTTGGGGGGGCGGAAGCCAATCGCTTCATTATAAATCCTTTGTTACATAAATGACACTGCAACACACACCCCAGAGAATGCCCCCCCCCCTCAATTGTTCTTTAAATGAATGAAATGAGGTGGGATTGCCAACTGACCCCAAAATCACCCCCTGGCCTGGTCTTGTGTCTCTAACAAGAATTTGATGTGCAAGAGCCACAGCGAGGCAAACCTGATAAAGGTTAGTTACAGGTAGGTAGCTGTGTTGGTCTGAGTCGAAGCAAAATAAAAAAATTCCTTCAGTAGCACCTTAAAGACCAACTAAGTTTTTATTTTGGTATGAGCTGATAAAGGTTATTTATCAATGGTGGAGCATCTTGCCTTGAAAGCAGAAAGGCTCAATCTCAATCTCCGATGGCGTTTCCAAGCAAGGATGAGCAAGGTTTCCTGCCCGAAAACCTGGAGAGCTGCTGCCGGTCAGTGCGGGCAATACTGAACTAAATTGACTGAATGGAAATGTAAGGAGGTAGAAGGAATAAACGGCCTCGGTCCGGTATACCTGAAGGAGCGTCTCCACCCCCATCGTACTGCCCGGACACTGAGGTCCAGCTCCGAGGGCCTTCTGGCGGTTCCCTCACTACGAGAAGCCAAGTTACAGGGAACCAGGCAGAGGGCCTTCTCGGTAGTGGCACCCACCCTGTGGAATGCCCTCCCACTAGAGGTCAAAGAGAACAACAATTACCAGACCTTTAGAAGGCATCTCAAGGCAGCCCTGTTTAGGGAAGCTTTTAATGTTTGATGGATTTCTGTATTTTAATGTTCGATGGATTTTTGTATTTTAGAATTTCTGTTTTGTTGGAAGCCGCCCAGAGTGGCTGGGGGAACCCGGCCAGATGGGCGGGGTATAAATAATAAATTATTATTATTATTATTATTACCGCATGTGGTGGTCTTGCAGTATAATGAAGGATTATTGGGAAATGAATTATAATGAACTTAAAGCAAAATGTTCAAATAGACCTTTTCCCCAAACCCAGAAGCCCCTTTTTTTTTGGACGTAATTACATCAGACGTTCGGGTTCCAAAAGAACGTTGGCAAACCGGAACAGTCACTTCCAGGTTTGTGGCATTTGGGAGCCAAAATGTCTGAGTACCAAGGCGTTCGCGATCTAAGGTACGACTGTATATGAAAAATGATTATAAACAGACAATTAGCCTGGCAGGATGTTAGTATTTTCAGCAACATTCAGTTAAAACTAGAATTAATGGGAGGAGTCGAGAAAGATTGGGGAAACTAAGAAGAGGCGAGAGGACGTGGAAGATAAAAGGAACCAAAGAAGGAGAGAAAGGGAAATCCACCAATGATTGTATTTTTGAACGTACAGTGGTACCTCTACTTACAAATAACTCTACTTACGAATTTTTCTACTTACAAATGGAGCTCCGTCCGCCATCTTGGATGCGGTTTAGATAGGATTTTTTCTACTTACGAATTTTTAGATAGGGTTGCTTCGACTTACGAATTTTTTCTCCCAATGCATTCCTATGGGATTCGACTTACAAATTTATTCGACTTACAAATGTGTGTTCAGAACACATTAAATTCGTAAGTAGAGGTACCACTGTAATAGAATATGTAATATGTAGCTCTTCCCCCCACCCTAGTTTTTATTACTTTCGGTTACCCCTTCTGTTGAAATGTATAAGAAATGCATATAAAACAAACAAACAAACAAACAAACAAACAAACAAACAAACAAACAAATTGACTGATTCAGTGTAGGGCAACTGTAGCGAGCAAGTAAATGGGGGTAAAATATGGGCTTGTATGAAAATAACCCCACGGCTGCCTCTTTTAGAGGGGGCATCCAGTAAATTAGTCACTTGGATAGTTTTGTGGATCAGTACAAAAAGTTGCAGGATCTCGAGAGGGCCTGCTGCTTCTCCATAACTTATCTTGCTATATAATAAATTGTAAGGGTGTCGTCACGCTGCTCGATGGACTCCAATGGTCTGGAAGCTTCCAGGATTGCAGCTTCCTACTGCCTGGCGGAACAGGGCCCTATTAAAGGCGCATGCACGGGGCTGAATGGAAAAGGTGGCAACACTTCGGATGCAGGGACAGAGAGGAAATCCAAGCCCAGGAGACGCCACCATGTTCCCTCACCGGAGTCCTTGGTGTGGATGCTCAGAATGGGTCCATCTGTACTCCCTGCATCGTTGGCGACCGTGATGAAGACCGTCACGACGGAGCTAGGAACCAGGCCTTCAATGAGGTAGCCATGGATGGAGTTGTCCAGGACCACCGCCGCTGGAAAACAAGACAGAGGGGCTGTCTTTGAAGCAAAAAGAAGGCTACCAATGCCTACCAGCCTTGGCGGCTCTGCTCTGCAAATTTGTGCTTGGGTTGTGCTTTTGGGCTTCCCATTAGGGCAGGGGTCAGCAAACTTTTTCAGCAGGGGGCCTGCCCACTGTTCCTTAGACCGTGTGGCAGGCCAGACTATATTTAGAAGAGAGAGAGAAAAATGAATGAATTCCTTTTAAATCAGAACCAGTGAAGGCAGTGAATGTCCTGTGTGAGTGCCTGGAGGCGGTTGGAGGATGGGTGGCAGCTAACAGATTGAGGTTGAATCCTGACAAGACAGAAGTACTGTTTTGGGGGGACAGGAGGTGGGCAGGTGTGGGGGACTCTCTGGTCCTGAATGGGGTCACTGTGCCCCTGAAGGTCCAGGTGCGCAGCCTGGGAGTCATTTTGGACTCACAGCTGTCCATGGACAGCTGTCCACGCCCTCCCACCGGAGGTCAAGGAGATAAACAACTACCTGACATTTAGAAAACACCTCAAGGCAGCCCTGTTTAGGGAAGTTTTAAATCTGTGATATTTTAATGTATTTTGGTATTTGTTGGAAGCCGCCCAGAGTGGCGGGGAAAACCCAGCCAGATGGGTGGGGTATAAATTAATAATAACAATAACAATAATAATAATAATAATTCCTATGTCCCACAAATAACCCAGAGATGCATTTTAAATCAAAGCACACATCTACAGGGCGGGTGCCACTACCGAGAAGGCCCTCTGCCTGGTTCCCTATAACCTCACTTCGCGCAGGGAGGGAACTGCCAGAAGGCCCTCGGAGCTGGACCTCAGTGTCCGGGATGGACGATGGGAGTGGAGATGCTTCTTCAGGTATACATAAGCAATTGCGCATTTCAGAGTTGAAAATACAGCACTGCAACGCCCATGCTGATGGCTTATAGAGGCCACCAAGCTTCTCTCTTTCTTGACTTCAGTCGCTCGTGTTGATTAGCGAATTAGTATGCCCCCGGGCCTTAGTTTGCCTCCCCGCGCCTTAAGGTCTAGAAACTTGGTGCGTCTTTTAAAAAAATGTCAAAGCAACCACAGCCACATTTTTTGCAATGGGATGTGTGTGTTCCCTGTCAGGACAGAACGAAGCACACTCTTACTATGCTCGTCTTCCCCCTCTTTTTTGTAGAAGACAGTATAGTTTCGTATCACCCCGCCGCGTTCCTCCAAAGGGAGAATCTCCCACTGCAACTCGACCTGAGACTTCCAGACTTGGACGGGATATAAAGTCGGTGCACGGAGAGGAGCTGAAGAAGGAACGAAGGAGGAGGGGAAGGGGGGAGAGCAGAGGAGAGGGTGAAAGATGAGCATCGGTTTATGGACACACAAATCGAATGCTCCATTTAAATTCTCCAGGAAACTCAGGGTTCGTTCTCCTTATCCTTACACTGCTGCCTTGCATTCCTTCTGGTCTATCCAGGATAATCTCTGTTCCTTCTATTCCCTACGCTCAGGACTTGAGTGCCGTTCATTTCAGAGCCAAAAATGGCAGCAGGCTTCGAGGTGGTGGAGGCAGGGGCATAGTAAGGGGGGAGCAGAGGGGGCGGCCCGTTCCTAGCTCCGTCTTTTGGGGGGCAGCGTGAGCGGCTGCGCTGGCACCCCGCTACGTAGCGATGCATGCGTCGTATGCATAGCTGCCAAGTCTCCCGTTTTCCCCGGGAAACCCCCGTTTCTCCTGCTGTCCCCAGCCGAAAAAATGGATTTTTTTAGTTTCCCCCCCGGTTTATTCTGGCGCGGCGGCAATTTTGGAACTGGGCGGAGCATGCTCAGAAGTGACTTTTGATGCTGCTGTGCCCAGTTCCAAAATGGCTGCAGCGCGACTTCTGGTGTGGCAGCCATTTTGGAACTGGGCACAGCAGCATCCAAAGTCACTTCTGAGCATGCTCCGCCCAGTTCCAAAATGGCCGCCGCGCTACTTCCGGCATGCTAATTTTGGTCCGGTCCCTCATTTTTCAGAGAGGAACTTGGCAGGTATGGTCGTATGTAGCGACACATATGTTGTACATAGCAATGCTGCGCATGTACATAGCAATGCTGCGCATAGCAATGCTGCGCATGTAGCGACACCCCGCCGCCCCCCCCGGGTGCACGTCATGTTTGCCGCGCCGGGTGCCCGAGCAACTTCCTACGCCACTGGGTGGAGGAACCCCGGTTTGTGGAAGTACCAAAAATATATATTTTTGGGAGGGGCACTAATAGTGGGAGGGGGACACAGGCTAGTGAAGACAGAGAATTCTCATTAGGCATAGGATGCTAGGCTCATGATTGGGGGAGAGGATGAAAAGCCACATGGCAGGGGGAGCGGAATGGAGTGTCCTGGAATGGGGCACAGGTATGTTGATGCTCTGAACATCTGTGTTATGCTTTCCTGTGGCGGTACAGGGTTGGGTGGGGAGCACAAAACGTGGCCATGGGTGCATTTACTTTTTTTTATAAAAAAATCAGAGTTAATTTTTTTATATAAACTCTGGTTTTAAAAAGGTGTCAAAAAGGGTTATTTATGTACGCCACTAATGCGGCCTGTGTTTTGTTAGTCCAAAAATGGAAAATGAGCAAAGTCCCAACTAAAGAAGAATGGCAACTTAAACCGATGGAATATGCGCAGCTTGCAGATTCAACATACAGAATAAGAGAACGAGAAGAACATACATTTAGAGAAGATTGGAAAACGTTCATTGACTACATGGGGGGGGGGGAATTGTGTACACCTGAAAACATTGGCAGCATTGAGATAAATTCAACAGTGTAAATAAGTTTCGATGGATGTAATAATGGAATACTTTCTGGTCCCACCTACCAATCTGCTTGGAGTAAGCACTAGTAGAACCCGAGGCCCAGATCTTGCCATCTATGAGGGCGAAAATTTTCAGTTCATAGAGCTTTCCTGGCTCAATTGCTTCTGGAGAGGAATGAAAAGATTCCATAAGAGAGAAAATAGCGCAAAACTGTTTGGTTTCCCTGCTCCCCCCATCACCGGAATCCTGCTGACCCAACCAATAATGGCATTAGCTTCTTTTGCTGCTGCATCACACGGTTGACTCATGTCTATCAGGTGCTTGCCTCCGCTCACCTGTAATGAACACATGGCCAACGTTTGCTGGCTGATAACACCAGGACATGTCTCTGCCCTCTTTCGCGGGGAGTTGACCCCATTCGAAAATGTAGACTGTCATTGGGTTGCTGGGAAGGGGCCAGCGCAAGAGGAGGCTGTGGTCCCCTGCTGGAGACACCAGGACGGGCGGCAGGGAGGGCAGAGCTAGGGGGGGAAAAAAGAACACCAGAGTCACGGAATGCTCACCAACTCTCCAAAACGTCAGTTTGGTCAGAAGATCTGAAGTTTGGGAGCAACAGCTGAGAAGGCCTTCTCCCACATTACCCCACCTCACCCCCAAGCGTGCCAGAGAACAGGGCTTCCCCCAAAGGTCTCAGGGCCTGCGCAGGTTCATTTAAGAGGATAAGGTAAGGGACCCCTGGACGGTTAAGTCCAGTCGAAGGAGACTCTGGGGTTGCGGCGCTCACCTCGCTTTCGGGCCGAGGGAGCTGGTGTTTGTCCGCAGACAACTTCCCGGGTCATGTGGCCCGCAGGACTAAACTGTTTCTGGTGCAACAGGAGACTGTGACGGAAACCAGAGCGCACGGCAACGCCGTTTACCTTCCTGCCACAGCGGTACCTATTTATCTACTTGCACTGGTGTGCTTTCGAACTGCTAGGTTGGCAGGAGCTGGGACGGAGCAACGGGAGCTCACCCCGTCGCGGGGATTCGAACCGCCGACCTTCCGATCGACAAGCCCAAGAGGCTCAGTGGTTTAGACCACAGCGCCACCCACTCCCCTATGGGAGGATGCGGTCCTTTGGATAGCCTGGGCCTAAGGAATGTGTCCTTAAAGTCTTGCTTGCTGGACGAAAGCTCTTGCTGTGCGAATGTGCATAGAATCCAGCCTACCGCACAAAGGTCAAAATGGCATTTGCCGTTCCCCACACTCCTACTTCACCTTCTTGACTGCCGGATGGCGGGACCACGAGTTTGGTCGGAGGGGACATGCCCACCATGTTGGTGGCCACCACAAGGAACGTAAATTCCTCTCCGGCCGGGAGGAGGAGGCTACACTGCAGGTCTGGAGTGAAGCACTGCAGGGCCGCGGGCTCCTCTCTCTTTTGCGAGTGAAGGCTGTATCCCAGGATCTCACCGTTTGCCTCCTTTGGCGTCAGGGGCTGAAAGGCGGAAGCAAAAGGAAATGGTTGCAACTGTCATAAGAAAAAAAAACTGCTCCTTTTCCCTTATGGGGTATTCTGGAGCCCGTACAGAGTTCTTAAGTGGGTTCCCTATTGGTAGGAGAAAAGAACAGAGGCCAACCAGAGAATACTGAGAAGCAACGCGGCTGGTAAGCCTGATCTTTATTAACTGTTGCAACAGGGTTCCCACTCACCACACGCAGGAGGGAGGAGAACCCTGAACAAGGGTGTGCAAGCTCTTGTATAGACCTTTGGAATTGGCTACCCTGTAGCTCAAGACCACCCACCAAAACATCATACATACATCACAGAAAGAGGTGGTCCCCAGCAGAAATTTAAGTGTGTTGCTTCTCTCCTGTTTGCCAGGATACCTGATACCTTATCAATTGCCTTTTCTGGGTAGCCTGGCCATTCTTTGGAGATGGTAAATACTTAGTTCCTGAATCTCTTAGGCATATTGATTATGTGTGTTCAGCTTAACAGATACTTGCCAGACTGTATTTACAGGAAGGTGTGTAAGCCCCTACAATCCAAAAACAACTGGAAAAAGCTTTCCCCATTTCCTTCCTCCTTGCAGAGAAATATTTGAGGTCAATTTGGGAGAGTCAAAATGGCTTCAGGATTGCTGTATGATTTCAGACATGTGGTTTATATACTTGCGTATGTGCTTGCCTTGTACATTTATGAACATTTGTTTTATATATATAAGACCTTAGAATTCCTATATCACCAAAATTAATGAACTATGCTGAAAGAAGAGTCAGGGACCAAGAAAAATCAAATTTTAATTAGAAATGGGGGAAAGCATATAGTGTATTTGAAGAAAACTATTGTAAACAACTACACACGGAAATCTTGTAGTAAGAAAAAATTGAATTAATTATTATTACTATTCTTTATTGAATTTATATACTTCCCTATGGCCAGAGGTCTCAGGGCGATTCGCAGAAAAGATCACAATATCTAAAATCAAAAGAAAATCAATAGCCCAATAACACACACCCCAAAAAAAGAAGATCCACATTTTAAAAGGGCATAGGATGCAATCAGGTCAACCAAAGGCCTGGTTAAAAAGGAACGTTTTTGCCTGGCGCCTAAAGGTGTATAATGAATTATGGATTGATTATGGATTAATAGTAATTGGAATTTTTGAGAAGAAGTGGAAATAAAATAATAGCATAAGGAACCACAAAAGGGAAGGGAAGTCTAAAGGGTTTCTATTCTGTTTCTTTTCATCTTCTCCTTTTTTTTTGGTAGAATTGAAAATGCAAAAAATTATTTTTTAAAAAAGAAAAGAAAATGGTTGCCACAAAGGGGGGTGTTCTTTCCTCCCAGGGAGAGATCAACAGCATCCCAACACATTCCTTGGGGAATCTGTACCACCCCAACCTCCACAAGGGTGAGAAATATGGTATATATCATATAGGTAAAAAAAAGGTAAAGGAGCCCTGGACGATTAAGTCCAGTCAAAGGAGATTATGGGGTTGTGGTGCTCATCTCGCTTTCAGGCTGAGGAAGCCGGCATTTGTCTGCAGGCAGCTTTCCGAGTCATGTGGCCAGCAGGACTAAACCGCTTCTGGCGCAATGGGAGACTGTGACGGAAACCAGAGCGCACGGAAATGTCACTTACTTTCCTCACCACAGCGGTACCTATTTATCTACTTGCACTTTGACGTGCTTTTGAACCGCTAGGTTGGCAGGAGCTGGGACCGAGCAACGGGAGCTCACCCCGTTATGGGGATTCGAACTGCTGATCTTCCGATCGGCAAGCCCAAGGGGCTCAGTGGTTTAGACCACAGCACCACCCCTGTCCCTACACCAAACATCATATACAGTCATACCTCCACTTACGTATCCCCCCGGTTACGTAAACATCGGGATATGTAAGCGGCAAACCCGGAACTACTGTATTTTCCCGTGTATAAGACTAGATTCCCCCCCTAAAAAATAATGTCCAGAATTTGGGGGCATCTTATACATGGGGGCTATCTCCCCCCATTTTTTAAAAAATCAAAGTCCCCCAAAATAGGGGGCGTCTTATACACTTATAGACTGGAAAAGACAGTATATTTCCAGGTTTTTGCCATGCGCGCATGCGCACAAGCGGTCCCTCTGGCAGCAGGATCCGACTGGAGCTCCGGAACGGATCCTGTCCACAACCGGAGGTACCGCTGTACACCAAACATCATATGCGTGCCCCTACATTATATACACCAAATGCGGGCCCTCAGGCAACTCTGTCTGGACATCGAGACACTGTCTTTGTGCCACGAAACTTTCACCCATCCAGCAACAGGCTTGCGCTCAGACAATGATGTTGGCACTGTGCCGCCTGCAGCTCTTGGCACACTGGCAGCACCCTTTCACTCCACGGTGTCGGTGCATTGGGTATCCCACCCTACCTTCCACATGAGGACAACCACTCTGTTTCCATAGCCATCAGGGTGTCCTAATTTCCTCCAAAGAGCTGGTCCTGCTGACGGAACTGCAGCAGAAACAAAACGCCAAGATTCAGTACAGATCAGAGAAAGCACTTTATTCACCCAGCGGAAACTACAGAATTCGCTCCACCACCACCCCGGGACTCCGTGATGTTGGCCACCAAACTGGGGTGGCTTTGAGAGGATTATATAATATTTTTGTATGTGACAACCGCGGCTAGGACTCTATTAGCCCCAAAATGAAAAACTCAGGATTTACCGACGATTGAAGAGTGGCAGACAAAAATGATAGACTATGCGGAACTAGCGAGACTGACCAGCAGGATCCGGAACCAGGGGGAAACAAGGTTCCAAAAAGACTGGAGTAAATTTGTGGATTATATGGAAAAGAACTGTAGAAGTTTAAAGACACTTGCAGGACTGAAATAAATCCTACAAATTGATTTTAAATGGATGGAATAAAGGAACTGCGAGATAAGAGCAGAATAGAAAACCAAATGAGGGGAGGGAGGGAAGTCAAGCTCGGCAGAGCATTGAGAAGGAGAAATTTGGGAATAATTGTTAAAAAGATAGATGTGTGTGTTATTTGTTTTTGAATGTCTGTTTGTTTTGTTTATTGTTTTAAATGTGTTTATTTGGAAAATTCAATAAAATGCCTTATAAAACAAAAACTGGGATGGCTTTGAAAGAAGAGTAGACAAATCCACGGAGGAAAAGGCCAGTGGGTCTGTCTCCCAAGTTGCACGCAGCAATGCTTCCGAATATCAGTCGCTAGGAGCCGCAGGATGGGAGAGTTGCTCTTGTGTTCGAATCCTGCTTGCGGGTTTCCCAGAAGGGGCATCTGGCTGGCCTCCGTGATAACAGGATGCTGGACTAGAGGGGCCATTGGCCAGATCCTGCGGCTCTTCTCATGTCAAGAGAATTCAGGAAGAAGAAAAAGATACAAGCAAGTGCATCACAACATTAAGAAATTAGAGCAGGCATAGGCAAACTCGGCCCTCCAGCTGTTTTGGAACTACAACTCTCATCATCCCTAGCTAACAGGACCAGTGTCGCCTCTAAGCACAACAGAGTTCACCTTACCTTCAGGCAGGGTCCTCACAAATCTCTCACGGCTCCAGTCACTCCAGAAAGGACGCCCGCCGCTGATGGCGAAGGAAACTTCATGGAGGTATTTTGCCCTCACTTGGACAGAGTAGTTGGTGAAGGGGGAGACGTGGCAGATGTTTGCAAAGCCAGGAGCATTTTCAGACAATGTAAAATTGACCTTTGCGGGAGGAGAAATATTGGGGAGGGGGAAGTATGCTTTAGCACAGGGGTCAGCAAACTTTTTCAGCAGGGGGCCGCTCCACTGTCCCTCAGAACTTGTGGGGGGCCGGACTATATTTTGAAAAAAAATATGAACGAATTCCTATGCCCCACAAATAACCCAGAGATGCATTTTAAATAAAAGGACACATTCAACTCATATGAAAATATGCTGATTCCTGGATCATCCGCGGGCCGGATTTAGAAGGTGATTGGGCCGCATCCGACCCCCGGGCCTTAGTTTGGGGACCCCTGCTTTAGCACATAATTTGTTTTTAAAGCTGAGCTGCCACTGCAAGTTGAGGCGGATGAAATAATCTTATTCGGTTAGCATGTAAAGGCAGATCTACCTAATTTGCCAAATCACAGCCATCCTTTGAAATTGGTACATGTCTGAATTTTGCAATGCAGCCCTCCAACAAAGTAATGCGTACAAAAAAAGCACTCGATAGGGTAAAGTGTGCCTATAAATACATGCATTCGTGAAAATGACAAGCAGAATACATTATATTATGTGAAATTGCGTACTCAAAATGTGAATATTAGGGCAGACGGCTTCCAAATTTTTGTCAGGAGAAATTAGCACTACAATGCTGATAAGGTTTAATGAGGATTTTTTAATTAAAAAAAATCAAATGGACTGGAACTTAGAAAAATGAGAAATGGAGGGTGGCCTTCAACTAAATTTTACTTAGAGTAGACCTATACTAATTATTGAGCCTAGCCTAGTCATGTGCATTCATTACAATGGGTCTACTCTGATTAAAATGTAGCTAAATTTAGCTGAGAAAAACTGAAATGCGATAGAGTCAATCATCCCTTGCTTCAGGTTCCCCATCACTGAGTTATAGGATGGAGGGGCAGTTAGAGACAAGGATTGCTGTGACCCCAAACATGGGGACTTTGCAGTGAATGTTAGAGGGGAGTCAGATGAGCATGAGGTTCAGGCCACTTGCCTTGGGCCATGTGTTTCCATCTCCCCAGCCTCACAAAAGCCAACATGATAAGGCCAGTGGCCTTGAACTGCCCAGCGGGCTCCTTTTGGGAGGCCAAGCCTTCTGCACTCTAAGGTGGAATCCAGACCAGGCGTAGGCAAACTCGGCCCTCCAGATGTTTCGGGACTACAAATCCCATCATCCCTAGCTAACAGGACCATTGGTCAGGGATGATGGGAATTGTAGTCCCAAAACATCCAGAGGGCTGAGTTTGCCTATGCCTGATCTACACACATATTTTAAAAAAATGCTGTGAAAATGCTTTTAAAAAAAAGTTTTGAAAAATAAATTGAATTTCCCATAGCTCACCATCACCATCTAGTGTCACATTTGTATAATGCCCTTTACAGCGCACTTAAAATGTTTTATTTGCAGCTGTATAACTGAGTCCTACCGTAGGTCTAGTCAACCTATGTCGCGTGATTGATAAAATAAATTATATACAAGGAAACATTTTGACGGTGAAGCCTCTGGATCTCCCCAAGCCTGGTGGTCACCATCTGATGGATGTTGCCATTGGGAGGGTCCTGCTCTGGAGACACCTGCATTACTGGAACTAAGCTTCAGCGTGTGTGAAAAACAACAACTTATTTATTTATTTATTTATTTATTCATTCATACCCTGCCCATCTGGCTGGGTTTCCCCAGCCACTCTGGGCGGCTCCCAACAGAATATTAAAAGCACAATATAACACCAAACATTAAAAGCTTCCCTAAACAGGGCTGCCTTCAGATGTCTTCTAAAAGTCAGGTACTTGTATATTTCCTTGACATCTGATGGGAGGGCGCCACCACCGAGAAGGCCCTCTTCCCTGGTTCCCTGTAACCTCACTTCTCGCAGGGAGGGAACTGCCAGAAGGCCCTCAGAGCTGAACCTCAGTGTCCAGGCTGGACAATGCGGGTGGAGATGCTCCTTCAGGTCTAGTGGGCCAAGGCCGTTTAGGGCAGGCATAGGCAAACTCAGCCCTCCAGATGTTTTGGGACTACAATTCCCATCATCCCTGACCACTGGTCCTGTTAGCTAGGGATGATGGGAGTTGTAGTCCCAAAACATCTGGAGGGCCAAGTTTGAACTATGCCTGGTTTAGGGCTTTCAAGGTCAGCACCAACCCTTTGAATTGTGCTCAGAAATGTGCTGGGAGCCAATGGAGGTCTTTCAGGACCGGTGTTATGTGGTCTCGGCGGCCGCTCCCAGTCCCCAGTCTAGCTGCCGCATTCTGGATTAGTTGTAGTTTCTGAGTCACCTTCAAAGATAGCCCCATGGAGAGCGCATGGCAGTAGTCCAAGCGGGAGATAACCAGAGCATGCACCCTAACACCCATTCCCTTACCCTTCTGAAGGCAGCCCTGTTTAGGGAAGTTTTTAACATCTGATCTTTTATTCTGTTTTCAATCTGTTGGGAGCCGCCCAGTGTGGTTGGGGAAGCCCAGCTGGATGGGCGGGATATAAATAATAAAGTATTAATATTATTATCTTTCTCTGATATTTCCCAGGCTGCATATACTGTATTTATTTAAAGCACATCCCCTGCCCCGAATGGACCCTGGGAACCGTAGTTTACCCCTCATAGAACTACGATTCCCAGAACCCTCACTAAACTGCAGTTCTCAGGATTTTTAGAGGACCATGTGCTTTAACTGTGCATGGGACGCAGTCAGATTTGCAAGCCCCCTTGGGGCAGGGACCTGTCTTTTGTCAAACGTCAAGGCACAGGGCTCGCCCACCTGCATCCAGGAGGTCTCTGCCACATTGCGGAACTGGATCTCGTACTCAGTCTCTAACATAGACAGCACCTCATCGCCGGGGATGTTCCATTCCAGGTAGAAGCACCGCGACCTGTTGGCTTCAGCGATGCTAACTTCAGGTGCGCTCAGTTTCACTAGATTTGGGGTGGTAAGAGAAAGTCGGCGTGAGTATCCAACAGTGCAGTGTCAAACCCAGAAGGGCAGGGGTTTCTCCCTGATAGTCGCAGCAAACGGACCTTTCTAAGATTATACAGTGGTACCTCTACTTACGAATTTAATGCGTTCCGAACACACATTTGTAAGTCGAAAAAAATTGTAAGTCGAATCCCATAGGAATGCATTGGGAGAAAAAATTCGTAAGTCGAAGCAACCCTATCTAAAAATTCGTAAGTAGAAAAAATCCTATCTAAACCGCATCCAAGATGGCGGATGGAGCTCCATTTGTAAGTAGAAAAATTCGTAAGTAGAGTTATTTGTAAGTAGAGGTACCACTGTACAACCTTCTTGAATTCTACAATAATCTCATAGATGTGGAATAACAACAACCACAAACAACAACAAACAACAACTTTTGCATTACTTACAGGTAGGCAGCCGTGTTGGTCTGACGTAGTTGAAACAACAACAACAACAACAGCAACATTCCTACCAGTAGCACCTTCTTGTTGTTGTCTAGTCGTTTAGTCGTGTCCGACTCGTCGAGACCCCATGGACCAGAGCACGCCAGGCACTCCTGTCTTGCACTGCCTCCCGCAGTTTGGTCAAACTCATGTTCGTAGCTTCGAGAACACTGTCCAACCATCTCGTCCTCTGTCGTCCCCTTCTCCTAGTGCCCTCAATCTTTCCCAACATCAGGGTCTTTTCCAGGGTGTCTTCTCTTCTCATGAGGTGGCCAAAGTCTTGGAGCCTCAGCTTCAGGATCTGTCCTTCCAGTGAGCACTCAGGGCTGATTTCCTTAAGAATGGAGAGGTTTGATCTTCTAGCAATCCATGGGACTCTCAAGAGTCTCCTCCAGCACCATAATTCAAAAGCATCAATTCTTCGGCGATCAGCCTTCTTTATGGTCCAGCTCTCACTTCCATACATCACTACTGGGAAAACCATAGCTTTAACGATACGGACCTTTGTCGGCAAGGTGATGTCTCTGCTTTTTAAGATGCTGTCTAGATTTGTCATTGCTTTTCTCCCAAGAAGCAGGCGTCTTTTAATTTCGTGACTGCTGTCACCATCTGCAGCACCTTAGAAACCAACTAAGTTTGTCCTAGGTATGAGCTTTTGTGTGCATGCACACGAAGTGTGCATCTGAAGAAGTATCTGAAGAAGTGTGCATGCACACGAAAGCTCATACCTATGACAAACTTAGTTGGTCTCTAAGGTGCTACTGGAAGGAATTTTGTTGTTGTTGTTTCAACTTTTGCATTGCAACCATCAGTCCAGATCTCCTTGTGTTGCCTTTAAGCTCGATCTGCTGTTTCCACACATGATTTGGAGCGCTCCAGTATCTTCTATTCATTTATTTTTAATATAATCAATTTGGTTTTTCAAATTAAAATTTTACATTCACGTATCCAACTATACAACATAAAAGCAAGATTCCAAGAAATCCTTTGGACTTCCATCCTCCCCTATTATTAATCATTTCCTCCTGCATCTTTTACGATACAGTGGTACCTCGGTTTTCGAACGTAATCTGTTCTGGAAGACCGTTTGAGTTCCGAAATGGTTGAGAACCGAAAACTCAAAATGGAAGCCTCAATACAGAAATCTCAACATGGAAGCTGCATTTCTGGTTCAACTTCTGAGGTGCGTTTGAAAACTGAAGCATTTACTTCTGGGTTTATGGTGTTCGAGTTCCGAAACGTTTGTCAATGAAGACGTTCAAAAACCGAGGTGCCACTGTAATTCAAATCTTTTACCTCTCCACTATGTCCAAAATTCACCATTAAACTACAGCTGATATTCCAATCCTACTAATGATTGTAACTGTTTGCAATGGTCTTTAAGATAAATTATATCTACAGTATCTTCTAAGTTATGTTTCCCACGAATGAAACAGAATTTGCGTCCAGCTTCCACCGCACACTGCGAAAGTTGTGTTTCCCAGTGCATGAAACACAGCTTGCACACTGTTCTCCCGAAGCTGGAGCAAGGTTGTGTTTTTATTGTCCCTAAACGGAATGTGCTGAATGACTCTACTTTGATCTTCCCACACCGTTTCTGCAGGGTGACCCTACGAGTCGATCTTCAGTCGCTGCCTCACCTCCTTTCACTCTGATTGGCTGCAGTCACGCTTTAGCACATAATTTGTTTTTAAAGCTGAGCTGCCACTGCAAGTTGAGATGGATGAAAAAATCTTATTCGGTTGGTATGTAAAGGCAGATCTACCTAATTTGCCAAATCACAGCCATCCTTTGAAATTGGTACATGTCTGAAATTTGCAATGCAATCATCCAGACAAGTAATGTGTAACCAAAAAAAGCACTTGATAGGGTAAAGTGTGCCTATAAATGCATGCATTCGTGAAAATGGCATGCAAAATGCATTACAGTGGAACCTCGGTTTATGAACACCTTGGTTTACACATTTTCAGTTTACGAACGCCGCGGACCCATCTGGAACGGATTAAGTCACTTTCCATTACAGTGGAACCTCGGTTTATGAACACCTCGGTTTACGAATTTTCGGTTTATGAATGCCGTGGATCCATCTGGAACGGATTAATTCACTTTCCATTACTTTCAATAGGAAAGTTCGCTTCAGTTTATGAACGCTTCAGTTTATGAACAGACGTCCGGAACCAATTACACCCATGCTTCGGGTTAAGTACACTTCAGGTTGAGTACTCCACGGACCCGTCTGGAACGGACTAATCCACTTTCCATTACTTTCAATGGGAAAGTTCACTTCAGTTTATGAACACTTCAGTTTAAGTACTCCACGGACTGCCTGGAACAGATTAATCCACTTTCCATTACTTTCAATGGGAAAGTTCGCTTCAGTTTATGAATGCTTCAGTTTATGAACAGACCTTCGGAACCAATTGTGTTCATAAACCGAGGTACCACTGTACTTTCAATGGGAAAGTTCGCTTCAGTTTATGAACAGACTTCCGGAACCAATGACACCCATGCTTCGGGTTAAGTACGCTTCAAGTTGAGTACTCTGCGGACCTGTCTGGAACGGATTAATCCACTTTCCATTACTTTCAATGGGAAAGTTCGCTTCAGTTTATGAATGCTTCAGTTTAAGTACTCCGCGGACCGTCTGGAACAGATTAATCCACTTTCCATTACTTTCAATGGGAAAGTTCGCTTCAGTTTATGAACAGACTTCCGGAACCAATTGTGTTCATAAACCGAGGTACCACTGTACATTATGTGAAATTGTGTGGCCAAAATGTGAATATTCGGGCAAATGGATTCCAAAGATTTGTCAGGAGAAATTAGCACTACAATGCTGAAGAGGGCTCATGAGGACTTAAAATCAATCAATCAATCAAAAGGACTGGAATTTAAGACTAGAAACTTTAGAAACTGACCCACCTCCTTTCACTCTGATTGGCTCCAGTCAGCACGGAAGGAGAGAAGACAAGTCTTCTCAGTGGCTAAAAAGCTCCCCTTTCAGGCTGATTGGGCGGCTCTCAGGCATTGGAGGCAGTCTCCCTGCTAGAACCCAACTGCAGAATTAGCAAAGGGGTCTGCAACCCCGAACCGCTACGTTGTAGGGAGAGATACATTGCCTGCATTGTATAATTCTGACTGTGTGGCTTAGCCCCCATATTCCTTGGATGCTTTCCCCCTTAAAATGCTTTCTATTGCCTCTGTGTCTCTGTGTCAAAGTGTAATGTAAGCAAAAGGAACAGACAGGATGCCCTGCTTGCCATCAAGGCCGAATAGCTGGCCTTGTCTGGAAGACAGAACGAGAGGCATAGAGGGGCTTATCAGTGGATGATGCACTTCCAGCTTGATGCACAAACTAGCCTTGCTGAAGGCTGAAGGCTTTGCTGAGTTTACATTGTCAGCATTGTGTATTTGTAACCTATGACCCTCTTGCGTGCGCACACTTACAGAGTGGATTCCTGAGGAGGGGGAAGGAGCCCAAGAAGTGTATAAGAATCTTTGCAAATTTGTCTTTCTTTGCTCTTGTCATGAAGGATGGATCACCAAGAGTCTCTCTATATAGAGATTAAACTCTTTCTCTGAATTCAACCCTCGGTGTCGTTATTGACTGTCTTTGTCCCTGCCTGGGCGCAACTTAAGGAACCCTTATTAAGCCAATAAGGCTACAACGTCAGTGCATCAAATGAGAGGGATCCACTTGTTTTGCCACCTAGCCAACTTGTTCTGCTCAAAGCTGTAGGGTGTATCGGTCAGGCAATGACTAGGCAGAACTGGGTTTGAATCCCCTACACAACCATGAAGCTCAGTGGGTGATGGAAGCCGGACGCACCCTTTCTCTCTCTTTTTAGCCTAGCCTACCTCACAGGGTTGTTGTGGAGAGGGGGAAGGAGACTTTCCCGAGCTTCCTTGCTTACCAATGCTCATTCCATGGATGCACATTTCCGGAGAGCTCACTTGGACTCCTCGACTCTCGGCAGTTAGGTTTATTTTGTAGAAAGCAAAGAGGTTCTCCACCGGGACGCCACACGCACTGTCTCCCTGGGTGGCGGTGCAGCTTCTTGTGTAGCCAAAATCCATTTGACAGCGCCCAGCTTCTCTGGAAAAAACAAACAGGAGGGAGCACTCCTTAGCAGCTGCGGGTTCAAGGGGCAGGGGTGGACAACCAGTGAGCCTTGGGGCCCTCCTTTAGAAATTTCCCAGAATGCCCTACCTGCAGCGTTGCTTCAGGGGATTGTGGGAAATTAAAAAATGGCGGTCCAACCTGCTCAGTAGGTAGAGTCTAGGGTAAGAAAAGTCTTACAACCAGCATGGGGAATCCTGTAGCTTGCCAGATGTTTTGCTGGACTACAGAAACAGTAACACCATCCCTTATCCAAGCTGGTTGGAGCTGATGAGCACTGGAGGCCCCAGAACATTTTGTTTTTTTGGTTTTGAAAAATGTGCAACAGAAAGGATCAATAGCAGTTTTATCAAAATAAAATAAACATTTGTTTGTTCCTTGGTTAATACAGTACTTGTTTTGTATACCATTCTGAAATTCAATTTACCATGACCTCCAATCTTCCCATTGTGTTTTGAGTCAAATCCCTTAAATACGCACTTAACTTTATTTTCAGTCTACTTTGGATGGGATGGTTTCTCCCTTCCAACCTTTTGATTAAAATTCTGGCGGCCACTGTAGTGTACATTAAGATTTCCCTATTTTTTGGGAGGGGGGATTTTCTTACCCATAATTCCTAGCAGGAAGGCTTCGGGTTTTTTAGGGCAGGAACATTTGAAAATTTTCTTGAATTCATTGTAAACCATTTCCCAAAATTGTCTAATCTTTTTACAGTTCCACCACATGTGGATCCATGTACCTTCAGCCTCCAGAACATTTGGAGGGGCAGTGATTCCCCATCTCTGGGTGCATTCAGACATGAGGAATATTACATTCGTTTTCTGGATTATAACACTAGAGCAGGCATGTCAAACCTGCGGCCCTCCAGATGTTTTGGACTACAGTTCCCATCTTCCCCAACCACGGTCCTGCTAGCTAGGGATCATGGGAGTTGTAGGCCAAAACATCTGGAGGGCCGCAGGTTTGAGATGCCTGCACTAGAGCTTCTGCCTCCTTCTCTATCCATCCTTTCATGATGCAGTGCCTGTTCCATTATGGAACCGTGGCTTTTTCACTGATATACCAGAAGGTTAGGTTAAGTTTCAATCACACCAGTCTTTGGACTTCCCCTGCATGTTAAGACAGGATCCGGCAGGTTGAGCAGATGAGACCAAGAGTGGATCCAATGGTCAAGAAGGCGATTTCTGCACTGGCTGTGGAGGGAAGTGAGGGGCAGATGGAGCTTGTCCAACTGGGAAGGAAGCACATCTGTTGTTGTTGTTTAGTCGTGTCCGACTCTTCGTGACCCCATGGACCAGAGCATGGCAGGCTCTCCTGTCTTCCACTGCCTCCCGCAGTTTGGTCAGACTCATGTTGGTGGCTTCGAGAACACTGTCCAACCATCTCGTCCTCTGTCGTCCCCTTCTCCTTCTGCCCTCCATCTTTCCCAACATCAGGGTCTTTTCCAGGGAGTCTTCTCTTCTCATGATGTGGCCAAAGTATTGGAGCCTCAGCTTCAGGATCTGTCCTTCCAGTGAGCACTCAGGGCTGATTTCCTTCAGAATGGATAGGTTTGATCTTCTTGCAGTCCATGGGACTCTCAAGAGTCTCCTCCAGCACCAGAATTCAAAAGCATCAATTCTTCAGCGATCAGCCTTGTTTATGGTCCAGCTCTCACTTCCATACATCACTACTGGGAAAACCATAGCTTTAACTATACGGACCTTTGTCGGCAAGGTGATGTCTCTGCTTTTTAAGATGCTGTCTAGGTTTGTCATTGCTTTTCTCCCAAGAAGCAGTTACAGGTAGGTAGCCGTGTTGGTCTGACGTAGTCGAAACAAAATAAAAAAATTCCTTCCAGCAGCACCTTAAAGACCAACTAAGTTTTTATTTTGGTATGAGCTATCTGAAGAAGTGTGCATGCACACGAAAGCTCATACCAAAATAAAAACTTAGTTGGTCTTTAAGGTGCTGCTGGAAGGAATTTTTTTTATTTTGTCCCAAGAAGCAGGCGTCTTTTAATTTCATGACTGCTGCAGTCACCATCTGCAGTGATCATGGAACCCAAGAAAGTAAAATCTCTCACTGCCTCCATTTCTTCCCCTTCTATTTCCCAGGAGGTGATGGGACCAGTGGCCATGATCTTGGTTTTTTTTGACGTTGAGCTTCAGACCATATTTTGCGCTCTCCTCTTTCACCCTCATTAAAAGGTTCTTTAATTCCTCTTCACTTTCTGCCATCAAGGTTGTGTCATCTGCATATCTGAGCTTGTTGATATGCCTTGTCGTGGCGAAGGGGCTTGAATAACTCAGAGAAGCTATGAGCTATGCCATGCAGGGCCACCCAAGATGGACAGGTCAAAGTGGAGAGTTTTGACCAAACGTGATCCACCTGGAGAAGGAACTGGCAAGCCACTCCAGTATCCCTGCCAAGAAAACTCCATGGACAAGGACAACAGGGAAGCACATCTAGGAGAAGGAAAACCCTGATCCTAAACCTCTGCTGCCTTGTGGGATATTTTTGGGAGAAGAAAATGCTCAGGAATAAACCCCAAATCCAGAGTGGAGTCCCCAAAGTGGTTGGATAGTGTCTCGTACACCTCCTTACAGCAACTACTGCCAGACACCTTGCTCTGCTTTCCTTTGGACACCATCAGCAAGGCTGAGAGGGGGTTCTTGTCATCTGGGCAGCCCAGGGCCTCCAGACACACTGCCCAGGTTTGCACCACAGGGAGGTCATTTTGGTGCTGCTCATGCAATGGTTTGACTTCACCTCCAGAGGCGCACTCCATTGTCTCTCAAGGTTGCCAACATTGCTGCAGTTGCCTTGCCAAGGTAAAGGTAAAGGACCTCTGGACGGTTAAATCCAGTCAAAGGTGATTATGGGGTTGCAGTGCTCATCTCGCTTTCAGGCCGAGGGAGCCGCCGTTGTTCCACAGACAGCTTTCCGGGTCATATGGCCAGCAGGACTAAACCGCTTCTGGCGCAATGGGAGACTGTGACGGAAACCAGAGCGCACAGAGACGCCGTTTACCTTCCCGCCACAGCGGTACCTATTTATCTACTTGCACTGGAGTGCTTTTGAACTGCTAGGTTGACAGGAGCTGGGACAGAGCAACGGGAGCTCACCCTGTCGCAGGGATTCGAACCGCCAACCTTCTGATTGGCCAGCCCAAGAGGCTCAGTGGTTTATTTTTTTTTTTTAAATAATTTTTATTCAATTTCCAATTTATCCGAATTAAAATAATAAAAAAAAACATTCTTTTATACACAACATTATAAATTTTCATCTAACATTTTGCTCTGCCGAGCTACGACTTCCCCCCCTCCCTTCATGCGGGTTTCTTGTTTACTACATTTTTGCAGTTCCTTTTTGACTGTTTGGTCAATTCATAGGATTTATTTCAATCCTGCAAGTGTTTTTAAAGATCTACAGTTTTTCTCCATATAATCCACATATTTACTCCAGTCTTTTTGAAACCTTGTCTCCCCCTGGTCGCGGATCTTGCAAGTCATCCTTGCGAGTTCAGCATAGTCCATCATTTTAATCTGCCACTCCTCAATCGTTGGAATTTCTTGTAATTTCCATTTTTGGGCTAACAAAGTCCTAGCCGCGGTTGTCGCATACATAAACAGTACTTGATCTTCTTTTCTAATCTCTCCTCCCATTATTCCTAGTAAAAATGCTTCAGGTTTTTTTGGGAAAGTATATCTAAACATCTTTTTCAACTCATTATATAACATCTCCCAAAATCTTTTTACCTTATCGCATGTCCACCACATATGATAAAATTCACCATCTCTCTCTTTACATTTCCAGCAAGCTTTGTCACTCATTCTATACATTTTGGCTAATTTAACTGGTGTTAAATACCATCTATACATCATCTTATACACATTTTCTTTCAAAGCAGTACATGCTGTAAATCTCAACGTTTGAGTCCATAATTTCAACCACGCGTCATACTCAATATTGTGCCCAAAATCTTTTGCCCACTTGATCATCACTTCTTTTGTCAACTCATCCTTCGTATACCATTCTAATAACAAATTGTACATTTTTGACAGAAGCTTTGTTTTGCCTTCTAGCACTTCTATTTGGAATTTGGACCTTTTGTCCTCAAAACCTATTTTCCTGTCTTCCCTAAGAACATCATTTATTTGATGGTATTGTATCCATCCTGTTAAAACTCCTTTGATTTCTTCATAGGGTTTAAGTCTCCATCCTTTATCAGTTCTTATCAAAATTTCCTCATAAGTGGCCCACCTCCCCTCCATATTTACTTTCTTCACTGTTAATACCTCTGCTGGTGAGACCCACCATGGTTTTTTGGTCTCTAACAGCATTTTATTTCTTTCCCACACCTCGTACAGAGATCTTCTTATCACATGATTGGTAAACCCAGTATGAGATTTCTTTTTGTCATAACATAAATATGCATGCCACCCAAATCTATTGTTAAAACCTTCCAGATCTAGCAGGTCAGTATTCTTCAACGTTATCCACTCTTTAATCCAACACATACAAGACGCTTCATAATAAAGTCTTAAGTCTGGCAGGGAGAAACCACCTCTTTCTTTTCTGTCTACCAAATTTTTTTGTTTTATTCTAGGTTTTTTCCCCTGCCAGAGAAATCTTGACAAAATCTTTTGCCATTCTTGAAATTGTCTTGTACCCTTCACCACAGGTATAGTTTGAAATAAGAATAACATTTTAGGTAAGATATTCATCTTAATTGCTGCTATTCTTCCTAAGAATGACATGTTCATATTAGTCCACCTTTCCAGGTCTTTCTTTATTTCTCTCCATACTGGTTCATAATTATTACTATATAAATTAATGTTCTTTGCTGTCATCCATATTCCAAGGTATTTTACTTTTTTTGCCACATCGAACCCATATTTTAGGTGTAACTCTTGCTTTTCCTCTTTCGTCATATTCATTGCCATCACCTTTGTTTTCTGTCTATTTAGTTTAAATCCTGCTAATTGTCCAAATTTCTCAATTTCTTCTATAGCCGCTGCAACACTTTCATTAGGATTTTCTAGAGTTAAGACCAAATCATCCGCGAAGGCTTTCACTTTAAATTGCTTTGCACCTACCTTAATTCCTCTAATAGTTGAAAGATCTCTTAATCTATTCAATAGTACTTCCAGGACCATGATGAATAATAAAGGGGATAAGGGACACCCCTGTCTAGTTCCTTTTGTGATGTCAAAATATTCCGTTAATGTGTTATTAATTATCAATCTTGCTTTTTGTTCTGAATATATTGCCTCAATCCCATTCAAAAAAGAATCTTTGCCAACCATTGATTCCAGATTTTTCTTCATAAACTGCCAAGATATATTGTCAAATGCTTTCTCCGCATCCACAAACATTAATACTGCTGGCTTATCTATCTTGGTTTCCAGATATTCTATTACATCTATTATATGTCTAACGTTGTCCTTTAACTGTCTACCAGGAAGAAAACCAGCTTGATCCTTATATATCATTTCATTCAAAACTTCTTTCAATCTCTTGGACATAATGTCTGCAAACAGCTTATAATCGTTGTTCAATAAAGAAATTGGTCTATAATTTCTGACTTCTAAGCCATCCGCTCCTGGTTTTGGAATCAATGTAATATACGCTTCCTTCCATGTATTTGGGATCTTTCCTCCTGCAAGAATATCATTCATCACTTCTTCTAAAATCGGTATCAGCTGTCCGTTTAAAACTTTATAATATTTTGCTGATAATCCATCTGGTCCTGGGGCTTTTCCTACTTTCATTCTCGTTATTGCCTGATGTACTTCTTGCCTTGTTATCCTATTATTGAGTTTCTTTCTTTCCTCTTCTGGGATTTGTTTCAATCCATGTTTGCTTAAATAATCACTGATCTTCTTCTCCTCTTCTTTCTTTTTACAATACAACTCTTTGTAAAACTTTTGAAAGGCTTTCTTTATTTCCTTTGGCTCCTCAGTCACTTTTCCTTCCATATTTATCTTCACTATCATATTTTGATTTTGACGTTTCCTTAATTGCCATGCCAATAATTTTCCTGTTTTGTTCGCTAATTCAAAATTTTTTTGTCTCATCTGCTTTATTTTCCATTCTATCTCCTGACTGATCAACATGGAGAATTGTGTCTGTAGCATCTTTATGTTATGTTTGATTTGTTGATTCTCTGGTTTATCTATCAGGTTTTTCTCATTTTCCATGAGACACTTCAGGATTTCCTCCTTCTTCTTTTCTTTCTTTCGTTTCAGGAAACTATTTTGCTGTATTAGAAAGCCTCTCATTACTGCTTTACTTGCATCCCATACCATATCAAGTCCAGTGTCTTTATGTAGATTCCAATGAAAATAATCTTTCAGGATATTCTTAGCTTTTACTACCACCTCTTTATCTTCGAAAAGCTCCTCATTCATTCTCCACCTAAAGGAATTCTGATCTTTGCTTTTCATTTCCATGAATATTGAATTGTGATCTGATAGTGTTCGTGGAATTATCTCTATTTTACTCACCCTGGGTACTAGTTCTTTGGAGATCCATATATGATCTATTCTTCCAGAACTTTGATTTGGTTCTGAAAAGAATGTAAACTGTTTAAGCGTAGGATGCTTTAACCTCCAAATATCCACTAGGCCCAGGTTTTCTACCAATTCAAAGAAGGATTTTGGTAACTTGCCTTCATTCTTCCTTTTCTTTGTCCTGTCCAATTCTGGTACTGTCACTCCGTTGAAATCACCCATAAGCACTATCTTTTGGTCCATATACTCTGCTAACCTTTCTTCCAAATTCTTGTAAAATTCCGCTTTGTTCTCATTCGGTGCATAAATTCCCACCACCAACATTTTTTCTCCTTGGGTCGATATTTGGACCGCTATCACTCTTCCTTCTTCATCTTTAAACATCAGATTTGGTTCCAATTTGTCTTTTATATACAAAACCACTCCTCTCTTTTTATTTTCTACTGAATTTATAAATTCTTTACCCAACCTTTTATTTCTAAGAATGTAATTATGTTTTTTCGCCACATGTGTTTCCTGAAGACAAATTATATCCAAATTTTTCTTCTTCAAAATATGATCAATTTTATTTCTTTTCACTTTATTATTCAATCCATGTACATTCCAAGTATGTATCTTCAATGATGCCATTTTACTTCCTAATATCAGGAAGATAAGATTTTATCTAGTCTTGGTCGGGTTCTTTACTTAAATCTTTATCTTCTTCCTCTTCTTCACTCTCTGACTCTTTATCTTCTTCCTCTTTTTCCTGTTCTTCTTCTTCTGATTTCTCTTCCTCTCCTTCTTTTTTCTTTCTTCTCCTTCTTTGTGGTTTTGGTTCTTCTTCCTCTTCTGCGGTCGCTTCAGCTAGGATAACCAGGTCTGGGCTCAGCTCTCCCAAGAATTTTTCGTACTTTCTCAAGAATTTCCCAATGTCATGCATACTTGTCAGCACATGTCTTTTCTCTTTATAGAAAAACATTATTCCTTCGGGGTATTCCCATCTATGCTGGATTCCATTTTTCCTAAGCAGGGCCACCATTGCTTTATAATTGTCACGTTTTTTCAAAAATCTTCCAGGAATTTCTTTAAACACGATTATAGGCTTGCCTCCGATGATTAGCTTGTTGGTGAAGCTCAAACTTAAAATCTCATTTTTCATCTCCATTGTATTGAGAACCACCACGCAATCACCAGGTGCTTTCCTTGCCTTGGCCTTTGCTGATTTTACCTTAATTCTGAATACATTCACAATTGTCTGGCTCACTTCTTCATCCGTTTTTCCCATCCATTTCGCCAATTCGGCAATTATCCTTGACTTAATATCTTCTCCCGATTCTTCAGGGATACCCCTTAATTTCAAATTCAATTGCCTTTGCTTCATTTCAATTAATGCCAAATTATCAAGCATTTGTTCATGTGCCCGGTCCATTTTCTTCATACTATCTTTCACTTTGTCAGTCTCTTTTTTAACCTCCTTTACCTCTTTTTGGGTCTTCTTGATTGTTTCTTCCATTGTTTTGGATCTCACCGACAGATCTTTTATTTGGGTTGATAATTCTCCCACCGCTCCTTCAATCTTCTTATCGATCTCTCCCAATTTTTTATCCATTCGTTGTTCACTGTGTTTAAATTCATCTTTAATTTTTTGCCATAGAGCTTCTAAATCCTTGACTTCTTCTTGCTTTGAACCTCTTCTATCTTTTGGTGTGCTTGCTGCCTTCCTTTCTTCTTTACCAGCCATTCTTCTACAAAAAAACAGGAAAGAGGGGAAATTCCCCTCTTCACCACTAGGGGGACCAGTATTAATAAATTCCTACAATTTACCTACAATAACCCAACCACCCCCAGATGGCGCTGTAATAAATTCCAATACCTAGAATCAACAGTTATTCCGTCTGCCACTGGGTGGATTACTCTGAAACCTCAAGTCTTTCCAGTACTTTTCCACTCCCAGAGACAGAGAACCAGCAGTTTCTAGTTACATTAAATCAAACCCTTCTAGCAAGTTCCTTCTTTATCCCTCCAGCAGACAAAGCACCCTTGGAACCTGAAACAAAGAAGCCAAGTCTCGCAACTCTTCAGCCACTTATAGGCTTAATCCACAATTCGCTCCAATAAAACCCAAAAAAAGAAAAGGAAAAAAAGCCAAATACTTCAGCCACTTGTAGGCTTAATCCAAATAAGGGAGAATCCCAGATCCGCAGTTCCCCAGCAATAAACCCCTCTTCAGCCACTTGCTGGCTTAATCCAAAGTCGACCCCCCCTTTCCAGCCTCTCAGTTGGTGGGAAACGTTTTTACTTTGTTCTTAATTATAGCAAAGAAAAAAAAAGGGCAGCCTCCGTCTTTCTCCCCTTCGGTGCTGCAGCGATACAGGCAAAGCACTCAGGCAACTCAAAGCTCCTCTACATTCAGGGCTAGAGCGCAGAAAATATAAAGTTCCCAGATCGCTTGCAGTTCCACCCCCAGGAAAGGGACAAGGTAACAATATAAAAGCTCTAAGCAATTCTTTTCCACCCTCAAAAAATTGCCTTGTTACAATGTAATCAAGGACTTCTGAAAAACTCACTCCGCAGGCAAACAGTTTCACTTTCCGTCGCTCAGCTCCTACGATCACTTCTCTGCGCCATTTTTCCCCGCTGTTGGGACGGACTCCCTTTTTGCGCCCCACAGCTTCATCAATCCGATTGTTAACTTCAATCCAAAATTTATTTCAGCCTTCTTTATTCCTCAGA
This sequence comes from Zootoca vivipara, assembly GCF_963506605.1. NCBI lineage: Eukaryota > Metazoa > Chordata > Lepidosauria > Squamata > Lacertidae > Zootoca > Zootoca vivipara. Next base: position 5,264,350 of record NC_083281.1, on the reverse strand, counting down.
TTAATTATAATTTAAGGAAGCTTGCTGCTTACCATCGGAAGCCAGAGACTGCACTTAACGGAGTCAGTGGTCTCTCCCCCTTCGCGCCCGCAGCTCAATCCTTCTCCCGGCTCCCACGCAGTAAAAACCGGGTGAAGGAGAGCACGCAGGGCGCTGCTGGGTGCCACGACACTCAGGGTAACCCCCCCTGAGGTTTTTGAGGTCCGCGGAGCCTTCGCGTGACCTCTAAAGGCTCCGTTAAGTTCGGGATTCCCCGGAGGGCTATCCCGCGCTTCCTTCGATGGCCGCAGCTCACCGGAAGTCCAAGAGGCTCAGTGGTTTAGACCACAGCGCCACCCGCTTGTCTAGCTTAGCATTGAAGGAGAGATTGCTGGTTGCAGGGGAACTAGACAATATTGTCAACCACCTCAAGCAATGATAGGAATAATATTCCAACGGGCTGGTTGTATGACACTGTGTGGCCCTATATCTCTGCTATCCCAGAGGCAGGCAGCGCACTTACTCTGTGATGTGGAGCCTGTATGTAGTTGCCGGTCCCATATCCGGCAAAGGGTTCCAGTAGCATGTGATGTTTTTAGCCCAGAAGCTGACACAGTATTCAAGCTTCAGGCTCCTTGGAGCCTCTCCTGAAAAATACAAGGAAACGAAACATAGAAACCTTTACTTATGCTCTGCCCCCCAACCTGGTACCCTCAAAATCATTCTTATTAGTTACAGGTAGGTTACCTGTGTTGGTCTGACGTAGTCAAAACAAAATTAAAAAATTCCTTCCAGCAGCACCTTAGAGACCAACTAAGTTTGTCACGGGTATGAGCTTTCTTGTGCTGCTGGAAGGATTTTTTTTATTTTGTTCATTCTTATTAGTAAGTTTCCCACCTTTTTTTCTCCCCAGGAGCTCAAGGTGGCCTCCATGGTTCTCCCATTCATTTAATCCTCACAACGACCCTGTGAGGTAGGGTTGGGCTGAAAGGCAGCAAGTGGCAGGGATTGAACCCTGGTCTCCCAGCTCCTAGTTTGGCACTCTAACAACTTCAGTACGTACCCTAACTCCCATCAGCTTCAGCTAGTATAGGCCATTTGTTGGAGACAACAGAAGGCTTTGGCCCACACAAGCGTGATTGAGGTATAGGAAGGAGTTTTTTGGGGGGGTGGCGGGGAGCCGCAGCCCTCTTGCAGATAAATGCAAATGTCACAAAACGTTGGGGCAGCTCTAGGGAGCTCACCCTAAAAGGAAACCAAGCTTGGGTCAAAGTGCTGGAAGAACTGCTCAAGGGAATCCTTGGACCCCAACGGACAGTTCTCCTTTCCTTCAAAGTACCCAGCCTGCAAATATTCCATGTGTTTTCCCCAAGCAGCCGGACCTTTCAGGATACGAACACTTCGGAGTCATTTTGGACTCACAGCTGTCCATGGAGGCGCAGGTCAATTCTGTGTCTGTGGCGGCTGTCTATCAGCTCCATCTGGTATGCAGGCTGAGACCCTCCCTGCTCGCAGACTGTCTTGCCAGAGTGGTACATGCTCTGGTTATCTCCTGCTTGGACTACTGCAACGAGCTCTCCGTGGGGCTACCTTTGAAGGTGACCCAGAAACTACAACTAATCCAGAATGTGGCAGCTAGACTGGTGACTGGGAGTGGCCACCGAGACCACATAACACTGGTCCTGAAAGACCGACATTGGCTCCCAGTACATTTCTGAGCACAATTCAAAGCGTAGGTGCTGACCTTTAAAGCCCTAAATGGTCCAGTATACCTGAAGGAGCGTCTCCACCTCCATCATTCAGCTCAGACCCTGAGGTCCAGCTCCGAGGGCCTTCTGGAGGTTCCCTCCCTGCGAGAAGCGAGGTTACAGGGAACCAGGCAGAGGGCCTTCTCGGTGGTGGCACCTGCCCTGTGGAACACCCTCCCACCAGATGTCAAGGAAATAAACAACCACCAGACTTTTAGAAGACATCTGAAGGCAGCCCTATTTCGGGAAGTTTTTAATGTTTGATGTTTTATTGTGTTTTTAATATTCTGTTAGAACCGCCCAGAGTGGCTGGGGAAACCCAGCCAGATGGGCAGGGTATAAATAAATTTTTCATTATTATTATTATTATTACTCCACGCAATCACAGCAGTTCAGCCAATCCATCTCGGAGGCTCTCTGTTGCACAGTGAAATCGTCGGGTGGGTGTGTTGGGTTTCAAAGAAGGGAGAGGAGTTTGGATAATTCAGGGCATGCCATTCCTTTCGGCCTCAGTTTCCTTTTGCAGGACAAGCAAATAAATCCCTCCCCACCCACCCGCAAACAGGCAGGCGGTTGGGCTTTGGTTTGACAAATTCTGTGATCCTAGGCATCGCAATTGCCTAGCTCCCTAGCTAGCCGTCCAGCTTAATGGGATAATGACTGCCAATTAACCTGGGAGTGTTTTTTATTTATTTTGGAAACGGTGCCATAGCGGTGATTAATAATAAACTGGAGAGGGGTGGGAGGTGATTCTGTGTTGTGTGTCGGCACAGGGAACAGATGGGAGGATTAGCATGGGGCGCTGGGGCGGGGTGGTGGTGGTGGAGAGACATGCGAGAGTACCGGGTGATGGAAGTTGGAGTGTCAAAGGCTCACTCAGCAGCCGCTGCTTCCGGAGGTAGGAGCTTGAGCAACAGGCTGGGAAGCCTGATCTGTGTGCTGCCAGACAATTTCATGCCACGAAGTGCGTGTGTCTGGAGAACGAGCTGGATCTGCGAATGAAGGCCTTCACGAGTGCTTCAAAGGGTGTTTGTGTGGGGAGCTCTGATTCTGCTAAGTACATACGCAAGACCACAGAATCACAGGGTTGGAAGGGAGGGACCCTGAGGGTCATCTAGTCCAACCCCCTGCAATGCAGAAATCTCAGCTAAGGCATCCCTGGCAGATGGGCATCCAACCTCTGCTGAAAAGCCTCCAAGGAAGGAGAGTCCACCACCTCCTGAAAGGAGTCCGTCAAACGGCTCTTACTGTCAAAAGTTCTTCCTGATGTTGAGTCAGAATCTCCTGTTTGGGGAGTGAAAAGGCTTCTTAAAAAGAAGCATGCAACTCTGGCCGGCTATTGGGGTGAGCATGTCTGGGTTGGTGGCTGCGATCCCGCTTGACCCACGCTTTCTAAGCATGGGTCCAAGGGGTTTACCCCTTGCCCTGCTCCTTTCCAAGGGAAAACCTGCTCTTTAGTGATATATCAGAACAAACGGCAATGTAGGGGAAACCCAGATTCCTGTCATCTCCGATTGAGCACTAAAGAGCAGCCCGCCGCACCCCCCGAGGGTGACAGAAGCAGCAGAACAAGGGGTATGGATAATCCAGTCTGTATATTTTTATTGTGAAATCACTTTGGGAAGCTTTATGAGCAGTGATTCATAAAGGGAATTAAAGGTAAAGGTAAAGGGACCCCTGACCATTAGGTCCAGTTGCGGACAACTCTGGGGTTGTGGCACTCATCTCGCTTTACTGGCCAAGGGAGCCGGCGTAGAGCTTCAGGGTTATGTGGCCAGCATGACAAAGCCACTTCTGTCAAACCAGAGCAGCGCACGGAAACGCCATTTACCTTCCCGCCGGAGTAGTACATATTTATCTACTTGCACATTGATGTGCTTTTGAACTGCTAGGTTGGCAGGAGCAGGGACCGTCACGGGGATTCAAACTGCTGACCTTCTGATCGGCAAGCCCTAGGCTCTGTGGTTTAACCCACAGCGCCACCCATGTCCCTAAAGGGAATTAAGGGAATAAATAAATGATGGAGGCTGCTCCACCAGAGTGAATGGGGCCACTACCTCATCAACCTCCCTCTGCCCTCAGCCAATACACGACTGTTTGCCTTCTGACAACCATTAGTCTATGACAGACATCCCCAAACTGCTGCCCTCCAGATGTTTTGGCCTACAACTCCCATGATCCCTAGCTAAGAGGACCAATGGTCGGGGAAGATGGGAATTGTAGTCTAAAACATCTGGAGGGCCGAAGTTTGGGGATGCCTGGTCTATGGGTTAGCTAAAAAGCGCTTGCTGAAATTGATATTGAATGGTTTATTTGATCGAGTGATCACTGCAATTATATCCCAACTGCCCCAAAGAGCACAGATGGCTCTCCCCCATGCCAACTTAACCTCGCCACAACCCTGCCAAGTAGATTTAGGGTGAGAGTTGGCGACTGGGCCGAGGGTCACCCAGCGAGCTTCATGTCCGATTGGGGATTCGAACTCAGATCTCCCAAGCTCCTAGCCTGACATGCCATGTGAAAATAATACACAAAAGTAGTTTCGATCGGGGTAAAATTACTCGAAAAAAATGCATACAAAATTGCAGACAAAGGTGATCTGTTGGAGAACTGCATTGCCAGGACAGTGGTCTGTGTGTTGGACTACGACTTGGCAGAGATCAGGGTTCAAATCTTCGCCCATGAAGCTCAATCTGTCACCTTGGGGGACAGTCTCTGCCTCTCTGCCTATGAACCTACTTCATAGGGTTGTTGTGTGGGGCTAAATGAGGAGGGGGAGAACCACCCACACCACCCTGAGATCCTTGGAGAGAGAAAAACTGATCTATACAGTCGTACCTTGGAAGTCAAACAGCTTAGTTCCCGAACGTTTTGGCTCCTGAACACCGCAAACCCGGAAGTGACTGCTCTGGTTTGCGAACTATTTTTGGAAGCCAAACGTCCGATGGGGCTTCCTCAGCTTCCGATTGGCTGAAGGAGCTTCCTGCAGCCGATCAGAAGCCGTGCTTCGGCTTTCGAACGTTTTGGAAGTCGAAAGGACTTCCGGAATGGATTCCGTCCGACTTCCAAGGTACGGCTGTAGATTAAGGTTACCAGGCGTTCCCGTTTCCCAGGGACAGTCCCCAGATTTACAAATCAGCCCCCCTACAAAATCCATTGAAGTTGAAACGAGTCCCCGGATTCATTGGAAAAAAAAAACTGGCAACCTTACTGTAAATGCAATTGCTATTATCAATAATATACTTCAGAGAAGTGCAGATTTCAAAGGAGAGCTCTGTTTCTGGTTCTGGAACTAGAGTGCCGATTTTTGTCAGCTCATGTTCGGGGCCGGCGTGTCCATTAAGGCCAACTAGGCAGTTGCCTAGGGCGCCAAAATGGAGGGGGCGCTGGCATGACGGGGAGCGCTGCTGGCTTCACAGGATTCACTCTGCCGTGCGGCCGCTGCGCCCCAATGCCACCTACCCGCGTCCAGGGTGGGCAGCAGCGGCGGCGCCGGTTCAGCCCAGGCGTGCCTGGAGCGTCGAGGGCAGCAGCGTGTGGAGGACATGTGGGGCGAGAGCAGCCCCTTCCCGCGGCACGCACACACCAGAGCCGGGCCTTCGGCTCCAGGCGCCGTCGCGCTCTACTTCTCGGGCAGGCGGGAGCAGCTGGTGTTGCGCCCGGGGGTCCGTGGCTGAAGCCCGAGGGCAGCCAGAGCAACCCAGCCGTCGACGCCGCAGGTTAGCGGGAGGAAGGGGGTGAAGGCTGGGCCAGGCCCGCAGGGAGGAGGCAGACGCCCGGGGGGGGGGCGTCAGAAGGTGATCTTGCCTAGGGCGCAAATAACCCTAGCACCGGCCCTGCTCATGTTAAAAGCTGCAAACCGAATCACACTTCAAAAATACCTTAATAGATTAGACAACTGGGCCAAAGCAAACAAGATGAATTTTAACAAGGAGAAATGTAAAGTACTACACTTGGGCAAAAAATAAAATAAAAATGAAAGGCACAAATACAGGATGGGAGACACCTGGCTTGAGAGCAGTACATGTGAAAAGGATCTAGGAGTCTTAGTAGAGCACAAACTTGACATGAGTCAGCAGTGTGATGCAGCAGCTAAAAAAGCCAATGCAATTCTGAGCTGCATCAATAGGAGTATAGCATCTAGATCAAGGGAAGTAATAGTACCACTGTATTCTGCTCTGGTCAGACCTCACCTGGAGTACTGTGTCCAGTTCTGGGCACCACAGTTCAAGAAGGATACTAACAAGCTGGAATGTGTCCAGAAGAGGGCAACCAAAATGGTCAAAGGCCTGGAAACGATGCCTTATGAGGAACGGCTTAGGGAGCTGGGTATGTTTAGCCTGGAGAAGAGAAGGTTAAGGGGTGATATGATAGCCATGTTCAAATATATAAAAGGATGTCATATAGAGGAGGGTGAAAGGTTGTTTTCTGCTGCTCCAGAGAAGCGGACACGGAGCAATGGATTCAAACTACAAGAAAGAAGATTCCACCTAAACATTAGGAAGAACTTCCTGACAGTAAGAGCTGTTCGGCAGTGGAATTTGCTGCCAAGGAGTGTGGTGGAGTCTCCTTCTTTGGAGGTCTTTAAGCAGAGGCTTGACGGCCATCTGTCAGGAATGCTTTGATGGTGTTTCCTGCTTGGCAGGGGGTTGGACTGGATGGCCCTTGTGGTCTCTTCCAACTCTATGATTCTATGAGTCTATTAATCAAATTCTCCCCTGTACCTGCTCGGGGAGAGCGTTGTACAGATTGAGCAAATGTTTTGATCCAATCTGTTAACTAGGCATCGAATTGCAGGCCTTTCCAACCCCATCGGTGCAGTTTTTGCCACTGATTAATCTCCACACATACAAAACACCTGCTTGCTCCCAGAAAATCACTCGGAAAGGCCCCTTCCTCTCTGGAGATGGGGGTCTGACGGAGGCCATTCTCCCCAAAGATCTGGAGAGAGGAGCTGGCTGCTCTCCAGCAATTTGCAACCATGGACACAATGTTCCCCTGGCTTTCAGGAATCAAAACAGAGATGTACGCAACACGGAACAAGCGTGCCTTGGAAAGGGACAGGGTCTGGAGAGTGGAGAGTGGAAGCAGTGGGGGCCCCCCACCCCCAAAGCCCCACATCTACGCCCGACTGAGCGGGCAAAAGCGTATCATTTTACACGGCTGGAGCAAAAAATAACCTTTCCAAAGCTGTCAACAAAGACTGGGTGGGGGGGAAGGGAAGAGGTCTGGGGTGTGTTATAAGAATTTTAAGGACTTAGATGTTCATAAATGTATAAGACAAACACGTACATCAACATATAAACCAGTGACTGATAACAGTACAGGAAGAAGAGTCCTGAAACCATTTTGAGTCCCAAGCTGACCAGGCTGCAAGGAGGGAGGAGGTGAAAGAAACCTTCCCATTGTCTCAGGAATTAAGTAACTACCATCTCAAAGAAATGGCCAGACTACCAGGAAAAGCAATTAGATAAGAAGGCATTATCAGATAACCTGGCAGACAGGAAAAACAACAACATTCAAATTTCTGTTGTAGACAGCCTTTTCTGTGATGTAAGTTTGATGTATCTGGAGGGGTGGTCTTGAGCTCCAGGGCAGGGAATTTAAAAATGTCTATATAAGGGCAGGCACACCTTTGTTCTGGGTCCTCCTCTTTTCTCCCGCCTGGGAGGGGAGCACCCTGTTGCAACAGTTCAATAAAGATCAGGCTTACCAGCTGCTTTGCTTCTCAATATTCTCTGGTTGGCCTCTGTTATTTTCTCCTACCTGCTCTATAAAGGCAGGTTTTGTTTACAACAAGTGATGACACAACTGTGAAACCTCTTTTCTCGGAGACCTGCTTGCGCCTCTCCTGTGGTGCGGGACATCGACTTCTGGTTGAAAGCAATTTTCACCCTCCAGGCTCTGTGCGCTACAGAGTTTGGGGGGGGGGACACTGTCTTTCTTAGCCATCGTGGCTGCTTTTGGGGGAGGGAACATGGACCCAAAGCACAAAGGAAGCAGAGGGGAGATTTTTTTAATATATATAACCACCCAGGGAAAATTCAATCAAAGCAAAGCTCAATTTCCCCTCCCAAGGTTTCGCTTGCAAAACGTCCAGGAAGATTTGCAATGCAGACTTTTAGCAGGCTAGCCTTTGACAACCTGGCACAACATCACAATGTTGTTGAACGACAGCTCCCAACCTGGCGCTGATGGGAGTCATAGTCCAACAATGACCGGAGGGCGCCAGGTTGGTGAAGGCTGTGCTGAACGAGAGTGAGGACGTCGGCTTGAAATAATGGGCGGCTGTTAAAACCACAGGCTGACTTTTAGCCTCCATTTAAACAATGTTAATTTGCATCCTGTCTGGTTTACTTAAAAATAAAATAAAAACAAGGTACTGTATCCTCTTTATAAATACCCAATTTATACATCTAATTTTTCCATCATATGGTATTTACAGCCTTCCCAAATCCCGCATTCTGAGGCATTCTAGATATACTTTGTATTGCTGCATACCAGAAACTTCATCCACTCAATTTCCCCCCTCTTTCCCCTCTTCGTTATAGTTCACAACTGCTCATAAAGTTACCCCAACTTGGAAATTGATTTAGGTATCGTATCTTTTTAAATACTCCCCTCTTGTCCCTTATACATTTGTCATCCTGGTTCCTTATTTTGGGCTGTCCTGTTGGCTAGTCCTGCAAATTCTATCAGCTTTGTTTGCCTGGTACATTTATGAACATTTATTTTATATCTTAGACCAGGCATCCCCAAAGTGCGGCCCTCCAGATGTTTCGGCCTACAGCTCCCATGATCCCTAGCTAACAGGACCAGTAGTCGGGGAAGATGGGAATTGTAGTCCAAAACATCTGGAGGGCCGAAGTTTGGGGGTGCCTGTCTTAGACCTTAGAATTCTCATAACACTTTGCTTAGGATTCCTCTATCTTTCCCATTTTTAGTGCAGACTATTCTGGCTGCCGCCGTAGCATAGATTTTGTGCTTTCACGGGAATCTCATCACGACAATGGCCTATAAAAAGGCCATTCAGGTCTTTTTGGGAATGCAAATTTTAAAATCCTTTTAATCTCACCATAAACCATCTCCTAATATTCTTGTGCTTGCATGCACCCCCACCACATAGATATGGAAGATCCCTCCACCTCCAAACACTTTCAGCATGTTTTTGACCCTCTTTTATACATTTTAACCAATTTTGCTGGATGTCATGTACCACCTACAAAGCATCTTTAGAATGTTTTCCTTTATCAAATAATTTTGATAATTTCTCCCATTGGGACAGTTCAATGTTATGCCCAATGTACTGCAGCCCATTGGCAAAATGCACAGAGACAATCGCCTTTGTGTGTGCACGTGTGTTTTTAAAAACTCCCATCCCCGGACCGACTTCTTCATCAGACAGAAGTATGCTGATGACAACGTAGTACCCGGTATATGCAAGCTCAGAGGAGGACCTCCAAACCATCCTAAATATATTTGCAGAAGAAAAGATATGGCCTATCACTCAACGTCCAAAAAAACCAAAGTGATGCACCAACAAGTACAAAATAACCCCTCTGCAATGCCACAAATCCAACTCAATGGTGTAACATTGGAAAGTGTCGATCACTTCTCCTACCTGAGCAGTTATCTTTGCACAAGGGCCGACATTGATGCTGAAATCCAGCATCGCCTGAGCTCTGCGAGTGCAGCTTTCTCCCGATTAAACTGCAGCGTGTTTGAGGACCGGGACATTCCCTGCAAAATGCTTGTTTACAAAGCTATTGTACTACCAACCTTACTATATGCTTGTGAAACATGGAGCACTTATAAACACCATCTCCCACTCCTTGAAAGATACCATCAATGGTGTCTCCAAAAATTTTTACACATCACTTGGGAAGACAGGCAAACTAATACCAGCGTACTGGAAGAAGCAAAGATCACCAATGTTGAAGCAATGATTCCTCAATATCATAGAATCATAGAATCATAGAGTTGGAAGAGACCACAAGGGCCATCCAGTCCAACCCCCTGCCAAGCAGGAAACACCATCAAAGCATTCTTGACATATGCCTGTCAAGCCTCTGCTTAAAGACCTCCAAAGAAGGAGACTCCACCACACTCCTTGGCAGCAAATTCCACTGCCGAACAGCTCTTACTGCCGAACAGTAAGAGCTGTTCGGCAGTGGAATTTGCTGCCAAGGAGTGTGGTGGAGTCTCCCTAATATTAGGAAGTTCTTCCTAATATTTAGGTGGAATCTTCTTTCTCGTAGTTTGAATCCATTGCTCCGGGACTGCTTCTCTGGAGCAGCAGAAAACAACCTTTCTTCCTCCTCTATTTGACATCCTTTTATATATTTGAATATGGCTATCATATTACTCCTTAACCTTCTGTTCTCCAGGCTAAACATACCCAGCTCCCTAAGCCGTTCCTCATAAGGCATCGTTTCCAGGCCTTTGAACATTTTGGTTGCCCTCCTCTGGACACGTTTCTTGGACTGGTCCTGTTTTGTGGAAGCCTGATTCTCGTCTTCCAAAGCAACTACTCTATTCCGAACTTAAAAATGGAAAGCATAATGCTGGTGGTCAACAAAAATGGTTTAAATACTGTCTCGAGGCAAATCTTTTAAAAGTGTAGTATAAACACCAGCAATTGGGAAACACTTGCCTGTGAGCGCTGCAGTTGGAGAACAGCCTTTACCAAAGGTGTCATG